>NW_024429209.1:11208249-11513249 GCF_017639785.1 Mesocricetus auratus
TTTCCATCATTTGCCTGCATTCCCATCTGTCTTCTGGAAGCTGGGACACAAGGCAAAAAGAAAATCCAAACTGTCTAGAACTTTAGACAAAAACTTCTCAGGTTCCTCAATATAAAATTAGCCTCTACTCTCTAAACAGGGCTTCCCACCTAAGTTACTTGATTTAACCTGGTCAACTATCTCTCTTAGTGGTATCAAGGACTTCCTGGGGGGTGGTCCTAACAAAGCAATTTATCAGGATGGCTCAGTTACCACACCCTCTTCCCATCCCTGCCATAGCCATCCCCAACCCTATCTGCCCAAAAACCATACGGAGAAGCCGCCCTATGCATCTCATGCTATTTCATCTGGCTACAAGCAGGAGCCCCTCCTGGATCTCACTAGAGGCATCTGTCCAGAGGCCATGTGGGCATGTGCCTGTTCCCACTGCACCCCCTTCACAGCTCCCTCTGGCTCTGGATGGGCCATCATGAAAGCTTGAGCTGCCCGGATCAGGTCCTCTTCCCGCAGGCCTGGAACAGGCACGGTGGGGATGCCAGCGATCATCATGGCTAGGGTTAGGATGCAGATGTCAGTCTGGGAGCCAGCCTCCTTCCCACCTGCCTCGGAGGCCATCGTCAGAACCCCTGGTGACAGCCCACACAGCAGCAGGGGCCGGGGCCTGCTAGGGCCACCCAAGTGGGGAGCTCTGCTTCGGGAGCAGGGGTCTGCCCAGCCCAAGTTCTCCAGCTGCCTCATGGGGGGCAATTTGGGGCAGTATCGGTTGTGTTCCTTCCTCCGCGGTGTCTCCCAGCTAGCACCCCCAGAGCAGCCCCTGGCTTCAGGCACTGCCAAGGGAGGGCCCCAGGCCTGGGCAGCAGGTACCACCTGCTCAGCTTTCTGGCTGAATGGACCTAATCCACCAGATGCCACCACCACTGGCTCTGCAGAACTATAGAGACCAAGGGACGAACCTGAAGCAGCAGCCCCACCTGCAGAGACAGGAATGAGATGGAATGTTATTCTTGGTCTCTAGGAGGAAGAGGCCCTGAGGGGCAGGGCCTGGGAGCAGGGGCAATCAGAACCAGCCCCAGAGGATTCAGAGGTTGGGAATGTAAATGTTACTCATATCCATAACCCAATACTGCAGGTGATGGGGAAGTGTTTGTTAAATAAGTGAGCAAGTGGGTAATTAGTAATTGGCAAGGTCTTTTGGATATCTTTTCTTCCAAGAAAATTGATTCCACGGTCAGCCCAAAAGCATGCAGCAGAGCCTCCTCCCCAAAGCCAGGCAGCAACTTCACCTGGGAAGCTGTGGTGGCCCCTCCAGTTCCAGGATCCCCTCTCACCTTGGCCAGAAGGCAGAAGCCCCAGATGAGTTTGTGGCGACATGAAGTAGGACATGGCTGCCCCAAAGTCCCTGTTTGTGAAGGAATAGCCCTATTCCTCCTGCCCTACTCTCCAGCTTTCTACAGGGTCACCTCATAGTCCCCTTTACACCAGACCCTACCTCACAATACTGACCTGTTCATTATAGAACATGTATGTCACAATGGGAGGGGGCTAAATGGGCACTGGACCAGGGTCAGGATGCTCTGGGCCCTTGTCATTATCTTGGTCAAGATCAACTTTAACAGGTGTTTTTGTTTGCTTTTGTCTGGCGCTGGGGATGGAATCCAGCAAATGTTAGTAGTGAACGCTGCCTCAGAACTACATTCTATGTTGGTGGCGCACGCCTTTAATCCCAGCACTTGGGAGGCAGAGGCAGGCGGATCTCTGTGAGTTCGAGGCCAGCCTGGTCTACAGAGCAAGTGCCAGGACAGCCTCCAAAACTACACAGAGAAACCCTGTCTCGAAAAACCAAAAAAAAAAAAAAAGACCTACATTCTAGCTGTTTGCTTTTTGTTGTTTGTTTTTTGAGATAGGATCAAACTACATAGCTCTGGCTGACTGGGACTCCCTGTGGTCTACTTCCTGTTCCAGGCCTGAGGTCCCCTGCTTGCTTGCTGAGATCAAAGGTGCAAACCACCAAACCCAGACTGTTTGTTTGTTTGTTTGTTTGTTTCTGTGTGGCTGGCCTCAAACCTTTGATCTTCCTGTCCCAGCCTTCTAGGTTTTAGGAATATAGGTGTGTGCCACCACACCTGGCTTTACCTAGACAGTTTTGTTCCTCAATATCCTCGTCTGCAAAATAGGGGTGACACTGCCCCTTACCTCACCAGTTGTCAGGGTAAGATGAGATTGTCCCTGTAAAAGCTAATGATCAGAGATACAAATAAGTGAGTTCAGTGCTTTGTCCCTTATAGTATGAGTCAAGGTATTCATTCATTCCCTACCACCTACACTGAGCATGGGGCCCATGTCTGCAACCGCAGCATTCAGGTGATAGAGGCAGGAGGACCGGAAATCTAAGGTCATCCTCCATTTCATGGCAAGTTTGAAGGCAACGTGGAGTAAGGGTGACCCTGCTTTTTTTTTTTCTTCCAAGATTTATTTATGTAGTTAAGTGCTCTATTTACATGTGTGCCTGTTTGACAGAAGAGGGCATCAGATCCCTTTAAAGATGGTTGTGAGCCACTATGTGATTGATGGGAATTGAACTCAGGACCTCTGGAAGACTGTGTTTTGCTGTTTTGTTTTGAAATCATTTGCTAGAGCCAAGCATAGTGGCTCATATACTCAGGAGGCAGAGGCAGGTGGATCTCTGAGTTGGAGGCTAGCCTGGTCTACAGAATGAGTTCCAGGACAGCCAGGGCTACACAGAGAAATCCTGTCTCAAAAAAAAAAAAATTTGCTATTTGTCCTTACACAAATATATTCTTACCTCTTGGTTTGTTTTCCCTCTGGAAAATGGCATGATTGGTCCAAGTCACTGGTGGTCAGCAAAGGCTCTGGGAGGCTTTGAACAACACTAGGGCCCCTGCTCCATCCTAGATCAACTAATACCTTTAAATTCCTGAAGACATTATTGTCAGGCCAGATGGGACAAGCCTGGATTCCAGCTACCTGGGAAGCTGAGGCACAAGTTTAAGGCCAGCATGGGCACCTTAGACTCTGTCCTAAATTGATTAATAAAAAGAGGGCTGGCAGCTGGGCGTGGTGGTGCACACACGCCCTAATCCCAGCATTCAGGAGGCAAAGGGGGCAGATCTTTGGGAGTTTAACACCAGCTAGCGCCACGTATTGAGACCCCATCTTTAAAGCGTTGGGGGGAGGCTGGGGACTGTGGCTTGGTGACACAGCGCTCATCTAGCAAGCATGTGGCACCAAACTCAATCCCCAGTACTGCAAAAGACAGAGCCAGAACCAGTAGGCCATGCCTGGACTCTCAGCTCTCAAGTTGAGATAGGATTGCCACAGTTCAAGATCAGCCCGTACTATAGAGTAAGACCCTGTTTCAAACAAAGCAAAAGCAAAACAGTAAATACAATCTTTTCCAAAGGTGAAACCTCTGATCTAATGAAATGTTTCTCCACTCTGACCATGTATTAGAATCTGTGAAGGAACTTTTTACAAAAACAGTGTCGAGTCAGGCACGGAGGCTCACACCCATAATCTCAGAATCTGGGGATCTAAGGGCAGCCTAGGCTGCAGGCAAGACTTTGTCTAAATCAAGACAACACAAAACGCCCTGGTGACTGGGTTTCATTGCCACAAACCAAGGGAGAATATGGAGGAGCATGTGCGGTACGTTGGCACTCACCAAGCGTCCTGGATAATTCAAAGGCATGTGCACACTAGAGAGCCCTGATCTAGACAGGTTCTAAAGCACTTTCTTCTTCGACATGGTGACTCTGGAAGTGCCTCTCCGGAGGCTGCAGAGGCAAGGAGACCCTCCAGTGCTCAGCACACCTACTTCGGCTATTTATTCCTGGCCCTGATCATCAGCCTTGTGGCCAGTGCTCTGGAGACAGGCGGGATGCTCTTCTGTGGCTTTGCTCCGGGGGCCATGGGCGTTCATTCGTACTTGCAGAAGTCCTTCAGTCCTTTGGGCAGGTGGAGCCCATCGATGGCCAGCCTGTGCACCACACTCTTCTGGATCACCAGTCGGCACAGAGTTTGCAGAGACGGCACTGTGGAGAAATGACTGTCAAAGGCAAACTCATCTGGGGCAGGCGACACCAGGGCTGAGAAGATCTACATCTTAGTCCCTTACTTGCTATCAACCAGCAACTGCTTTCTGCTCTCAGGCTCAGCATGCGTGGTGGGGCTGCTTGTACAACTGACCTACACCTCTCCTTCTGAGACTTTGAACAGACCTACTTCCATTATAATGCAGTGTAACTCCTAAAAGACCTACTTCCATTATAATGCAGTGTAACTCCTAAAAGACCTACTTCCATTATAATGCAGTCTAACTCCTTCTCCCTTGACTGGGCAGCTGCACGTCTGATGTGACTATGCAACCACAGCCCAGTGCCTAGCTCAATAAATCCATGACCCACAGGGGTGTTAAGTGAAAGGTTTACTGGGCTACAATGAGCCAGAGCTCAGAAATGAAAAGCTCACAACCTGAGGTCTGTGATGACTCTAAACTGCTAAGTCCAAAGCTGTGAACGTTTTTTCTAAGAAAGACAACTCATAGCTGAACGTGGTGGCTTATGAATCTAATCCCTGACCTCAGCAGGCTGGGGCAGAAAGGGCTGTCTGAAAGTTTGAGGCCGGCCTCAATGACCACGTTCCAGACCAGCCTGAGGTACAGAGTAAGTTGGTCTCAAAAACCAAAAATAAATTAAGTGCACAAAACTCTCAAGAAGCCCCAGGTCTAAAATCCCCATCTTGAAGGGTGGGGTGCGGCACAGCAAGAGCGTTCGCTTTGCACGCATGACACCCTGACTAGCGCGGGACAGTCTAAGGCCTTGATAGCTGGCTGTGGGGTTCTAGCAGGTGCCTGTCCCTACACTGAGCCAGGAGGTCACTACCCAAGGGTGGAATACCTACAGCCATACTCCAGTTGGACCAGGCGCACGCTCTTGGTGGAGGCAAACACATCAACCACAGCATAGAGAGGCTGGGCACATGGCAGTCCCCGGGCACTGGGGCCCATATCTTCCCCGTTGATGATGATGTGCATGTCGGCGGTCCCATCCTCATGCGGGCAGAAGAGAACACCCAGGCGGCTACGGCGCGCTGTAGGAGGCAGCACGTTTTGTTCATAGAGCTGGTCCAAGAGGTGGCTATAGAGCCCCGGCCGACTGCGGCCCACCAGGCGGTCCCGGGGTATTCGGAACTGCTCGATGCGCAGATAGGGTTCAACCAGGAGGGCTTGGGGGCGGCTGGGGGCCGCTGACTCTGCATCTGCTTGACCCTCCCGAGGCACGCGGTTGTGGTGGCGTGTGATAGCGAAGACCCAGCTGTGGCCAAGGCTGACCAGGTCAGGCAGCGAAAACTCGGGCACTGAGGCCAGACTGGCCGGGTCCAGAGCGGTCAGGCCGAGACGCAGATGCCCGCACCAGCCCAGCTCTTTTTCCTCTATCTCCACTAGGAATACCTGGCCCGGGGCTAGGGGCTCTCGACTGAAGCACACACCGTGGGCGAAGCTCTCCACACGTGTGGCCCGCGTCCCCGACGGGTCCACGCGGATGTTGGATCCGTGCACTTGGTGGAAGCGGGTGGGAGGGGGCTCCGGGCGCGCAGGGCCCCGTGGGCCACCCAACCCTACGGGTTCGGAGGCAGCAGCCATCTCCTCGCCAGGAGACAAGCCGGCTCATGCCAAGGGCTATTTTGGGCGGCGGGCTCAGATGGTGACCGCGGGGGGGGGGGGACCATGTAAGGCATTTCCCCCTTGCCTACCTAACCTCCGATCCGCCCGGGGGTCCTAGCGCCGCTTTCTCGGCGTCTCCCCAGTAACAAGTCCCCAGGAGCCTGGGAAACCCTGCTGCCAACACCGAGGCCATCTGATCTCTGGCACCCTGGCTAATGATCCTCGGGGCTGTGTACTTTGAACTGGTAATTGACCGCTCCGGACCCTCAAGCCGCAAAAAAAGTGAACATGAGCAAGCTGTCACGTGATGCAAAAGTTCACGTGACTAGGGCTACACATGACTTCCAGTCCACCGGCGCCTCCTGGAGAGCAAGGACGCAAGGAAGCAGAGGTAAGAAGATTCCCGGGCTGATGGGCAGCGGTCGTGGCTCTGCGGTCGGCGGGGAGATGGACCCGGGTGGGGGCTTCCCCGGGAGATGCTCGCCAGCTCCTCCCCAGGGACTGCTGCACGGAAGCGCAGATGAGCAGGGGAGCTGGTAAACATCCTCTGCCGATGCTTCCTCTCTCAGATGTTCCGAGCCGCGCTGTCCCCACTCCTCTTGCTGCTACTTGTGTCCTGGGTGTCCCGGGGCGAAGCAGCTCCAGACCAGGATGAAATCGATTGCCTCCCCGGCCTGGAAAAGCAGCCCGATTTCCAGCAGTACTCCGGCTACCTCAGAGCCTCGGATAACAAGCACTTCCATTACTGGTGTGCCGCCCTGCCTCCCGAGGGGGGCATGATAACTGGGCGGACGAATTCTGTCAACCACAGGCAGGACAGAGTCTCTTACTTGCATCGATCCCTCTCTGTGCCCTTCCTAGGTTTGTGGAGTCGCAGAAAGACCCAAAGAACAGCCCGGTAGTGCTTTGGCTCAACGGGGGTCCTGGCTGCAGCTCTCTAGATGGGCTCCTTACAGAGCACGGCCCCTTCCTGGTGAGTTGACTCCTGTTTTCCCCCGCTGAGAGAGGGCAGGAGACAGGGAGGGAAAGAGGAAGGAATCTGTGGCTTCGCAAGTTTCTTTTCCTTCTTAACAATTCTATTTTGATACGGGTGGTAGTGGAGCATAACCTTAAACTCAGGGAGGCAGAGGCAGGTGGATCTCTGAGTTCGAGGCCAGCCTGGTCTACAAATCGAGTTCCAGGACAGCCAGGGCTACACAGAGAAATCCTGTCTCAAAAAAACAAACCCCAACTCTATTTTGTGTTTTATCTGACCCTTGACCTACCTTTCTGTACCTCTTAGGAAGTGTGGCAATATGTGAAGAGCCTAGCACTATGGCTCTTTCCACCCAGCTGCCTGTTGGGACTCACACAGCTGTGTCTTTCCTCCCCAGATCCAGCCAGATGGCATCACCCTGAAGTACAACCCCTACTCCTGGAACCTGGTACACCTGCCGCTGTGGGTCTTGGGGTGTCTCGGTACTTGAAGGGGTGGGGAACCCTCTTCTCATTCCCTCCTCCCCTCTAGATCGCCAACATGCTGTATATTGAGTCCCCAGCAGGAGTGGGCTTTTCCTACTCGGATGACAAGACATATGTGACCAATGACACGGAGGTGAGTCTGGCACCCGTCCACCGGCGCCATCCTCTGTTTCCCCAAAGCTGGCACGATGCGGGGAGAGAGCATGGCCTCAGAGTCCACTTTTGGCTCTGGCATGTACTCTGTGGTAGGCTCATAACAGAGTCACTTCCTCTTACACAAAATAAAGTGGGTTGGACTCATTACCTCTGAATATATTTCTAGTTTAAACATCAGGTCTCCTGACTCCTCCATCTCACCATCCCTAGGTGGCTCAGAACAATTATGAAGCCCTTAAAGATTTCTTCCGCCTCTTTCCGGAGTACAAGGACAACAAACTTTTCCTGACCGGAGAGAGCTATGCTGGCATCTACATCCCCACCCTGGCTGTACTGGTCATGCAGGATCCCAGCATGAACCTTCAGGTACAAGGCAGCAGCAGGAGGGAAGGCAGACACTTGGGGCCATGACCTTGGATTAGTAAGGTCAGCCTAGGCGCTCCTTCATAGCCTTGTAGTTGGCTACTCTGTCATCGTGCATGCCTCCTACGACAGAAAGCTTACCTGCCAGGCTGCCACATATGTTCCTTAGGTTGAATGACCTCCCCCACCTACCCCCACAAACCGCTCTGGATTTGAGCTTCTAGATTGCCCGTCTGGGTGTAGGTCAAGGGAGGGTCCTTCTCACCCTTCCGATGAACTGAGAACCCTGGGTGTTTCACAGGGGCTGGCTGTGGGCAATGGGCTCTCGTCCTATGAACAGAACGACAACTCTCTGGTTTATTTTGCCTACTACCATGGTCTTCTGGGGAACAGGTATGAGAGAGGGACAGTTGGGCAATATCTAGGGTGGGGCAAGTCATGAGATCTCAGATCTGTCCACTGGCACATGACATTCCTGCTCTGGTTTATGAGGAGGTAGGGTTGGCCAAAGGGTTTGATGCTTAAAGGCCAAGAACGGAGACCAAGATTTAAAGAAAGCAAGGAGACTGGGCATGGTGATCAGTAAGCCAGTGACTTGAACCCAGACTACCCACAAAAACCCGTCTCAAAAACACTTTTTATTTCCTTTTTAAAAAGGCCCTGAGGAGGGCTGTCTGTATAGACTGGGGGCAGGTTCTTGGGAACTGGCTTTGATAGCCTACATACCATACCCCGTCTTACCTTCCTTTTCCCCTGGGGAAGGGTCTGATGAGAGGCTGGAGGGAGGAGGACCCACCCTGCATTTCTTAGCGCCTTTGCCCACCTTCAGCCTGAACACTTTCTGGTCTACAGGCTTTGGACTTTGCTCCAGACCCACTGCTGCTCTCAGAACAAGTGCAACTTCTATGACAACAAAGACCCAGAATGCATAAACAGCGTGAGTTTCTGCCCCTTTCTGTGTCAGCCCTTCCTCACTGAGATGAGGCTCACACCTCTTCTTGGGAACCCCTAGCTCTCCAGCTCCGTTGCATCTCTTCCTGATAGAACTGGGGATTGAACCCAGGGCCTCAGGCATGCATGCAAGACAGCAGTCTACCAGCCGGGCTCTAGCTCCAGCTCACCCCACAGCCATTCTGTCCCCAACCTCCCAATTCTGTGGTCTCTGAGAAATCCAGTGAGGAAATTGAAGCCAAGGATGCTTAAGCCACTTGCCTTAAGTCACATGGCAGGGAACAGCTGCGCTAGGGTTGGACCCGGGTCTGGAAGATTGCTTCCAGTGAGCTTTGGGCTCTGTACCTGTGAAAAAAAAGTGGGTGAAGGGTGGTGACAGGAGATGGGGTAGGAGAACAGTCTATCTTAGGGCGAGTGGGTAAGGTCATGGAGGGCCGTGGATCCAGAAAACATGATGGTATGTTGTCACAGCTCCAGGAAGTGTCTCGAATTGTGAGCAACTCTGGCCTCAACATATACAATCTCTACGCCCCGTGTGCTGGTGGGGTGCCCGGCACTGATAGGTAGGTACTGCTAGTTATGCCCTGGGGCAATCCCAACTACCTCTAGAGGCCCAGCACCCATCTCCTCCCCCCCCCCCCCCAGATATGAGGACACTGTTGTGATCCAGGATTTTGGCAACATCTTCACTCGCCTGCCACTCAAGCGGCCATTTCATCAGGTATGGCAGGGCATGGGCTTTCCCCAGGGGAATAGGCAGGGCAGACAAGTAAAGGCCCTCACCCTGTGTCCGTGCTCCCAGGCACTGCTGTTGCGTTCTGGGAACAAGGTACGCATGGATCCCCCCTGCACCAACACCACAGCCCCCTCCACCTACCTCAACAACCCGTATGTTCGGAAGGCCCTCCACATCCCTGAGAAGCTGCCCCGCTGGGACATGTGCAAGTAAGCTTCTGTGGCCACTCACGGCTCAGGAGGTGGCATCCACAGGGTTCACAAGGGTCCTGCAGCCAGGGCTCCTCAGAGCAGGTGGTGTGGACTTTCAGGGTGAAAATTAGCTTGTGCAGGGTGTTTAATGGCCTTGACCTCCATCTCGATTGACATTCAAGACAATCAACTTGGAAGTTGCCACGCCGGTTAATATCAGACCCTTTTCTGACATTTAGTGAGTAGGCACTGTCCCATCTGCCACTCCACTGCCACCCAGAGCTGCTCAGTTCATTCTGTGACCCCTGCAAGTAAAGGGGTAACGCTAGCTCATCAAAGTCTAGCGAAGTCTTTCCTGATTGGTCAGTGCCCATGCTCTCTCTACTCCTTCATTTCCTGCTGTTACTGTCACACCTTCTGGTCCCCACACACTAAATGCCAGCCATACCCCAGCCATCGTAACAACCAAAAGATGCGCCCACATATCTCCCAAGTTTAGTTTAGGTGGGTTGAGAATCTCTGAATGCCAGTTCCGTTCAGGTAAGTGCCAGAGAGGGGAGATACCCAAAGTGGGGAATTGGAAAGGTCTGACTGTTGACTGTCCCCCTATGTTCCTGTTTTTGTTTTTGTTTTCCGTGTCCTGTGCATGCACTCCTGGCAGCCTCGTGGTGAACTTACAGTACCGCCGTCTCTATCAAAGCATGAACTCCCAGTACCTGAAGCTGCTCAGCTCACAGGTATGTGGGTGTAGCTCAGCAGGCTCCAGCCAGGGCTTCCAAGGCTTTCCTCCATCGTAGCTGTAGGCTCTAGAGCAACATGTCAAGTGGGGTGCCTCTTCAGGGCTCAACCCACCACACCCTGGTTGTTTTATGTTCTTATTCTGAGGCTCTGACTTGCTCCATAGCCCAGGCTAGCTTTGAACACAGCAATCCAGCCTCAAACTCTCCAGTACTGGGATTACAGTTGTGCCAACACGCCCAGCTCTGGGAAAGTGTCATACATTCTCAGCTGTGGTTTCCCTGTCTGTAAAATGAGACTAATAAGCTGGGCTTGGTGACTCATGCCTATAAGCCCAGCCTTGGGGAGACCGAGGAGAAACCTCAATTTCTAAGCCAGTCTGGGCCCCATGATAAGACTGTCTCATTTGGAGGATGGGAGTGTCTTCCTCCCTGTATAGTAAAAGCACCTGCTTGGTGCTTACTGTGTAGTATGCAAGCGGAAAATGTGAATTTCAAGTTACTGTTATTAGCTGGGCTTCTGAATTCCCAGGGAAGGGCTGAGGGCCTGTGCCTACCCCACACTTCTGTTTTCCCCTTCTCCTACTCCAGAAATACCAAATCCTGCTGTACAATGGCGATGTGGACATGGCCTGCAATTTCATGGGGGATGAGTGGTTTGTGGATTCCCTCAACCAGAAGGTAGGGTTGTGCGGGGGGGGGCGCGGGGGCGGAGGCGGGTGTGCCCGGAGCAGCTCTAGTCTGCAGAGGCACACCTGGAGATGACTCTCCAGTCCTGAGATGTTGAGGGCAGCCATAAGCGAGGATGGTGGGAGCCGCTGGCTGATGTCTCTCCCCATGGACAGATGGAGGTGCAGCGTCGGCCCTGGCTAGTGAACTACGGGGAGAGTGGAGAGCAGGTAGCCGGCTTCGTGAAGGAGTTCTCCCACATTACCTTCATCACCCTCAAGGTAGGACTCAGCCCCCCGAGGGACAGCTGAGGCCACAGGGACAGTGGTAGGACCTCCCATCTTTACCCTCTGGCTTCTGTTTGTTCTGGGACACCACTAGAGCATCAGGACAAGCTTTCAGGGTGAAGCGGGGAAGAATAAAGGTCTTGGGGTGAAGTCCCAGGGGCAAAGGGTCATCATAAGTATTGGGGATCCAAGCCTCACAAAGCTTTGCTCCCCAGGGCGCTGGACACATGGTCCCCACGGACAAACCTCGAGCCGCCTTCACCATGTTCTCTCGTTTCCTGAACAAGGAGCCTTACTGAGGGGACCCATGGAAGTCCTCAGTACCTGACCCAGCCTCTCCCAGCCTCTCTCTCGGTGGAGAGCTGTCCCACCTTACAGAGTGCCCCTGTGGGGCAGGTCCTGCGCTAACACTATCCCTGGCCTCTCGCAGCCCTGTGCGTCCCAGCCTGGGCCTCAGGGATTCACAGAGACAGCCTGGGGCAGTGAGCACTTTGTTCCCCTGACAGTGTGGTGGCTTGACCTCCCCACAACCTGCTTAATGAATGCCCCATCCCAGGACCCCAACAGAGCTCTAGGGCAGCCCAAGGAGAGGGGTGGATGGATTGTAATTGATGGCTGACTGATTATGAAATTAAATCCGGCATAGCTTCAAACAGAATTCTTCTCTGTGGCACTGGGGATACTACAGGTTATGGATGGGAAGGGGGATAGGCTGCTACTGAGAGAACTCTGAATGTCCTGAAGGCCAGCTGCCTGTGTGGGACAAAGGACTCAGGCAGCTGCTGCAGAGGCTGGAGGGACACTGGAGTCCACAATGACCGCAGGACGGTTCTTGTCAATCACTTCTCGAAGCCCTTTGGCAAAGTGGAGGTCAGCCCCAACGGTGAGGAAGCCCTGGGGAGGGGACAGGGAGTGTCACTCATTCCTGCAGTAATTTGGAGACAGCCTTTCCAAACAAACACAAAAAGACTTGGCAAATCAGCGGCCCCAGCTCCTTTGCAGTGTGTCTCCTCTGTACCTCGGCTTGTTTCTGAATAAAATCCCTTACTACCTTAAAATAAATAAATAAATAAATACATAGGAACAACTGGTGGAGAAGGGGCTTTGGAGAGCAAACAGCACTGGGGTGCATCCTCCCCGCCCACAGTCTACTTACTGCGTGGTTGGTCACCACCTCACGAACAAAGTTGATGCCTTCCGGGAGGGGGATCTGCACCCCACGCCAGGTCCGCTCTGTGTGGAAGAGGCAAGCTCAGCCGGGGTCCCTCCAGCTGAGCCCCGTCCTCCCTCCTTCCTTCCTCACATCCTCAGCCCCTACCATTAAGCATGGGCATCACACCGATTTGCAACAATGTCTTCAGTGGGGTCTGCAGTGGGATCAGCTGAAGGAAAAAGAACACAGCATCGCATGCATGGGTGGTGGGTTTCTGTAAGCTGCTGTCTGCCCCAAGGCCTGGACCCACCCACAGCCATTCCCAACTCACTGCCAGAGACTCCAGCGCAGACTGATTGGAGTAGATCTGAAACCTGTAGGAGAGAAATGGGTCAAGTGTCAGCCTTCCAGTTCCACCTGTCATCTTTCTAGGTAGCTGCCATTGCCCAGGTGTGCATCCCTGAGTGGCTCTTGTCTTTGGAGCCCCTTTCTTTCAGCCTGCTACCTTTCGTTTGCCAAGAATGCCAATGTGGCTGGGCATTGGTGGCGCATGCATTTAATCTCAGCACTCGAGAGGCAGAGGCAGGCGGATCTCTGTGAGTTCGAGGCCAGCCTGGTCTACAGAGCAAGTTCCAGGACAGTCTCCAAAACAATACAGAGAAACCCTGTCTCGAAAAAACAAAAACAAAACAAAAAAAAGAATGCCAATGTTCTGGCGAGTAATGGTTTGTTTTATCTAACAACATTCAACAACGTTTACTCCCTGTCAGATACAAAGCTTATTCAAAAAATTAAAACAGGGCTGGCAAAATGGCTCAAGTGTGGGTAAGGGCGCCTGCCACCAAGCCTGACTGACTGGGCTTGACCCCCTAGGGCACGCATGACAGAGGAACTTCCACAGGTTGTCCTTTGACCGCCACATGTACTCCTTGGCATGCAGTCACCCACACAAGAAAAGCTAGCCAGGTTGGTGGCCCACTCCCTTAATGACAGCACTCAGAAGCCAGAGGCAGGCAGATCCCTGTGAGTTCCAGGCCAGCCGGGTCTACAGTGAGTTCCAGGACAGCCAGGACTATTACACAGAGAAATCCTTTCTCAACAAGGGAAAAGAGAGGAAGGAAGGAAGGAAGGAAGGAAGGAAGGAAGGAAGGAAGGAAGGAAGGAAGGACATTGGAATGCTGGGCTGAAGATGTAGAGCCCTTTCCTAGCATGTATAAAGCCCCATTCCATTCCCAACACCTCATGGCATGTGTGCGTGCGTGTTTGTGTGTGTGCTTGCATGGGCAAAGATGCACATGTGTGTAGGGGTGTATGAATATATGCATGTGGAGGCTGGAGTTAAACTCATCCACAGTGTTGTTTGGAGTCAGAATCTCTCATTGGCCTGAAGCTCCTGTGACATGCCAAGCTGTCTGGGCAGTGAGCTCTAGGCATCTGTCTGTGTCTTCCCCAGTGCTGGGATTACAAGCCATTGCCTCTAAACTCTGGTTTTTAGGTGGATTTTATAACTCAAACTCAGGTGTGGTGACACTTTGTTTGTGCTCTAACACAGCTTGCCCTCAGAGGGTGGAGCTAGCCACCAGTTAACCATAGAGGCCGGGCAGTGATGGCACACACCTTTCACCCCAGCACTTGGGAGGTGGAAGCAGGAAATCTGGAGTTCAAGGCCACCCTGGGTTACCTGAGATTTAACCAGTCTAAGAGAAACAAAGCTTAAAGGGTCCAGGAATATAGAAATGTAAAATTGTAATCCCAAATAACAGTGGCTAGGAGCCACTGTTAGCCCTTAACAACCACTTTCCGCCTTAAGAGCAGACACCCTGGCAGTCACTGTGCACAGAGGTAAACTTTGAACACTGGTCTCTTGCCTCCCAGCTTCCCAGCTAGGCAGGTAGGGTAGACAATGGTTAGTGTCTAACTACCGCCTCTATGGGACCCTCTGCATTGTATTCCCTTAATTTTTAAGTGTCCTCCTCCATGACTCTCTACTCTCTGCCTTGCATTCTTTCAGGGACAGCAAAAAGCAGCTGTTTCAGACACAGGCTTTCACAAACATCCTAACATCCTGTAGCCAAAAGCTGTAAAACTCAAAATGTAATGTGACTTTAAGCCTGGCCTCAAGGTTGTAAAAGCTCTTTGACCCACACCAGGTGGTGCTGGATTTTACTGTAAGAGGCCCTAAACCAGTCCCCATTGCCAAGTTTCAGAAGGTCTGGCTGTGGTCCCAGTTGACTGGTAGGCTTTTTGTGCCCCGCGGTGATTTTTTTTTTCCTTTTTTTGAAATAAAGTTTGCTTCTGGTTTCATAGACTTCAGCGGTCTGTTCCCCGTTATTTGCCCACCCCACCCCCACCCCCACCCCACCCCCACCCCCACCACAAACAGCTCACACCTTTGATCCCAGCACTACGGAGGTGGACGCAGGAAGTGATATGGCTGGGGGGAGAGAGGAATGTAAGGCAGGAGGCAGGAGCTCCATCCTTTCCAGTCTGAGGATTCATAGAGATAAGACCTTGAGTGTCTGGCTCCTTTACTTCTCTGATCTTTCAGCTTTCACCCCCTAATACCTGACTTCCGGGTTTTTGTTTTGTTTTTTTTTCCGGTTTTTCAAGACAGGATTTCTCTGTATTGTTTTGGAGACTGTCCTGGAACTCACTCTGTAGACCAGGCTGGTCTCGAACTCACAGAGATCCGCCTGCCTCTGCCTCCCAAGTGCTGAGATTAAAGGTGTGCACCACCAACACCTGGCTTTGGGTTTTATTATTAAGGCCAATTAGATTGACACTACATTCAGGCCTTGTTTGGTGTTGATATTTGAGACAGGATCTTGCTATGTAGGTTACCCTTGGCTGGCCTCAAACTCACTGCAATTTCCCTACCTCAGCCTCCCTGGTGCTATGATGACCTGGCCAAGCTGAGACACTGTAAAACAAAGAGTGACTCAGTCCTCATTCACAGCCCTAAGTATCTGGGACTGGTAGAAATTGTTTGTCACTGATGAGGAAACTGAAGCTGGAAAGGGAACTTAAGTTGCCTGAAGTCACGTGGCTGTGTGGACTGGACCCTGCCTCAAGATTCCAAGGCCTTGTATTGTTGCAGCCTGGGAGCAGCACTGTTCTGTATCAACACTGTCTACTATGTATTCACTAGCTAATGAGCTGTGACCGGCAGCCTAAGTGCTGTTTAATTATAACTATAAAAGCAGAGAGTCGCACACGGCCAGGGGCGATGACACTTGATACCCAGCCCAAGAGAGTAGATGGTGTTTTCACCTGTATTTAGCACAGCACGAAATGAGCCCTAGAAAGATAAAATGACTGCTTCAAGGTCACCACTGCTTCAAGTCAAGGTTGATGTCCACGCCAGGGTTTCCCATCCACGTTGTTATGTGACTGTGGGTGAGTCATTTAGCCTTACTGAATCAATTTGTTGGTCTGCAATAATACCGGCTTTGCCTGCTTCTAGATGTTGGGAGAATTCAGGGGAGTTGCTTTAAGAAACCACTGTTAGCCAGGAGTGATGACACATGCCTGTAATCCCAGCACTTAGGAAACAGGTCTCTTTGACTTTAAGGCCAGCCTGGTATATACATACACCAGGTGCCAGTCCACCCAATGCTACATACTGAGATAAGAATACTTTGGGGGTTGGGGAGATGTAGTTCAGTTGGTATAATGTTGCTGTCTAGCGTGCACTAGGCCCCGGGTTCAATTCCTGAACTCCGCATGAACAGGACATGGTGGTGTGTACCTGTGATCCCAGCGCTCTGGAGATGGAAGCAGGATCATCTTTGGCTGCATAGTCAGGCTTTGGATGTGTGGGTGTGTGTGCATGGCAAGCATGTGAGGTCAGAAGACATCCTCCGGGGTAACGGTGCCTCCCACCTTTTGTCTGAGACAGGGTCTTTCTTAGGCCAGGCTAGCTCTCATTTGCACTCCCAAGGATCCACCTAAGTCCGGTCATCATCACTGGAATAAGGCATGTGCTGTCATGTTCAGCTTTTCCCCGGGCGTCTAGGGATTCAAACTCAGGACCTTGTGCTGACGAGGCAAGAACTTTACCAACTGAACCATATCTGTATCCTTGAGTCAAAATATTTTTTAAAAGATTTATTTATTTTTATTTTGTGTGCAATGGTGTTTTCCCTGCATGTATATTTATGAAGGTCCCCAATCGCCTGGAATTGGAGCTACAGACAGTTGTGAGCTGCCATACGGGTGCCGGGAATTGAACCCAGGGTCTCTGGAATATCAGCCAGTGCTCTTAACCACTGAGTCATCTCTCCAGTCCTGAGTTGAAATGTTCTTTATTAATGAATTCATTCACTCATTCATTTTGAGACAGGGTCCCACTATGTAGCTCTGGCTAGCCTGGAACTCACTATGTAGACTAGGGTGACCTTAAACTCACAGACCTCCACCTGCCTATGTTGCGTACTTAAAGGCATGTGCCATAACCCCGGACTGGAGTTCAGTTTTGTATGTACTAACAAAGACAGACCCCAGCTTGTTGGAGGCTTCCAGGAATAGCTCAGTTCTAGTGCCGAGGCTCTGTTGGGAAGTTATCACTATGCTGGCGGTATCAAGGCTCAGAAGTTAAGGGCCCACCCAGAACCCTTACCGACTTCATACCTGCGAAGGTCCAGTTTTACTCGCAGCGCCTTGCCCCGGAGTGCCATCTTGGCACTGAGACGCGCTTCCTGAAGGAAAGTGCGTGGAGACATTACGAACTGGAAAGGTCCCAGCCCACTTTTCATTGACCCCCCCAGATCCCCTCATTCTGGTGCCCATACCATGATCATCTTGGACAGCTCGACTTCAGGCAGCATGGGTGGGGCCAAGGTGATGGTGACACTGGCCGTGACAGAGATGGTGGTGCCCGAGGGCTTGATGGTGCATCGTGGAGGGCTCATGGCCTGCAGCTTCAGCTTCAGAGGGGAGTTAATCACTGCAGGGCTCTGGAAAGAGGAAGGGAGGCAGGTCACAATCCCAAACTGGTGCCTGGGTGTGCTGTTGGGGGACAAAGTCTCAGCCTTTTTGGAGGCAAGGAATGGCAAGTACAGGCCAGTGTGGCAATGCCCCACACCCTTCCGACCTGCACCCAGCCAGGAGTGTCCTTCCTTCTTTCTCTTTTGAGATGGGCTCTTGCTATGTTTCCAGGCTGGCCTTCAAACCCTAGACTCCAGAGTTCCTCTGGCTCAGCCCAAGTGCGGAAATTATAGCATGCACCCCACACCTGACTCCCCCTCCTTCCTCCTCAGTATTTAATCTAGCCTCAAGCCCCAGTTGGGACTCCCCAGGGATGACCTTTTCGCTTGAACCTCCCAGATCCTGCCTCCTCATCTGAGCTGCTCTGAAGGCCACGTAATACTCTTGCATGAATGCACTCAATCATTGCTAAACGAGATGCTGAGCCAGGTGTGGTAGCAAAACCTGTAACCCCAGTCTTTGGGAGGTAGAGGCAGATGGAAAGGAAATTCTCATAAATTACATATATATGATTTGAGGCCAGCCTGGGCTACATGAGATCCAGTTTCAAAAGCAAACATTCCCTTAAGCATAATTCTTACTACAGCATACATAGTAGCTCACTTAGGTCTCACACAACCAAGTGAGCCAGGTACTATTATTCTCATTTTGTATATGTGTTCATGGTGTATGTGGGTGCATGTGAGCACACACAAACATATGTTCTTGCTACAGGTCAGCTTAAGTGTCTTTCTTTATCACTTCCAACCTTATTTTTTTTTAAACAGGGCTGCTCACTGGACCTGGAGCTTACTGAATCAGCTTGATTGGCAGGCCAGCAGATCCCACAGATCCTCCTGTCTTGTCTCCAGAGCTGTGACAGGCTGCTGCTCCCAGCTTTTAACATGGGTGCTGGGGATCCAAGGTCAGGCCCTCATGTGATTAAGGCAAGCGCTTTACTAACTGAACCATTCCCCCAGGGAACTGAAGCACACAGACTATAAAGTTGTACAAAGTTGTGTGGTTATTCAGCTGCAGAGCTGACAGACACATGTGAGCAGCCTGGGAACAGTCATGCTGTCAACAACTCAGCCATTGCGTTGACAATGACAATGAAGGCAGTAACAACAGCAGTTGTTTCACTGGACACTTACTCCATAGCAGGTGCTGTTCTAACTACATGGGTTACTTCACTGAAAACTCACGACAAGCTTACAAGGTTGTTGATGGAGAATAGGCCAGCGTGACCTGGAGTCACAGGGATTCAAATTCTGTCACTTACAAAATTGTAGGTTTGTCTATCACATGCACGCAGTGCTCTCAGAGAGCAGAAGAGGGCAGGAGGGCCTCTTGAATTAGAGTTCCAAACGGTTGTTAGCTACTGTGTGGGTGCTGGAAACCAAACCCTAGGTTCCAAATGGTTGTTAGCTACTGTGTGAGTGCTGGAAACCCAATCCTAGGTTCCAAACGGTTGTTGGCTACTGTGTGGGTGCTGGAAACCAAACCCTAGGTTCCAAACGGTTGTTAGCTACTGTGTGGGTGCTGGAAACCCAATCCTAGGTTCTCTTGAGAGCAGCAAGTGCTCTGAACCACTGAGCCATCTCTCCAGCCCCTGGAGTATATATTTCTAAAAAATGTTTGTATACGGGGAAAGAACTCAGAGGCTCAGGCATGCTAAGCCAGCATTCTACCAACAGAGCTATATCCCTAAACCCATTTGCTTAGACTGATTGAGTGATTTTTTTTGAGACAGGGTTTCTCTGATAAGAGCCCTAGCTGTCCTAGAACTTGCTTTGTAGACCAGGCTGAGCTCAAACTCAGAGATCCACCTGCCTTTGCCTCCCATGCACAGGGACTAAAGGTGTGCACCACCACACCTGGCTCAAACTCCTGTTTTAAAATGTTTTCATTCTCACTCTCTTCCCCCATTAAGTAAATCTAAGTAAATGAGTGTGGTGACCACCCTGAAGACCCTACACTTGGAAGGCTTGGGTTCTCTCCCAACCTCACAGCTGCTCTGTGAAGGAGACAGGGCAGGAAGTGCCAACCCTGCTTCACAGAGTGGGATATACAATTCAGCCGGGTAAGGGGACTTGGCCACAGGCAAAAGGCCAGGCCTTCTGTTCCCTCTCTAGTCACCACTGGAGGGCTCCAACTGCACCCTCCACCTACTACCTCACTGTTGTGTAGGTGGGGTGACCTCCAACCCCAGTCACACCCCTGCCAATACTCACCAGTAGAACAATGCTCCCAAAGTAGGTGGCCCTCAGAAGCATGTCCAAGTCACTTGGCACCTGAACAGGGGAATTAGGAATGAGACAGGGTCACTGGCCTCACCATCATGAGCTCTTCTTGCCCAGCCTCGGACACAAGCCTGATATACCTTGTCTCCCACAAGTGTCAGCTGCAGGGCCCCAGCTTGGAAGTAGCTCTCCATGGCAGAATCAAAGAAGGACTCAGAGAAGGCCACGTACACCATCCGCTCCTCCTCTTCCAACTGTGGCTCCACCGCCCTGTTGAGGAAGCTCCAGTTCCCCTCAGTCAGGGGGAAGAATGTTCCCTGGGGTTGGGAGTTCAGGGTCAGGTCAAGGCAGAATGGATTTGTGCCAGGCAGTCAGGAGCCATGGAGACCTGGACTCTGGCTGGTGTGTGTGTGTGTGTGTGTGTGTGTGTGTGTGTGTGTGTGTGTGTGTGTGTGTGTGTGTGTGTGTGTGTGTAGGAGGAAGGTTGCTCATCTCTCAGAAAGCACTCAGAGGCCAGGAGACATGTGGCAGGCAGCACAAGAACAAGACCTGGGGTAAGTGCTGCTCTCCCAGAGGACTGGGGTTCAGATCCCAGCACCCATAGTTGCTCAACAGTCTGCTGGTTCCAGGGAATCTGAGTCCCTCTTCTGTCCTCCACAGGCATACACATTGCTGCACTTATATACAAGTAGGCAAAGTGTTCATACACATAAACAAGTTAGCCCAGAAAGAAGCAAAAAAACAAAGAAAGAAAAGGAAGAGCCCGGCATTGGTGGTGCACGCCTTTAATCCCAGCACTCGGGTGCAGAGGCAGGCGGATCTCTGTGAGTTCAAGGCCAGCCTGGTCTACAGAGCGAGTTCCAGGATAGCCTCCAAAACAATACAGAGAAACCCCATCTCAAGAAAAAAAAAAAAAAAAAGAACCTGAAAGCTGTCAGACATAGTGGGGCATGCTTTTAATCCCAGAACTCAGAAGGCAGAGGCAGACAGATCTTTAGGAGTTCCAGACCAGCTAGGGCTACACAGTCTTAAAAAAACAGGCTGCTGGCTCAGAATGGCTTTGGTGGCTGTCCAGTTTCTCTCCAGCCCCTCTACCTAAGCTCCCCTTAGGCAAAAGAAAAGGTCTCCATCAAATTCAAAGACACCCCAGTAATTCCTGTATCCTTATGATGTCCTGACCAGGAACTGAAGGGGGAATCCATAGGGGAGGGATTTTACATTGTTATTCCAGCCATCCCAGCTGTTAAAAAGGCTGGAAGGCATTGTCGTCTGGATTTATCACTTTCCAGTCAAGCCTTGAAGACCAGAGGGAAAAATAAAAGTCCACTGAGTCAGTCATGGTTGGATGCTGAATGTTGTCTGAGCCTGTTAAGGATGATGATGGGTTTTGATTCAGACTTTTTTTTGTTTTTGTTTTTTGTTTGTTTGTTTTTTTGTTTTGGTTTTTTTTGTTTTTTTGTTTTTCGAGACAGGGTTTCTCTGTGGCTTTGGAGGCTGTCCTGAAACTAGCTCTTGTAGACCAGGCTGGTCTCGAACTCACAGAGATCCTCCTGCCTCTGCCTCCCAAGTGCTGGGATTAAAGGTGTGCGCTACCAAAGCCCGGCTGATTCAGACTTTTTTAGCATGCCCTTCTTGTCAGCCTGTCCTGGTCCTCTGCCTAGGGCTTGTAATGCTGAGCTGTATAAACTCCTGCCTGTTCCCACTAAGGGGACTGTTTCCTTCCCGCAAGAGTCTCTGGTTCATTTCTCCCCAGTCCTCTCTTGTTTTTAACCCCCCCATCACTATCCAGGCACCAGTCAAGGACCCTCACTTACCCAGCTTTTAAACAAATAATGGAGCTAGGATGAACTAATTCTCAAGGTCCCTTAGATCGGGCCTACTGGAGGGGTACACCAACTGCCACACCTGATAGCCCACTCAGCTCAAACAAGCCAGATTGGTAGCTACCCAAATTCCCTCAAGGCAGGTAGGGTTCCCCCTTGGGGTTGAGGGATGACAACAGGAGGTGGGAACCGCAAAAGCGGCAGTTGTGAGAATCTGGCTAGAGGCAGGATGTCTGGAGAGTGTTCTGCTGTGGCTTCAGGTTTTCAGGTTTTCGGTCACTCCTGCCTCCAAGCGGTACCTGAAGCAGATACCTAAAGACGGTGACTGAAAGCAAGGAGTCACCTGAAAACTGTGGGTGGACCAGCTGGACTGACCAGCTCATCCTCCTCCCCATATCTCACCCCTGTAAAAAGGCTCCAGACTAGCAGCTAAATGGTACCCTACTTCCAGGGAGCCCTCCTGCTATCCAGGAACAGTTACTCTTTCTTTTAAGTTCTCTGTAATTAAATACTCATTTCTTCTTTTTTTTATTTATTTTGTTTTTCCAGACAGGATTTCTCTATAGGTTTGGAGCCTGTCCTGAAACTCACTCAGTAGACCAGACTGGCCTCAAACTCACAGATATCCACCTGCCTCTGCCTCCCGAGTGCTGGGATTAAAGGGGTGAGCCACCGCCACCTGGCAAATTTATTTATGTATTTATTTATTTATTTATTTTTATTTTATGTGCATTGGTATTTTGCCATGGGTGTCCAAGTGTCCAAGCCCCTGGAACTGGAGTTACAGACAGTTATGAGTTGCCATGTGGGTCCTGGGAATTGAACCCAGATCCTATGGAAAAGCAGTCAGTGCCCTTAATCCCTGAACCATCTCTCCAGCCAAATACTTATTTCTAAAACTCAAAAAAAAAGTTTTAATAATACAGCTGAGTTTTCACATATACAAATTCAAGTACAATTAAAAGCATCAGCTGGGGGCTGGAGGGATGGCTCAGTGGTTAAGAGCACTGGAGGATGTGGGCTCAATTCCCAGCAACCATATGATAGCTCACAGCTGCCTATAGGTCCAGGTCTAGGGTATCCAACACCCTCTTCACACATGCAGTGAACATAACAGACAAAACCACTCATGCATAGAAAAAATTTTTTTTAATCTTAAAAAAAAAAGCATTGTTGCTGGCTGTGGTGGCACTCACCTTTAATCCCAGCGCTCAGGAGGCATAGGAAGGAGGATCTCTGAGAGTTTGAGGCCAGCCTGGTCTACAAAGCTAGTCGCAGGACAGCCGGGGCTGTTACACAAACAAACAGCGTTGTCAGACTGGCAAGACGGCGGCTCCCCTGATAAGGGAGCTTGCTGGCAGTCCTGAGGACCTAAGTTTGATCCCCAGGACCCAGGTGAAAGGAGAGAATCAACTCCAAGTTGTCCTCTGACCTCCACATGAGTGCCATGGCATGTGTTTGCACACACACCATTGTATCTATCAGTGGATATTTGCAGACTGTATGTCACACAAATGTGACACCATTTTAAATGGTGAAATTGAACATCCTCAGCTCATGGTACCCGTGGAGGGCTTGGACTCAGTCCCCCTCAGAAAACAAGACTGTTGGTACCTGACTGACAGATTGGGTGAGTCAGGGGATGGGCAGGGCATAAGCAAATCTCTCAAGTAAGGGCACAGCAGAACAGGAGGAGCTGTGGTGACAGCTTGCTTGTACAAATAAAGCCTGTCTGAGGGTCAGAGAATGGAGCTTGCCACTAGCTTACCATAGAGGTCTGGAGGTCTGTACAGACAGACAGGAAGTGAGAAGGCTGAGCAGAAACAGTATATAAACAGGGAAAAACAAGAACTCGCTCTCTTTTCGGCTGAGAAGCTAAGGAGGTAAAGTGTGGCTGTGGCTTGTTCCTTCTGTCTGATCTCTCAACATTTTCCTCTATATCTGACTCAGACCGATTAAGAAATCCATTTACAGAGCCAGGCATTGGTGGCGCACGCCTTTAATCCCAGCACTCAGGAGGCAGAGACAAGTGGATCTCTGTGAGTTTAAGGCCAGCCTGGTCTACAAGAGCTAGTTCCAGGACAGCCTTCAAAGCCACAGAGAAACCCTGTCTCAAAACAAACATACAAACAAACAAAAAGGGAAATCCATTTACGGGTGGAGAGATGGCTCAGAGGTTAAGAGCACTGGCTGCTCTTCCAGAGGTCCTGAGTTCAATTCCCAGCAACCACATGGTGGCTCACAACCATCTGTAATGAGATCTGGTGCCCTCTTCTGGTCTGCAGGCATACATGCAGACAGAACACTGTATACATAATAAATAAATAAATCTTAAAAAAAAAAGAAAGAAAGAAAAGAAAAAGAAAGAAATCCATTTACAAAGAGCTATAGAGACTCAGGATGCAGTTAGAAAGGTGAGGCTCGAACCCACACCTGCAGCGGCAGGGAGCAGAGGAGAGTCAGCCCTGCCTGAAGAGCCCGGCTCAGCCACAGAGAGAAGGGAAGTTGGTTGGAGGTCAAAGCTCACCCGGAATTCCATATCCAGGTTGCCATTGGAGACCACAGGATCCTTCAAGAGGGAATAGTCGATGCCAACAAGCTCATCCACAGGACTACGCACTGCAGAAAGGGACTCAAGTCACTCCAAGCTGGGTGACATTGAGTCTGGTGCTTAACCTCTCTGTCTTTCATTCAATAGTGACACTCTTCCTCATAGGGTTCTTATTCATTCATCAGCAGTGACACTCTTCCTCATAGGGTTCTTATTCATTCATCAGCAGTGACACTCTTCCTCATAGGGTTCTTATTCATTCATCAGCAGTGACACTCTTCCTCATAGGGTTCTTATTCATTCATCAGCAGTGACACTCTTCCTCATAGGGTTCTTATTCATTCATCAGCAGTGACACTCTTCCTCATAGGGTTCTTATTCATTCATCAGCAGTGACACTCTTCCTCATAGGGTTCTTATTCATTCATCAGCAGTGACACTCTTCCTCATAGGGTTCTTATTCATTCATCAGCAGTGACACTCTCCCTCATAGGGTTCTTATGAAGATCAGATTGGCTTTAAGTAGAAAGCACTTAGACTTAATGTGGTGTACACGCTCAGTAATGAAGCTATTGTTAGTTCCCCCTACTACTGTGACTACTGGAAAGGTTTCATCAAGTCACTAAGTAAGACTGAAAAGGAGGGGGCCAGTGAAATGGCTCATTAGGTAAAGGAGCGTGTCTCCAAAGCCTGAAGCCTGCGTTCAGTCCTCAGAATCAGTACAAAGGCAGGAGACAATCAACTCCACAGTGCTGTTCTCTGACCTCACACATACACCATGGCATGGGTGCGCACACACACACACACACACACACACACACACACACACAATGAGTTTTAAAATGTTTAAGATGGTAAAAAGAGTCATTTCCCCTGCCTTCCTTTTCGACGTTCTTTACCCAATGGTCCTGAGGGAACAAAATCGCTCATCCACAGTAGACAGACACAGTGACTTAAGAAAACTTATGTTAACTGAACACCCATGAAACGCAAGTTGATGGAGACAAACGGGGCCCCAAGATCAGCAAGCACATACTAAAGACCCTGACGACCCCTGGGGAGGTGTTACCCCTCAAATCAGGAAACCGAAGCCCAGAGAGAAGTTTCCCCCCTTAAGGTTAGACAGCAGGTCATTGACACACTTGAACCCAGGACTGTTCTGTGGATGGACATAGAAGGGGCCTGTACGAGAGCAGGGTGCAGCTCCCTCCCACCCCAGCCGCAGGCCCCACCAGCACTGACTCACCCGGCACTGTGTCCAGCAGAGAGTTGAGCAGCACTGTCCCAGCGTGGTGGAGCACAGGGCAGATCTGGGGGACAGGGCCAGAGTCAGGGCTTCTCAGAGCCAGCCAGCCACCCCTACTTTGCTACCCAGGTCTGCCACCATCCACACCTGCTGATTGAGAAGGAACCGCATCCCAGAAGTGATGAACGTGGACAAGAAGTTATATACCCCCCTGCAAGGAGAGGAAAGTCTGGGTTAGCCCAGCCCTTGCTCCAACCACAAGCCAGGCCCAGGAAAAATGACAGTGCCCAAAAGAAACGGTTACAACAAGGACTCCTTAGTTCCAGCCAGCTCCATAAAATTCTCCAGGATCCAAGCCCAGGCCCTCTCTGCTTGACCCTCAAGGCTCCCTCCCCTGCCACATGCCTTCCAGCCTCAGAGCTGCTCAGAGGTCCCCACAGCTAGTCCTCACACTCCACATGCCCCCGCAGTGTCCCTGCCCTGTGGCCTCCTGACTCAGATGTCTCCTTTCCAGTAGTCTTCTCAGATCGCCCTCCATGGAAATCCCACCACCCTGAACACTCTCTTGGCTCCACTTCCTGGGTCCTGCTGACATCTGTTTAAATCCTAGCCGGGCTCTAAATGGCATTCTAGATCTTCAAGGCCCAGGACACACTACGCTTGTGGAACAAACAAAATCTGACAGTGTGCAAGCACCAGATCACAGATCTATCATGTTTCCCCTAAAAACCAACACCGAGGACCCAGGATCCCCACTATGTCACTTTTTCTTATTATTATTATTGAGAATGCAGAACAGGCCCAGTTATGTACACAGTTTCAGGGTGTCCTGGGCTTTGTTTGACACAAGTTCTCACTGTGTGACCCTAACTGGCCTAGAACTGAAGACAGTCCAGGCTGGTCTCCAACTCATAGAGTCCCTCCAACCTCTGCCTCCCAAGTGCTGGGATTAAAGGTGTGCACCACCCAGGCCCAGCTAATCCCAGCAACTACTTTTAATCTCAGCACTTAGACATTCTTATATGCCAGGGACTGTTCTAAATATTCTATATCTGACAACACAGTGTCCACGATGATCTGGTGAAATAGATTCCATTCTCCTCCCCCCATCTCCCAGAAGAAGTTGAGGCACTGAGCTTCAGCGACTTGCCCAAGTTCACACAGGCAGGAAGTGGGGGGGGGGCGACTAGGATTTGGACACATTCAGTGGGATTCCCAAGCTTAGCACTTGTCCTTTTCAGCACTGGGAAACTAGACTGTGGGGCTCAAAAGATATGCACTAGGGATAGGACTTACTTGAAGGTTCCCCCGAAGGCCATATTCATCCTAGAGACAGAGGCATCGCAGGAAACATTGGATACTTTAATCCGACCAGTGGGATCTTGGGAGAGTTGCAGACCTGTGCGGATGGACACACCCTCGGCCGAAGCGTTGATGTAGCCCCCATCATAGCTGCCGAAGGGGGGGTTCATGTTCACCCCAGTTAGGGATTAACTGAGATGTCACTACCATTCTCTTTACCTCACACAACATGATACCTCTTTTTCCATAAGTATACGAAATGTTTGTGATCACATGCATCCCCATTGCCCTCTCATCCCCGCCTGAGCCCCTCTCCCCAACATGGCCTGCCCTTACTTTCAGGACTTTTCTTTAATGATCTACTGAGTTTAATTAGTGTTGTTTGCATAAGCATGGGTGTGGAGTTATTAAATGGAGTATGCACAATGCACCGGCGTCTATAACACTTTTAGGAGAATGACCCCCTCACAGCCATTTGCTGCCTGGAGCTCTCAGCGAGGAGTGGAAGCTTGCAAACCCTCCTCATAACGCCTCTTTACCTTTACCAAAGCAGCCTACCAAACCCTCCTCTTGATGGGAGAACCTGAAGCCTGGAAGGCTAGTGGAAACTGGGCCCAGCCACCAGCCCCACCCCTGAGTGTGCGGGGATCCTCACAAGAACCAGTAGAGAAGCTGCCTCCTGAAGTGCAGCCCCAAGGATGCATTGGAGATGTTCAGCAACAACTCCTGGTCCGGCTGGAAGTGGAGTTCCGAGGATATCAACTGCAGCTGTGTGACCTTAACACTGCAGAGGGCAGGAGTCAGGGTCGGTCCAGGGCCAAGGGGAGCAGACTTACCCACCCACAGGGATTTCATCCCTCTTCTAGCTAAAGGTTGGGGGAGTTGGGTGGGTGGGATGGAGTTTTCCTTTGCCCCCTAAGCGCCCAGCCTGGATTAGGTAATTCAGAGATGCTGCTCTCTGGGCCCAGGGGTTAAAAATGACCTTCCTCTTCTCTTAGGTATTTAATGCTTAAAAGGCATGGTGGTGCCTGCCTTTAACCTTACTTAGCACTTGGGAGGCAGAAGTAGGTCATCTCTGAGTTTGAGGCCAGCCTGGTCTATGGAACAAGTTCCAAGACTGCCAGGGGTATACAGAGAAACCCTGTCTTTAATCACCACACTCAGAAGCCCAGCCTGCTCTATAGAGCGAATCCCGAGCCAGCCAGGGCTACATAATAAGACCCTGTCTTTTTTTTTTTGGTTTTTCGAGACAGGGTTTCTCTGTATTGTTTTGGAGGCTATTGGTCCAGCCCAGCCTCGAACTCAGAGATCCGCCTGCCTCTGCCTCCCAAGTGCTGGGATTAAAGGTGTGCCCCACCACCGCCCGGCAAGACCCTGTCTTAAGAATAAACAAATAGGGGAGGGCTGGAGAGATGACTCAGAGGTTAAGAGCACTGACTGCTCTTCCAGAGGTCTTGAGTTCAATTCCCAGCACCCACATGGTGGCTCACAACCATCTACAATTCAATCTGGTGTATATGTAATAAATAAATAAATCTTTAAAAAAAAAGAATAAACAAATAGGGACTGGAGAGATGCTTCAGCAATTAAGAGCACTGGCTACTCTTCCAGAGGACCGGAGTTCAATTCCCAGCACCCACAGGGTAACATGCTCAGGATTGTGTATCTCCAGTTCCAGGGAATCCAGCATAGACATGAGTGCAGACAAAACACCAATGCACATAAAATTATTAAATCTTAAAATTAAGTAAACATAAAGAGATCCATGTAGTCTGGTTGCTTGCACCTCATCCTCTATCCAAACTGTGATTGCTAAATCTGTTTTTGTTGTCTTTTTTTGAAACAGGATTTCTCAGAGTAGTCGCTCTATAGTCCAGGCTGGCCTGGAACTCGGGGATCCTCCGGCCTCTAGTTTCCCGATTGATGGGATTAAAGGCGTGCACCTCCACCGCCCGACCTTGTTTTGATTTTTAAAGCCCAAATTTTGGCCTTTAACTTGGGATCCTTACCCCCCCCCCCCGTAATGCCAGGATCACAGACGGGTGCCATACTCAGCTTTCCTGGTCCTTTGACTTCGCCTCCATCACTTTAACTCACCGCACATTATAGCTCCCCCATCTCTCCCACCCTAAACTTCCTCCCTGTTAGCTCCGCCCTATGCTGAGACTATAGTCTCATCCGCTGGGAAATTCTTCCATCGCACCTTCCCAGTGTTCTTTGGTCCAAGCTTCAATTCTACTGGTCCGTATTACTCTTTCTTGGGCCCGCCTACCTCCATCCATTACCTTGTAGCCACACCCGTTCCTTAGAGTCCCACTCTAATTGGCCACAACCCCTACGTGCCTAGTCCCCGGGGTCTCCCAGGTCATCCCACCCACCCTTGAGGCCCCTCCCCCGGGCCCTACTTACTCGGAGATGTTGTAGTAGAAGTTGCCCTTTCTGCCATACAGGTCCGGGATGGTGATGGTCTCCAGCTCTTGCTCCAGAAAGCGTAGCCCCTCCTGCTTCACTAGGGTAGCACCGAGACTCTCAGCTCCAGCACCCGCAGCCAGAGCGCCCCACCCGGTCCACGCCGCCCGCAGTGCGCCTTACCCAGCTCCAGCGCCGCGGAGGTGACGCGGATTTTGCATCCCGGGAGCTCGGCATGAGCACCTGCTAGAAGTGCTAAGAAGAGGGCCGGGAGCAGGGCCATGGCGACCGGGCCTGGGGGCAGGGTGAGGTCGCGGGTGTCATCTGGGCGGTTCAAAACCTGTCCTAGGACGTGCAACTAGAACAGGGTGCTGGCCCGGACCGTTACTCTTCATAAAAGTGTTTGGGGCACTCAAAACCAATAATCTTGTCTCCATTTGCTAGATGCAGAAACCAAGGCTCCGGAGCGCGATGCGATTTGCGCTCTGCCTCCAGAGGATTTGGTGCTCGGTTCCCTTGTGTAACCTCCGCGTGGCGAGTTTGGACCTCAGGAGGATGAGCCACCCCCCTCCCCCTCCCCACCACTTTCCCTTTTCCTTCAGAGGAGGGCGTGTGCTGGCTGGTGTGTTGATATGGCAACCACCACACGCGCATTCCTGCTGAGTGGCTTGCGGTCTCCCAGGCCGCGCATGCAGGGGTGGCCCGCCTGACCGCTGTCTCCTGGGTTCCCCGGTTCCCCGGCTCCCCCGGCTTCCCCGGGTCCTAAATCTCTCCCATCTGGCATTCAGCCTGGTGCCCCATTCCAACGCTCTCCTCATCCACCCTCCTCTCCATCTGGGTTCTGTGGGCCACGCGGCTCAGGAGGGTCTAGGGGTACGATGGAGACGCGCCCCAACTCACTTAGTGTTGGACCTGGGGGACGGCACGATCACGAGGGATGGCAGGCAGTGCAGGGGATCCGGGCGGCAGGGTCTGGCAGGCAGCGCGGGTCCAGCAGCCTTTATAAGCCTGGGCCTTCCGACCCCCCTCCTCTCTGCTGTTCTCCCCTCCTCCTAAGGGGCTGGGAGGGGACGGGGCGGGACGCTGACAGCCCTGAGGGTGGAGAGGGCAGAACCAAGCCTGTGACAAGCCCGGCTTCTGTCTGGACAAGTGGGGGTACATGCTTTTAAAAGAGCGAGAAAAGTGCAGAAGGCGACTTGCCACCCACGGCCCTCAAATTCCAATCACCTAAGCTCTTCCTGCACACTCTTCAACAAACCCCTTCACTTTACTACGGAGACTCAGTTTCCTCATCCAACACAGAATCATTACCGAGAACTCCCGTTTCGGCATTCATGTGAGGCCCGAGTCTATTTTCCCTTTTTCTTTCCCTCATCGCCATCCCTTTGCTGGATTTGTTATGGGATCTCAACTACCAGAGAATTTCAGGACCCTGGGACCTTCTCTTGGGGAAGCAAGTCCTAACAAGTATTTTAAGCCCAAAAGGACACCACAGGGGCAACTAGAATCACCCCCAGAGGGAGGTTTGTGCTTCCTGGGGGACTGTGAATTCCTCAGTGAACCATTGAGACTGGTTGGCTCGCACAGTGTGCCTGCACCCCCTGCACCGCCCACAGAGTTCCAAGCACCAAAGTGGACCGTAGAGAGGAGATGCTGGCCGCCTTTTTATAGCCTTGTGGACAACGAGAGAGAAAGAGGGAACTGCGAATGATGCTTACTGAGCATGTACTTTATCACTCAGCACTCGGCCAGCTCAGCTGACCAAGTAGTCTCTTGTTGTCCAGGACCTTCCTGGATTCAGAACTGTGCATGGGGATCCACTCATTCTCAGGCAAACCAGAATGGCTAATCACCCTAGATCTGGTTTTACCTTCTTATAGTCTCAGAGGCTGGCTCTCAGAGGAATTCTTTCTGGCAGGACACTGGAGGTAGGGCCAAATTCTGTGACTGTTACTTGAGAACTAAGGGATTGTTCGTAAACAGTGGGAGGTGGGCTGGATAGCCCAAGAAGAGGCCTAGACTCTTCTAAGGGACCAGCGTTTTCATCCTAGGATGTCAGTCCTTAGGACCCTCATTTAATCTCTAAGGTTATTTTCTCCTCCTAAAATGGCAACAGTTAACACAGAGGTTAGAGAGGAGGAGTGTTCTTTGGTTTTTGAGACAGGTTCTCATGTAACCCAGGCTGACCCTAAATCTCTGTGCAGCTAAGGATGGCCTTGAACTTCGGATCCTCCTGCTCCCATCTCCAGAGTGCTAGGTACCCAGATGTACACATCACCACATCACTCCTGGTCTCTGTGGTGCTGGGATGACGGTACAGACAGATCCTTGTGCATGCTAGGCAAAACGCTACCAAGTGAACTATAGCCCCAGCCTTAATGGAAGGTTACTGTAAATATAAAAGGATCTATTACAAGTGCTGGGCAAATCCACGCCATACCATTAGCAAGGAATGAATGCCATTGTGATCAAAGGCTCACACCAGGACTGAGCTGAGCAGGTAGCAGAGTGTGGAGGCCATCCAGAGGATTACAGGTCTGAATGGCTTTGAGTTCAGGCATGTAGTCTTCCTGGATTGTGACTCAAGATACCAACCTGGGGTCTGGAAAGATGGCTCAGAGGTTAAGCCCCTACTGTGCACTTAAAGAAGACCTGAGTTCAATTCCCAGCACCCACATCCAGTGGCTCACAACCTGAAACTCCAGCTCCGGGGGATGATGTCTCTGGCCGTGGCAGGCACTGTAGTCACATACACAACCCCCAATAGGCTCGCAAAAAGGCACATACACATAATTAGAAATCAGTTACAGAGCCGGGCGTTGGTGGCGCACGCCTTTAATCCCAGCACTCGGGAGGCAGAGGCAGGCAGATCTCTGTGAGTTCGAGACCAGCCTGGACTACCAAGCGAGTTCCAGGACAGCCTCCAAAGCCACAGAGAAACCCTGTCTCAAAAAACAAACAAAAAAAAAAAAAAAAAAAAAGAAATCAGTTACAGAAAATGAAGCAAACCTAGGGGCTGGGGCGTAGCGCAGTGCTGTGAGGTTTCCTTAGATGCAGTAACCCTTGAGTTGGTTCCTAACACCCTCCAAGAGACTGTCTTTCAGCCTGGCGGTGGTGGCGCATGCCTTCAATCCCAGCACTGGGGAGGCAGAGGCAGGTGGATCTCAGTGAGTTCGAGGCCAGCCTGGTCTACAAAAGTAAGTTCTAGGACAGCCAGGGCTGTTACGCAGAGAGACCCTGCCTTGAAACACTAAAAGAAAAGAGAGACTTTCTTTCCTTCCTTCTGTCCTCCCTCATCTCCTCCAGCCTCTTTCTCTCCTGCCATCTTCGTTTTTTCAGATAATCACGTGGTGCCCAGTTGCTTAGAAACGTTAGGTATAATCGTTGACATTTCCGCCCCTGGAGGCTCCTGCCCCCCCCCACGCTCTGGTCTCCCCTCCCTCGCCCTTCACGCTGCCTCTGCATACTGTCCTTTCTAGTCACTCAGGGTCTGTGCTTTTCCACCTTCTTTCTATTGTTTTATTTTGGGGACAGGTTTTCTCTGCATTGTGCTGAAGGCTGTCCTGGAAGCTCTTCCCCTCCCTAAGGCTGGCTCTTGTCACTCTGCGCTCTAGTGACATCCTTCTGCACCTCCCTTCCTTCCCTGCCCACTTAGCGCTTACCCCCAACCACACAGCCCAGTTACTTTCCTTTTCCTTTTCTTTTTGTCTTTGTTTTTATTCTGAGAAAAGGTCTTGATATGTAACCCTGGCTGGCCTGGAATTCACTGTTTAACCCAGTTTAACGGCGTGACCTGGTGGGCTAGGAGAAGGTGAGCTCCCAGACTCGGGTGTGCACTTCCCTCACCCTGGCGCCTGGGGCTGGCAGGCTCAGCCTCCTCCTCAGTTTCCCCTTCCCCTCACAGTGTGTTGTGTTGGTCTCACCCCTCGGTGGTGCTGTGCTGCCCTGCCCGGGAGGGCTTTAGCAATCTTCCTGAGTGTCACAACTTGCCCTGAGTGACGGAGGGCAGGGGGGGGCGTTTAGCCCTGCCAAAGCCCTTCACATTGCCCCATGGCTTTGAGGAAAATGGAAGCCTCTGGAACTCAAAGGGAATTCTCTGTGCCTGGCCATCCCAGCCATGTCACTGACACCAGGCTAGCCTATTTGTCAAGTACTCTGTAACCACACAGACCCGGCTCAAGTCTTCTTTTTTTTTTTTTGTTTTGTTTTGTTTTGTTTTGGAGCCTGTCCTGGAACTCTCTCTGTAGACCAGGCTGGCCTCGAACTCAGAGATCCGCCTGCCTCTGCCTCCCGAGTGGTGGGATTAAAGGAGTGCGCCACCACCGCCTGGCCACCTCCAGCCTTCTTTTTTTTTTTTTTTTTTTTTTTTTTTTTTGGTTTTTCGAGACAGGGTTTCTCTGTGGCTTTGGAACACCTCCAGCCTTCTTACGAGTATATTTTGCTTTCTATTGGGAAGGAGTAGTGAATGTCACAAGCGTGCAGAGGCTGGAGGATAACTTGCTTGAGTCCTTTCTTTCCTTCTAACATATCGTCCCAGGGATTGAACTCAGAACACCAGGATTGCCAGCAGTGTCTTTACCCGCTGAGCCTTCTCACTGGCCTCCCAAGCCTACTTTCCACTTCTTACTTTGAGGCAGGGTTTTACTAAGTTGCTATATTCCAGCCAGGCCTTGAGTTTGGGGCCCTCCTGCCTCAGTCTTTTGAGTAGGTAGGATGGCTGAGAAGTGTCACTGTCCCATCTTACTGCCTCTCTGTTAAACAGATTGAGCAACTGAAGTACAAGGACAGGGAAGGAGGGATGTCTGGTCCAAGCAAATAAACACAACCTCCATTGACCCCGGGATGCCAAGCTGGATTTCTGCCCAAGATGCTAACATGTATCATTCTCCGCCTGACGCTTTCCCTTCATCACCTCCAGCTGTGTTTTCTTTGGACTGCAGCCCAGCTTGAGGAAGCTGAATCAGCCATCTCCCCTCCTGCCCACCCCCACTCCAGTGCCCACCCAAGTTGCCCTCAGGAAACAAGCCTATCCCAGTCCTCCATCCTCAGAGCTGCAGCTCCTGTACCTGCCGGGGTCGGCACAGGATGGCCTGGGAGCACATGACAGGAGACCGGGGTGGCCAGCATGGGAAAGGGCAGTCTTCTGACCAAAAACACCATGATTGCATCTGTTTCCAGAATGCAGCCGGACCAAACAGTCCCCCTGGGGCCTGGACATTTACCAAATAGGGAAAAGGGAAATACAGGGCTAGGTCTTTTTGAGTTCAGCCGGGAAGAAGCGTTGGCTGTCTCTCTGTGGCTACCAATGTTTGAAGATATAGTGTGTGTTCCTCTTTTCTTTTCCATTTCCTTCTTGAAAACCAGTTCCCTTTTCTGGGGAAAGAATCTTCTGCCTGGTCCCTAGAGGCCTTTCCAGGTTTGAAACCAGAGGGTTTGAAAGTTTCTTCCAAGGTAGTATTTTCTCAGGTCCTTTCTAGAGTTTACCCGCTGACCTGAGCCTCTCTGTCTCGACCCTGGTATTGGCCTTGATGAGCCTCCGACTTTCTCATCCCATTCATTAGTTTTGCTGTTTTCTTACTGTGGCACTGGGCCTTGTCTGTACTAGGCAAGCGCTCTTCACTAAACTTTTATCCAGCCTTCTTCCTCCCCTCTTTTATTTTGTAATTGTTTTCTTCCCCCTCTCTTGTTTGTTTAGTGGGGATGAATGTTTCCCCAGCATGTATATATGTGCACCACTAGCTTTGACTGGTATGCAAAGAGGTCAGAAGAGGGCATTGAATTCCCTGGAGCTAGAATTATAGACCATTGTGAACTGTCTTATGGGTGCTAGAATCGAACCCAGGTCCTCGGGAAAGACCGGTAGGTGCTCTTAATCACTGAGCCATCTTGCCAGTCCCCTATTTATTTGTTTTTCAGACAGGATCTTTCTATGAAGCCCTGGCTATCCTGAAACTTGCTATGTAGACCAGGCTGGCTTCAAATCCCCAGAGATCCACCTGCCTGTCTCAACCTCCTAAATACTGAATTAAAGGTGGGACACCGTGCTGCTGGGCGTGTGTGTGTGTGTGTGTGTGTGTGTGTGTGTGTGTGTGTGTGTGTAAGTCAGGTTTCCTGTATCAGGTGCCTCAACCTTGCTTTTTTGTTTCTTTCTTTCTGAGACAGGGTCTGTCACTTGACAGGCTCTCACTAAGGGGCTGTCCAGACAGCGAGCATGCCACAAGACTTCGCAGCCTCCACTTCTCCAACTCTAGCTTTCTCGACACCACACCCTACCCAGCGTTTTCAAAGGTGCTCTGGGGCCCAGCCTGAGCCCCTCACGATTTTCCTTCAAGCTCTCCACAAGGTAAACTGTCTTCCAGCCAGCCTTCCCCATTTCTCAGCTTCCTTCATCGGCCTGACCCTGACTCACAGGAGCCTCCGCCCTCCCTTGTCCCAGGTCTTTTGACCCTCTGGGCTTCATTGCATTCCACATGGACTTTCCAGCCTCAGACCCTTGGGGTGAGGGGTGCAGCATCCGTAGCAGGGTAGTTTAGGTGTCTGGTGACAAAACACCCCAGCTTCTGGAGGAAGGGGAAACAGAGGGAGGGACTTTCTCTTCAGTTGTGCTACCATTGCCAGCTTTGGTGTTTTGTTTTGTTTTTTAGGGCCTTCCTGAAGGTTATGAAAAACAAAACAAAACATTCAACGCATTCCAACTATTGAAGATTTCCAGGATGTACTAATCTTAACATCTCTGGGGCCAGGCCAAACAACCGGGCTTTGATCTAACAGGGACCACCAACTCACATCTTCGGGCCCTCCTCCTGTCTAGATCTAGGTTGTCAACCCCTACCTGAGCAGTACCCAGCTCTGCACATCTGTCCGTCTTCTCCATCCCAGATGGTGACCCCCTCCTTTCCCCAAGCTAGAGTCGGCCCACCATCCTCAACTCGATTTTCTTCTTCACCCACAGTCAGCAAACCCTGGTGTTTCCAAAAGATGCTCCACGCTATACCCCTGTCTCTACCAGCCACCTTTGATGCTCCATGCTATACCCCTGTCTCTACCAGCCACCTTTGATGTCTACCTGGACAGCACTCCCTTCCCTACAGGTCTAGTCTCTCTGTAGCAACCAAAAGTTTCTTTTAGAGAGTGGAAGAGAAGTTGAGAATGGTGACAAATGTCTTTCTTTTTCTTTTATAAAGTTAATTTATTTATTTTGTGTGCATTGGTGTTTTGCCTGCAAGTCTGTCTGTGTGAGGGTGCCAGATTCTTTGGAACTGGAGCCACAGACAGTTGTGAGCTGCCATGTGGGTGCTGGGAATTGAACCTAGGTTCTCTGGAAGAGAACCCAGTGCTCTTAACCTCTGAGCCATCCCTCCAGCCCGCAAATGCCTTTCTAAAAATTACAACAGAAATAAATAAAGTGGAAGAGCGAGAAAGAGGAAAACAAGGATGCTAGGCATGGTAGCACCTGCCTGGAATCCCAGTGTGTATGGGAGGCTGAGACAGGAGGATCAAAGTTCTAAGCCAAGCAGGGCGTGGCGGCCCACGCCTTTCATCCCAGCACTCGTGAGGCAGAGGCAGGCAGATCTCTGTGAGTTCCAGGCTAGCCTGATCTTCAAACAGAGTTCCCGGACAGTCTCCAAAGCTACAGAGAAACCCTGTCTGGAAAAACCAAAAGAAAAAAAGAACAAAGAAAAAAGTTCAAAGCCAGCCTGTCTCGACAAAGGGAGCAGGGGAAATGGGTAGAAACAACATTTTTTTTTACCCTTTAGAACCCTCTACTGGTCCCTCATTACATACTACACACACAGGACTAAAGCGGGATCCTGGCTACCTGCAGACACTAAGGGTCCTAGCTCTTGCTACCTCCTCCTGTAATTCCACAAGTCTGCCACTATGTGGGCCACATAACAGGCTTGATAAACTGCTGGCTTTTCCCTGCCACCCAGAGGGAGAGAGTCCCCTCCCTACCGCTATTGTGTTACTTAGTGTCTTTCCTTGCCCCTCCCCCCCCTCTCTTTAGGACAGTCCCATTGACATCAGGCTGCTCTTACCCCACTATCTCACTATACAGCAGAAGGTGACTTTGAATTTCAGTTCCTCCTGCCCCCACTCTCCTGACACCCATGTTTACTCTAACTCCATAAACATCTGTTACATCCAAGGATGGGTGGCTGACCCCTCAAAGGGAGGCAGTCAGTGGCTGGCTGCATAGGCCCTGGCCTAGTTTCCTGCTGAGCCTCTAAGCTCTTTTCTGCTGGCACCATCCATTCCCTTGATTTTCTCCAGGGTTATGTGGAGCTGGTCTGTGGCCAGGAATGTCATACTTTCCTAATCTCCTCTGAGGCCCACAGATCCCTATGGTCATGGGAGGTGGTCCCTTGGGATCTCAGTTGACTGTACACAAACCAGTACTTTTCTTTTTTTGGTTTTTCAAGACAGGGTTTCTCTGTATTGTTTTGGAGGCTGTCCTGGAACTCGCTCGGTAGACCAGGCTGGCCTCGAACTCACAGAGATCCGCCTGCCTCTGCCTCCCGAGTGCTGGGATAAAAGGCGTGCGCCACCAACGCCCGGCCGTGGTAGCTCATACTTATAGTCCCAGCATCTGGGAAGTTGAGGCTGAAGGATTGTTGTGAGCTCCAGGCCCACACAAGGAGACTGTCTCAAAAAGAACAAGGTTTGGAGATGTGGCTCTCTTGTTAGGAGTGCTGGCCTGCCATGCACAAAGCCATAGATTTGATTCCCAGTGGTCCATAAACCAGGCATAGGGACTCACATGTGTCGTCCCAGCGCACTGGAAATAGTGACAGGGAGATCAATGTCCCCCTTGGTTACATAGAGATTTTTGAGGCTATCCTGGGATTCACGACACTTTGCTCAAAAACCCCAAACAGAACAAAACAACAAAGCCCAGCCATAAAACATAAACAAGGAAAGAAGGAAGGGAGGCAGGTGGCTAAGTGTTTGTCCCAAACCAAGACCCAGATCCTGTCTTAACTGGATTTGGACACAGGTAGGAATTTATCCGAGAGGATTTTAAAGACTCAGCTGGCCTTGAACTCAACTTGTAGTAAAGAAAGTCCCGGAGCTTCTGATTCTCCTGCCTCCACCACGGGCGTGATTACAGACATTCAACTGACTAGAACTTTTAGGGTCGGAGGGTGTAAGCAGCGTGGCTGCTTCAGGGCCCAGCTCTGCAGCCTCCTGCAGCTGAGGTATATTTACTACACAGAGGTTCTTACTCCTAAGCCGTACTCACCAACAGAGGGAAATGTATGCTGACACAAACGCTTGCGTGTGGCTGTTCAGAGCAGTATTCCTTACCCCGAAGTGGGAAGCTGGGTTTGACGGTGCAAGCCTGTATCCCAGCATTTGGGAAGCAGAAGTAGGAGGACTTCATGTTAGCCTGGTCTATCTGGGGCATTCAAGGGCAGCCAGGGCTATGGAGCAAGATCCTGTCTCAAAGAAAGAGGGGGGAGGGAGAAGGAAATGGGAAAACAAAGTAATTGTTTCAGGGTTTCAGTTGCTGCCATGAAACGCCATGACCAAAAAGCAAGTTGTGTGGGAAAGGGTTTACTTGGCTTACTGTTTATCATACCACTGTTTATCCTCAAAGGAAGTCAGGACAGGAACTCAGAGCAGGAGGCAGGAGCTGATACAGAAGCCATGGAGGGGTGCTGCTAACTGGCTCTCTCAGCCTGCTTTCTTATGTAACCCAGGACAACCAGCCCAGGGCTGGCACCACTCACAGTGGGCTGGGCCCTCCCTTCCCCCATCCATCACTAGTTAAGAAAATGTCCTACACGATTTTATAGGCTTCCTCCTCTCTGATGAATCTAGCTTGTGTCAAGTTGACAAAAAACTAGCCAGAGCAGTAGAAGACTCCTGGTGTTGTTCTTTTGTTTAAGTTAAAAAGACAGCCGAACCGGCGGGATGGGACAGGAACCAAAAGAGATACATTAACCATAGTTTATTACAGTTGGGGGAGGGGAAAGGCGAGAGGGGGAGAGACATAAGAGATGAAGAGGGTAAGAGGAAGAGCAGAGAGGGAAGAGGAAGAGGAAGGGCAAGAAGGTAAGAGAGTGTAAGTGGGCAGGGTCTGTCTTTTAAAGGGGTCCTTTACACCTGCGTGCAGACTAGTGCTCTTGGAACCCTGGGCTGACCGGAGTACTGCCTGAGTGCATTCTGCCAGGTAACAGGGGCAGGCCAGCATAATGCCTGAATCCTTTCACCTGGTATTTAGGAGGATGGGGCAGGCGGATCAGAAAATCAAAGTCAGCCGGGCGTTGGTGGCTCACATCTTTAATCCCAGCACTCGGGAGGCAGAGGCAGGCAGATCTCTGTGAGCTCGAGACCAGCCTGGTCTACAATAGCTAGTTCCAGGACAGCCTCCAAAGCCACAGAGAAACCCTGCCTCCAAAAACAAAAACAAAAAAAAAAAAAGAAAATCAAAGTCAACTAGCTGCAGTACTACTCAGCCTTTAATCTGAGCACTCAGAGGCAGAGGCAGGGAGAGTTCTCTAAGCTGTCAGCTTAGTGTACGTGGTTTCAGGCTAGTCAGAGCAGTGCAGTGAGATCCTATCTCAAGAAACAACCACCACTACCAAACAAAAACCAGAAGGCTGGGGAGGCGGCTTAGTGAATTAAACACTTTCTAAGCAAAGAGGACCAGAGTTCAGAAGTTTGGATCTCCAGAACCCATGTAAAAAGCTTAGTGGACACAGCAACCACCTATGCTCCCAGTGCTTGGCAGGTGCAGACTGAGATAGGGGATCCTCGGGGCCAGCTGGCTTGCTCCACTGACCGAATCAGTCACATCAACTCCAGTTCAGCAAGAGACCCTGCCTCAGGGATCAAGTGGAGACACCCAATGACAACCTCTGATTTCCACACTCGCACACGGGTGCACATCCATACACAGGTGAATATACAGACAAACACACTCAGAGAGAGAGAGAGAGAGAGAGAGAGAGAGAGAGAGAGAGAGAGAGAGAGAGAGAGAGAGAGAGAGAAGAGAAAGCAGGCAACAAAGGAGGAGAACCTTTATGTAGTGATGGGAGCACAGCAGGAACACGTCTCCAGAGAAACAAGGAATGTTAAGCAGGCAGAATTATCTTTCCAATGGGAAACATGTAAAACCTGTTCCTCCATCCAGAAATCTGGGAATTGGAAGTGATTAACAGCCTGGTGATTCATGTTCTCTGTTGGGCCAGGCCATACCACTTTCCCACAACCAGGACTGGAGGTGGCTAGTAATCTAAATGACCTTCACAGCCAGGGGCCCCCCAAGCTCCCACAACCAGGACCAGAGGTGGCTGACAGCCCAAATGACCTCTATGCTATCTGTATGACAGAGACCAGGTCATACCCTTCCTTAGCCTATTGAGGCAGTACAGGTAGCCTATCTCTAGTACTCGTCTTCTTGGAAGAAATGACCTGTACCCTGATTCGAGTTTCAATGTAATTGTTCTTCCTTCTGTGCTGGGGATTGTATTATACCAGGAAACTTTTTCCCCCCAAATTCTATTGTGTTTAAATTTGTTGGGAATAAACTGCCTGGCATCTGACTCTCTAGAAGGTTTGATCCAGGTTGATGAGGTCAACCTGAAGCGATTTTTCATTCTCATGCTTTGAGGTTTGTTTCCCTGAATGACACCTGTAGGGTCCCCCTCAATATAGCACCCGGCAGTGCCATTCCTGGGCATTCCAAGTCAGCGTGTCACAGAGAAATTGCATAGCAGTTTTGAGTGTAGCTCTCACCACAAGAGCTAAGCTGTGGGACCATGCTCGAACTAGTGACACAGCAAAGAAGAGTCTCTGCTGGGGAATGGCTGCGATCAGACTGACCTGTGGGAACTGTCTGTAGAGCATTTTTGGAATTGCTAATTGATGTAGGAGATTCAGCCCACTGTGAGTGGTGCCATCCTTGGGCAGGTGGTCCTCGGTTGTTTAAGGTAGCAAGCTGGGGCTGGAGAGATATAGCCCAGCCATTTAGAGCATTTGCTGCTCTTGCAGGGGACCTGGGTTCAGTTCCAGCACCCTCATGGTAGCTCACAGCCATCTGTAACTCCAGTTTCAGGGTTCTAATGTCCCCTTCTGGACTCTCAGGCACCAGGTAAACATATGGTGCACATATATACAAATAGGCAAAACACATAAAATTATCTTTTTGCTTGTTTGTTTTTTGAGACAGGTTTCTCTGCGTAGTCCTGGCTGTTTTGGAAGTTGCTTGGCAGACCAGGCTGGCCTCGAACTCACAGAAATCCACCTGCTTGTGCCTCCCTCCACCAGCGCTGGGATTAAAAGTGTGCCCCCAAAATAAAATAAACTTAAAAAAAAAAAGACAGCTACAGGATTGGGGACTTAGCTTTGTGGTAGAATGCCTGTCCAGGCCGGGCGTTGGTGGCTCACGCCTTTAATCCCAGCATTCGGGAGGCAGAGGCAGGCGGATCTCTGTGAGTTCGAGACCAGCCTGGTCTACAGAGCGAGTTCCATTCCAGGACAGCTTCCAAAGCCACAGAGAAACCCTGTCTCGAAAAACCAAAAAAAAAAAAAAAAAAAAAAAAAAAAAAAAGAATGCCTGTCCAGTAAGCATAAGGCCTTGGGCTTGGTCCTCAGCCCCAGGAGCAGATGTGCAGAAGCAGGCTGAGCGGGCAGGGAGAGCAAGGCTAAGCAAAGTCCCTCGTCGTTCTGTTTCTCACTCCTGTCATGGCTTCCCTCATAATGGAATATAACTTGTAAGTCAAATAAACCCCTTTCTCCCCAAATTGCTTTTGGGGCCATGCTGTTTATCACAACAGAAAAGCAAACTGGAGAAGAGAAGAACAAAAAGAGGAAAAATATTTTAAAAAACAAAACAAAAAGAAAAGCAAACTGGAAAAATGTGCAGCTCACAATAATTTTGTTTTTTTTTAGCCATAAAGAAGTTATGTTGAGCCGGGCGTTGGTGGTGCACGCCTTTAATCCCAGCACTTGGGAGGCAGAGGCAGGCGGATCTCTGTGAATTCGAGGCCATCCTGGTCTACAAAGTGAGTTCCAGGACAGCCTCCAAAACAATACAGAGAAACCCTGTCTTGAAAAAACCAAAAAAAAAAAAAAAAAAAAAAAAAAAAAAGAAGAAGTTGTTTGCAGGAAAATGGATACAGTTGGAGATACTAAGTAAAGAGACAAATATCGTGTGTTCTCTTACTTATATGGAAGGTGAGTCTCTAATCCTTGCACTTGAGAAACAGAGGTAGCAAGCTAGAAGCCAGCCTGGTCTAGATTGTATACAGCTCCATAAAATCATGTCTGTGTGTGTGACGTGAAAGTAAGGCCTACAAGATGACTACTAAATGTAATAGGGTAAAAGGGAGAAAAAGTGGGATTGGAGCCAGGTGCAAGCCTTTAATCACAGCACTTGGGAGGCGGAGGTGAGGCCAGCCTGGTTTACAGCATGAGTCCAGGACAGCCAGGACTACAGAGAAACCCTGTCTCAAAGGGGGAAAAGCAGAATTGAAACCGCCTCCAAGAACAAAGCGGGCTTATGAGAAGGATTCCAGGTGAGACAAGGCAACATGGAGTGTGCTCAATGTACTATACTTGAACAAAAAACAAACCCTGGGTGCCTAGGAAGATCATCTCATTGGTAAAATTCTGCCCTTGAAAGTGTAAGTTTGATCCCTAGAATATGTCTGTAATCCCAGCATTTGAAAGGCAGAGACTGTGGCTCCCTTAGGCTCACTAGCTACCCTATCCAACCTAAATGTTAAATTGCAGCCAGTGAAGAACAGCACCCAAGGAATGCTGCCAGGGCAGGCTGTCTCTGGCCTCCATGTGCTCCTGTGCACACAGAAATCCCAACTGTGACGTTGTTTGAGGCTAACTTGCTGAAAGCACTTGCATGTTTGAAACAGATAGATGTGTTTGAAACAAGTTGAGTCTCAGTGTAAGTCATATTCCTTTAACAAAGTTTTTCCAGCAGTCAGGCGCATGCCTTTAATCCCAGCACTCAGATTGGAGAGGCAGGTGAATCTCTGTGAGTTCAAAGTCAGCCTGGTATCAACAGAGTGAGTTCTAGGACAGGCTCCAAAGCTACACAGAAACCCTGTCTTGAAAAACAAACAAACAAACAAACAAAGACAAAAGTTCTCCAGCTGGCGTTGAGCCCTGTGGTTTTGGAACTTAGGGTCCTGGGAACCCTTCAGCTCTGATCTCTCAGCAGTGACTTCCTGGCTTTCCTCTCTAGCACAGTTGTCTATGAGCTCAGAGTTCTAGGCACAGCTAGCTGTCACTGGGTCTCCTCTTTTGGAGAAGTTTGGAGTTTAAATCTGCAGACTCAGCCCCTCTGGGTGTAAACACGTTGGCTTTTGACCAAAGAAGAAAAATGGATCGTAAGGGATATCATGGAGGATGGAGGTTTGCCACGGGTGTCCTCCAAGTGACACCTAGCCAAGTGGTGAGATGCTAGCCTTCACAGTATTTCAAATCCAGGCCCTGGTAAGGTCTGCCCCTCCCCCACTCCTCTTCTGTGCTAAGACTGGCCTGCTCTCCAAGCTCACCACTCCCTGCCATACCTCCCAGTCCTGGTACAGACTGTCCCCTTTATTTGGCTACCTGGAAACTTCTCCATTGTCATCTCCTTTTAAGGTTCCTGACCACTCACTGGCCTGGTATGCCCTTGCAGCCTTATCTCCCCGCACAGGGGGATTGTTTATGTGCCTGTTTCCCCCGAGGCTCTGTGGGGGCTCCCTGGACACAAAGCCTGTCTTATTTATTGCTTGTTCCCAAGGTCCTGGTACAAGCCCCAATACATATCCTGCCTAGCCAAATGAAGAAATGAAGGGGCCCTCCCACCACATCACACAGGGCAGGAAGACCCAAGGAGACACCGCTTTCCCTGGTCTATTCTTGGCTGAAGGGCTTCTCTTATGTGATCCCAGGATGACCAGAGAGCCACTCCCTCTAGAAGCCTCCGTCACTCCAGGGCAGAAACCTGCCTTCCACTTGCTTTGCAAACTGCCTTATAGCTATTGAAACCACAGAACAGGGTCCAGAGTAGCTGCAGTCAGCCCAGAGTGGGAGCCTCCCTCCCACCCTGGCCGGGCCCTGGGAGGCAGGGAGAAATCGTGTTCCCTCGGGACTCTTGCTGCAGTGACAGAGAACAAGGTTAAAATGCATGGGAACCTGAGCAAGTACGGCTTTTTCCATCCAAGCTGCTTATTGCTTTAATTTACTCTCTTGTATGTGTGTGGGCCCATGTACAGAGGTCAGAAGACAACTTTGTCAACACTCTCCTTCCACCTTTTCCCAGGGGTTCTGGGAATTGAACTCAGGTCCTCAGACTTGTGTCACAAGCACTTTTACCTGCTGAACCATCTCACCTGCCGTGTGTGTGTGTGTGTGTGTGTGCGTGTGCGCGTGAGCGCGTCTATTTTTTGGTTTTTGAGACAGGTGTCTGTGTAACTTTGGAGCCTGTCCTGGCACTCATCTGTAGACCAGGCTGGCCTGGAACTCACAGAAATCCTGCCTCTGCCTCCCATGTGCTGGGACTAAAGACTTGTGCAACCACCACCCAGCATGAGTGTGGGTTTAAGGCCAACCTGGTTTACATAGTGAGTTCTAGGACAGCAGGGGCTATGTAGAGAGGCCCTGTCTCATAAAATCAAAAAAGAAAAAAGAAAACCTCTATGAAAGGGGTTAGCTCAGCAGTTTAAATCACTTGTTCTTCCAGAGGGCCCAGGTTCAAGTTCCAGTTCTTCTGGCCACCCCCTGGGATTACAGGTGTCATTTTTTATATTTGTCACACTGTAGCCCTGGCCAGCCTGGAACTCATAAAGATCTGCTTGCCTTTGCCTCCAAATGCTGGAATTAGAGGTATCACTCCATGGGGCTGTAGCAGGTTTTCTCTTTGGGCTACCAACCAGCTCCTAAATCATGACATAGAGACTTACTAGTTTTGAATGCTTAGCCTAAGTTTAGGCTTGTCCTGCTAGCTCTTATAACTTATTTTAACCCATTTCTCTTCATTCACATTTTGCTTCTGGGCCTTTACCTTTGTTTCATTCTGTATGCCTACTTTCCTGTTCCCTCTGTGTCTGGCTGACTGGGGACTGCCTGGCTGGCTGTCCCTGGATATTTCCTTCCCTTTCTCCGTTGTTCTCTCAAGCTTAGATTTCTCTTTTCTCCGTCCACCAGCCCCACCTATCCCTCCTCTGCCTAGCTACTGGCCATTCAGCTTTTTGTTTTGTTTTTCAAGGCAGGGTTTCTCTGTGGCTTTGGAGGCTGTCCTGGAACTAGCTGTTGTAGACCAGGTTGGTCTCGAACTCAGAGATCCGCCTGCCTCTGCCTCCCAAGTGCTGGGATTTAAGGTGTGGGCTTCCACTGCCCAGCCCATTCAGCTTTTCATTAGACCAATCAGGTGCCTTAGGCAGACAAGGTAAAACAGCAACACATCTTTACATAGTTAAACAAATGCATCATAAATAAATTCAACTTATTTTTACTTAGTTAAAATAATATTCCACAACACTGGGCCTTTGTGTGTACGTGTGTGTGCCTGGCTTGTATGGTCTGTGTGAAGGTATTGGATCTCATGGGACAGGAGTTACAGTTGTAATTTGCCATGTGTATGCTAGCAATTGAACCCTGATCATCTGGAAGAGCAGCCAGTCCTGGAACTAGCTAGCTCTTGTAGACCAGGTTGGCCTTGAACTCAGAGATCCTTCTACCTTTGCCTCCTGAACACTGGTCTTTTCTTGAGACAAGGTCTCTTGTAGCCCACGCTGGTCTTATGGGGTCTAGATTGACCCTGAACTCCTGATCCTTCTGCTACCTGAGTGTTGGGTTCTTAAATTTGATCTTGGCCAGGCTTTTGAAACTCTATCAGCAAAATTGAGTTTTTGAAAGATCTATTTGTGTGTTTGTGTGTGGACTGCAGAAGCCAGGAGAAGGCATCAGATCCTGGGGGCTAGAGGAGGTACAGGGGTTTGTGAATAGCCAGACCAGGGTTCTGGGAACCAAACTCAGATCCTTTAGAAAAGCAGCCATTTACTGAGGGCGTGGTTCAGTGTTTCTCCCAGGAGTAAGGGGGTCCTAGGTTTGACCCCCAGCATCTTGTGTGTGTGTGTGTGGGGTTCTAGTGACAGAACATTAAACCAACCACAAGGCCTTAGCACATAGCTCATGCTCTGCTTGGGTTTCCCAAGGGAACCACTTCCATGTTTCTTTTGCAGAAACCAGAGTCTGGAATAGAAACAGGGACACCTCAAAAACAGTCGCTCAGCTTTTCCACACCATGGCCTGCCTGTGGTCATCAAACAAGCAAGCACTGTCAGCCAGTGCTGGGTATGGAGGCAGTAAGGAGTGAGCAGTCTAATGGGCTGTTGCTACATTCTTAGAAAGATGCATACAATGGTTACCTCTACTCCCAATGTTCCAACAGCACCCCAAGGTAGAACCCCATCAAAGATCCTGCCCCCTCAGGGTGGGGGGGAAGCAATTCCTTTATTAGGCACACATACAGAAAAACAGGTGAAGAGTTACAGGCAAGAGCATAGGTGCCTCAAGTGGGAGCTCTGCACCAAGAAATCTTGGCTCCCCAATGGGGGCAGAGGTGGAACCCCCTCCCTCACCCCTCCCCACTTCTATCCTCTAGCCCCTCCCCTAATACTGCATGCAGTTAGGGCAGAACTGCATGGCTGGCTGGATTCTCAGAGGAGAGTCCCAGAACCTTCCCATCACCTGTTTCCAGGAGGGAAGTAGTTAACAGAACCAGCTGTGATCTTTCACAAACTGGTGGAGCAAAACTCCCAGATGCAGCAGTTGGGCTAGGAAGACAGTACCGCCCAGCTCAGGCAAGGAAGGGGCCACACACCTTGAGAGGAGGGAGGAGGGAGAGAACTCAGGGAGGGTACCTGGTCCTAAGCCACTGGGAGTGGGAGAAGAAATTAGGGACAGCACTCAGGACACACGGGGGGGAGTGCAAAGCAGACACAAGGCTGCTGCTCTATAGCACAAGTTGGCCTCAAAATGGCCAAACCTTCAGGTAGCACAGCTGTAAAAGCAAGCAGACTGTTACAAAAGTCGCACCCGCCGCCAGCCCTTATCCACTTGCTACTCTGGTTTTGCTTGAGTGCTGACCTATGACCTAGAATGCCCCTGCTTCAGCTCTTCCAGGCCTAGAGTACTGTTGACTCCGTCAGCTCTCACTATGTACTTCTAGCTGCGCTGAACTCCCGAGGTAGAGCAGAGCGCTGGATTAAAGGGACCACCAGCAGCACAACTGGCTGGCTTTTTTTAAAGTACTGGTACTGAGTCAGGGGACTAGAGAGACTATTACTGAGCTACACACCCCCAACCAATCCCCTTTTAACTCAACTAGTGGTGATCCCTCCGTCTCAGCCCCTAAATGCTGGGATTACAGGTTTGAACCAAAGGGCTCAGCTGCTACCACTCTTGCTAAGCACAGACAGCTTTGAATTTGCAATGTAGCCAAAGATGACTGCTGATCCTCCTGTCCCCACTGCCCAAAGGGTCGGCAAAGCACCCCCCCCCCAAAGGTGATTGGCAAGGCGTGGTAAGGCGTGCCTTAATCCCAGCACTTGGGAGACTGAGGCTCTCCTGGTCTACATAAACCCTGCCTCACAAAACAAATAAATAAAATCCGCTGGACATGGACATGACAGTACATTCCTTTAATCCCAGCACTTAGGAGGCAGATCTCTGGCTAGCCCGATTTGCATCTCGAGTTCCTAGCAGCCAGAGTTTACAACGTGTAAGATTAAAAAAAAAAAAAAAACACTACAAGCAGCCAGTCATCAGAAGCTGACCAGCTGGGGAATCCGCTGCTCAGCCCAGCAGCAGGTGGCAACCGTGTCCTCCTTTCAAGCCACCTTAACTGGGCGACAGGTTCCTTAGGCGGCCACAAGTGGGTGGAGCTAGTGGTCTAATTCCAGCAGGGGGCCTGGTTAAAGGTCCCTAGCGATCGCATCTCCTGCAACGTTAAATTGTGTAGTCTTCACAACTTTCCAACTGCCCGAAGCTAGCTTTACCCTACCAACACTGCTCGATCATTCAGGAGCAACTTGTGAACAGCTCGCTAACGGGAGACAGTTCGTTTTTAGTACGCCATCTGGCCTTTGGGCAGAGAGAGAAAATATTCCAGGCCCCGTGGGGGACACAGGCCCTGAGGACAGGACCAGCTGGAAGCGGCAGAGCCCTGAGGAGGCCGGGATCCAGGTGCCCGCAGGGCCTACGTCACTACTCTGCCGTAGGCACCTGAGCCAGAGCCCTCAGGAGATTCCAAACCAGTTTCGTGTCCCCTCAAGTGTCCAGGTAGATCCTCGGCCCCCGCGAGTGTGTTCCGCAGGGAAACTGAGGCAGGGCGTGCGTATGGACTCATTCATTCCTTCCCGCCTATACCCTAAGAAAAGTAGAGCTGATTCCCCCCCTCACTCCACTTAGGACCACGCGGGACAACAGGGAAGACGGGAAGATGGGGAGGGGGTCGAAAGCAATCAAGGTCTGGGGAGCCAGCCAACACTGCCACACTCAAGATGGCGGCGCGGCCGTGGCGAGGTCCCTCAGAGGCGGTACCAACGCATGCGCAGCGCGGAGTCCCGGCCCGGGACACAAGATGGCGGCAGCGGCGCTGGGGAGGGCGAGGCGGAGGCGGCAAAACGGGCGGTCGAGCAGAACGTGTGGCCGCATCCCCTCGAGTCCGCTTCGGGCAGGTAAGAGCCCCAGGAAGCCATGGTCCCGCCGCGAGCCGCGCCAGGGTCCGGGAGTCCGAAGCAGGACGGCGAGGCCCCTCCGGCGCTTCCCGCTCGGGGCTGCCGCTAGCCCGGTGTCTTTCGCCGCCGCCATCTTAGAGCCGCGGGTGGGCAGCGGGGCCCCTGGCTGGGGTGAGCGCAGTGGGCCCGGAGAGCGCGGACGGAGCGGCCTCTAGGGCCCCTCCGCTGCTGCCGCTGCCGCCGTCGCCACCGCCTTTGTGTCGGGCTCCGACTCTGAGTCGCCTCAGCCCGGGGGCGGGAGCGCGCGGCAGGGCGGGGGGCGGAGCCCGGAGATGGGCCGGCGCGCGCGCGCCGAACATCCCGCCCCCGCTGGGCCTGGGGGAGGGGTGCGCGGGAGCGCGCCGGGGTAGGCCCCGCCTCTGCGCCTGCGCACTTCGCAGGCCCTGTGGCTCCTCCCGCCAGAACCGGAACGCTATGATTGGAACCCTGGGAAGTGCCGCCCCACGTCCCTCCAATCCCGGAACCGGGTAGTTTTCCTCTCCCGGGTTCCGCTGGTTGCGCAGACCCAGTTGTCTGTAGACTACGCTGCGCTCCTCCGACTTTGGTATGCGTGGGGGTCCGGAAGGCAGAGGCTTAGCGAAAACAGGAACCCACTGGGAGCAGCAGTGAGGGTGCACAGTGTGCCCACTACGGTGCAGGGGTCGGGTTGGCAGCACGGCCTGGAACTTGGTGGGTCTGGCCAACTTCAGAGCCGGAGACCTGCTGCACCCATCTAAGCGGATTTGTTTCTTTTCTTATTTTAAGAGACAGGCTCTCTCCTTTGTAGCCCTGCCTGTCCTGTAGACCAAGCTGGTCTCGAAGTCATAGAAATCCGTCTATCTCTGCCTCTCCAGTGTTGGGATTAAAGGCGTTTGCCGCCACGCCCGGCTCGTTTAATTTTTTAAATTATTAGTGTGTGTGTATGCGCGCGCGTTCTCGGGCAATCGCTGCAACACGCAGTTTCACCACCAGCCTTTAACTTCTAAGTTGATAACATTTTCAAGCCCTGTAAAGTGAAAAAATTAGTCATTTTGTTTCCCACCCCCACTTGTGTGTTTAAAAATTAGTAAATCTTGTCGAGGGCAAGACCTGGAATGGCACAGACCTGGAATTCTAGCACTTAGGAGATGGAGGCAGGATAGGACGACCAAGGGCAGTCTCAGCAGTTGGAGATGCCGGCAGGATGATTAGGCGTTTAAGGCCAGTTCCAGCTATATGAGACCCTGTCCTAAAGTTACCAATTCTTTTGTAGCTCCTTTCCCTGTTTCTGACTCCTAACAGGTGTAATGGGGGTATAGCAATCCCTAGATAGGCTGGTTTGGGAAATGCTGCGGTGGTCCCATGTGGGTGGCACTGGGCTGGGCTGCTTCTGCTTTCTCTGACAAAATTCATCTACCAGGTGCTTCCTGTCATTTTTCAATAAAGGTGAATGAGATGTGCTATATGTGTTTGCATGTTTTTATTTTTATTTAAAATGTTTTTGAATAAGTCATTATTCATAGAAGTGTCTTTTACTAGTTGTGGGTGACTTGAGATAGAGCCCTAAATCTTCCATATGTGCTTTGTCCCCTTTTCCTTGGTCTACAGACACTTGTATGGGGCTTTAGTGTTCGAAATGAAAGCATGATTGCAATTGGCATGTGTCTGTATGCCACCTAATGGGAAGGCTGAAGTGAAAGGATCTTTTGAGCCCAAATGGTTGGAGATCAATCTGGGCAACACAGACAAATCCAATTCAGAAAGGAAAGCCGATCATGGTGGCCCTCACCTGTAATCCTAGCACGTGGGAAGTCAAAGAAGACAGATTGGGAGTTCAAGGTCATACTCAGCTACAAAGTGAGTTTGAGGCCAACCTGGAATACTTGAGTCCCCATCTCAACCCAAGAACAAAAAAAAAAAAAAAAAAGAAAAAGAAAAAAGAAAAAAAATGTCAATTCCAGGATTGCAGGTGGAGCTGCTTATTGGCGTGCTCACTTAGCACCCTCAGATCTGGCTTTGCTCTCCAGAAAAGCAAATTTTTTCTTCTAGTCCTGGCTATACAGGTTCCAATCTTAGCTAACCCCAGGATGATCATATATTTGATACCTTCTTGAACTACAGATTAAGTTTAAGGACATTCTTGATTTTTTTTTTTTTTTTGGTTGTTTTGAGACAAGGTTTCTCTGTATTGTTTTGGAGGCTGTCCTGGAACTCCGCTCTGTAGATCAGGCTGACCTCGCACTCACAGAAATCCGTCTGCCTCTGCCTCCTGAGTGCTGGGATTAAAGGCATGTGCCACCAACACCTGGCTCTTGTCCACTTTTTGAGACCCAGTCTTAAAAGCTTTTTTAAAAAAGACTTATGTATGAGTGCTCTATCTGCATGTATACCTTTGTGCCAGAAGAGGGCACCAGATTGCATTATAAATGGTTGTGAGACACTATATGGTTGCTGGAAATTGAACTCAGGAGCTCTGGAAGAGTAGTCAGTGCTCTTAACTGCTGAGCCATCTCTACAGCCCTGCCTCAAAAACTGAAGAGGCCTGGCTCAGTGGCAGAACAGTTATCTAGTATGAGCAAGAATCTAGGCTCCATCCCTGTACCTCATATATTTGTCAAGCTATGCAGAGTGGTCTCAACCAAGGGCTGGTGACGTAGCACATGAAAGAGTACTTGCCCTTCATGTACAAGGCTCTGGGTGCCATCCCTAGCACTTCAGAACAACCAACCAACTTCAGGGTGATGTGAAAGCAAGACAAGTTAGAGCTCTGCTGATAAACCCAGTTAAGGGCTAGGAAGCTTGAGAAGTACATTGTTTTTTGTTTTAAAAAAAGAAAAGCCAGGTGATGATGACACCTTTAATCCCAAGCACTAGGGAGGCAGAGGCAGGCAGATATCTGTGAGTTCAAGGCCAGCCTGATCTATAGGGGGAGTTCCAGGACAGCCAGAGCTAAACAGAGAAGCCCTGTCTGGAAAGTAAGTAATTTTAAAGACAATGACAAAAGGATGTTTCAGCATATTTATTTAGACAGTATCACACTTATATCCACCAGGCTTGTCTTGATCTCTGTGAGAAGTACAACTTTGATACCTTGAGCCTCCAGACCCTCCCAGTGTGACCTTGTCTCTCTTCTGCTGTCCCTGCCCAGTGAGGTTTCACAGGCCAATGACTCTTGTCTTCTGTTTGCTCTCCAGCTGCTGCTGAACGAAATCCCCTGAGTCCCTGTCATCCACACTGCTGACCAGCCGGCTTCCTGTGCTGCACCTTCCTGCGGGCCTCCCCCGTTTCTGTGCGACCCCGTGACGTGGGTTCAATCCAGAGAAGAAAGCCCTCTCATGCTAGTGTTGCAGACCCCGGAGGGTGAGAGAAAAGGGGACCTAATTCAGCCTTGAAAGCCATGGGCTCAGCCCTAAAGGAGTCACTCCAAACCTTTCTGTGATCAAGGCCCTCTTGTTACATGTGTCCTGTTGCTGCTGCAATTCTTATCTGCCAAACTGTACAGATAAAGTAACTATTGATTTTCCCTTTCCAAAATAACAGACATCTCTGAGTGTACAATAAAATAAATATTCAATGATTCCTATGATGTGTCAACGAGTCAGGGATCCTGATCAGCATGCAAAGAAAACTGCCAATCAGCCTTTGTGGTCTTACTGTGGGTGAGGGTTTCTTGTGGGTTCTGTAATATACTAAAATCAACATGAGCATCATCAGTCCAATCTCAGGCGGCCCCTAGGTGTGTAGTAGTACCAGACTGGGAAGCACCTGGCCTTTGAGGCTTGTGCTAGGTGTGCTCTGGGAGGGAGTAGTGGGGAATACAGATCTGAAGAAGCAGTCTTCCTTCAGTGTTTAACCTGGGGCTTCTGAAGGACTGAATCTCTTCAGTTATTACACTGGTTTCCTTAGCAACAAACTACAACCAGAGTTCATGCTTCCCCAGCTGGTCCTCTGACTTTACCTAGTAGGAGCAATAAAACTCTTCCCAAGGGGAGAGGGCACTGGTCCTTCTAGGGGTGACTTCTCAAAGCAGACCCTGTTTTTGTTGGCCACTTTGGTGCTGTAAACGTTTGAGGGATTAGCAGAGCTCCAGGTTGCATTCTTAGTTCTGGAGAGTGATGCACTGGACCCGGTCTAAGGAGACAGTCCCACTGTAGGTCTAGCCATCTAAGTACTGCGATGCATTTTCAGTGACACTGCCGAAGAGCTTTGTCCACCAAACCTGGGCAGGATGGCAGGAAAGAGCCTTCCTGGAGGAAGAGAGCCCAAGGGTAAGCCAGGCCATTAAGAGGAAGGATTTGGCTAGGTGGGTATCTCACCTTACAGCTGAGGGACAGAAACGTCAGCTGTGGCACTAGTTGGCTAGCTGACCAGGATAAGACTGTTGGATTTCTCAAATCTGTAGAGAGGTTACCAGAGCCCTAAGTTGCAATTGGTGAGTGGGATTTAGTTGACATTCTTGGTCCTCTGTGTGGCAGGTCCCGTGTGGCTGCTAAGATGGCCAATGAGAATCACGGCAGCCCCCGGGAGGAAGCATCCCTTCTAAGTCACTCTCCAGGCACCTCCAATCAGAGCCAGCCCTGTTCTCCAAAGCCAGTTCGCGTGGTACAGGACCTCCCAGGTACTGGAGGGAGTGGCATGGGCTGGTAGGCTAGCAGAGTGCTGTGCACGCCCTGACTGTCTGGGTTGTACTCTTGTTTGCAGAGGAGCTGGTACATGCAGGCTGGGAGAAGTGCTGGAGCCGGAGGGAGAGCCGTCCCTACTACTTCAACCGATTCACCAACCAGTCCCTGTGGGAGATGCCTGTGCTGGGTCAGCACGATGTGCTTGTGAGTGCCAACTTGGGGCAAGGGTCTCAGCAGGCCTGTGGCCTTCCATAAATGTATCTCACACGGCCAAGTGTCTAGCCCTGTGCAGATACCTGCAGGTAAAATGTCAAGCAAGACAATCCCTGTCTTCAGAGAAACTGTAATCAAACAGGAGAGACGGGAGATTATTAGTGTAGCATGCTGAACACTGGGTACCATGCAAAAAGGTAGGCGTCAGCAAGACAGACGAGCTCCCTGTCTTTGCAGTATGCTTATTCTGTGGCACAGTAGGATTCTAGCTGTGGACTTATTTAAAGAATGTACTGAAGTCCATTGGGAATCCTGGTCTGGGGAGGAGAAGGAAGAGCTCCTCTGAGAATCAGGGTTTAAGATGAGGCTGGCTAAGTGGGAGGGGAAGAATGTTCCAGGAGTATAATAACCACAGGCTGTCTGAAGGAACCTCAGGATTAGATCCCTCAGCTGGAGCAGCCCTTACTATACACAGGCAGGGGGACTCTTCATTTTGCAGGCGAAGACACTGAGGTTCAAAGGGAAGTAACTGGCCCAAGGCCATATGGCTGCTTGTAGTAGTGGGGTGTTTGCTGTGATTCTTGGTGTCACCAAAGGAGGTCTACACAGAGCCTTGCTCGTCTGAAAAATAATGTTCCCTGACTTCTCTTGGTTCCTGATTTCTGGTTTGTACTTAAGGCACTGATCTAATGCCAGACACCATAGCAAGTCACTCAGTGACTTGTGTCACAATGTCAGTGGTGAGGTGGGGTTAACATGGCCTTTCTGAAAGTGAGGGCATCAGGATGCAGGTAGCTCACCCCTGGCCACAGCTACAGGTCACCGGCAGGAGTGGAGTCCAAGGTTCTTCGTCTGTATCACAGGCCACTGGCTTCCTTAAGGAGCCAGAGCAGGGTGTGAAGAGTTTGAACTGTTGGGGCTCCAAAGCCACTGGTCCTGTTTGCAATTCTGCTGTTTTCCCTCCACTAGTCGGACCCTTTGGGGCTGAATGCAACCCCACTGCCCCAAGACTCAAGCTTGGCGGAAACTCCCCCAGTGGAGAACAAGCCCAGAAAACGGCAGCTCTCAGAAGAGCAGCCAAGTGGCAATGGTGTGAAGAAGCCCAAGGTGAGTATCTGGGGCTCCCAGACCTGGCTGGCAGGTGGTTACCTTGGGTACGCGGTCAGCAGCTCCCTGCAATGGCTGGGTCAGGAGGGAGTCCCAAGTGCAGCTGCCGGGCCTGGCTACAGTCTTCTGACTTGATGTCTTTTGACTCATTTCCTTCAGATTGAAATACCTGTGACACCCACAAGCCAGTCGGTACCCAGTTCTCCCAGCATCCCAGGAACCCCAACACTAAAGATTTGGGGTGCATCTGCTGAAGATAAACAGCAGGCAGCTCTCCTCCGACCCACCGAGTGAGTCCCTGTTGATTGGCTTGGATATGTCCAATGCTGATGGGCAGCCTGCCCAGGACTGTGTGGTGTGGTAGTGGTGGGCAGGCCATTTTCACAACTCCTGTCTGTGCCCCTAGGGTGTACTGGGACCTGGACATCCAGACCAATGCTGTCATCAAGCACAGGGGTCCTTCAGAGGTCCTGCCCCCACACCCTGAGGTGGAGCTGCTGCGCTCCCAGCTCATCCTGAAGCTACGCCAGCACTACCGGGAGCTGTGCCAGCAGCGGGAGGGTGAGGGCTCTGCAGCCTCCCCTTGGCTTCACCATTGGATTTGGGTGGGAAGGGGGCCTAGTGGTTCTCAGTGTGTGCTGTAGACAAACAGACTCGTTGGGGTCCCAGCTCTGTGATGCTGAGTGTGTTTCTCAACTGTCTGCAGTTCCCACACCTGTAAGGTGGGGACCAAAGCTCTTAGAGAAAGCATGCTTGGAGCTCATACTTCCCAGCTCTCAGGATTTCAAATTCCAGGCTAGTCTGGGCTGCATTACCAGCCCCTGTCTTAAGAAAAAAAATACTCATGAGTCTCAGAATATAGTTTGGGAAATGAAGCCTAGGAAGGAAGCATGTGAAAAACACCTACAGCTGTGCTTTTTCCTGCCTCAATGGACACCGTCGACCACTGCAGGTCCTTACCTTAGCAACTCTCTTGTGCCACAGGCATTGAGCCACCCCGAGAATCTTTCAACCGTTGGATGCTGGAGCGCAAAGTAGTAGACAAAGGATCTGACCCCCTGCTGCCAAGCAACTGTGATCCAGTTGTGTCACCTTCTATGTTTCGTGAAATTATGAATGACATTCCCATCAGGTATACAGCTCAGCTGCTTGGTCCTTGTGCCAGGTCACATGTAGGAGGGCTCTAACTCTTGCCTATTTTCTAACTCAGGTTATCCAGAATCAAGTTCCGGGAGGAAGCCAAACGCCTGCTTTTTAAATATGCAGAAGCTGCCAGGAGGCTTATTGAGTCCAGGTTTGGCTTTCCCTGTCCCACACAATCAAAATGTGGTAGGGGGAGGGGCAATACGTCTGGCTAATGTTCAGGCTTGTTAACGCTGCTGAAGACAGATGATGATGGGTGGTAAGCCTAGACGCCAGGGCCTGAGTAGTGACATAGGAGGTGGGAGGGGCAGACACCTAGCAGCTGGGACCTGCACGAAGTACAGCTTTCTCTCGCTGCTAACCTGCAGGAGTGCGTCCCCTGACAGCAGGAAAGTAGTCAAGTGGAACGTGGAAGACACCTTCAGCTGGCTTCGGAAGGACCACTCAGCCTCCAAGGAGGACTACATGGTGAGAGGCCCCGGGCGCTGCCTGTCAGGCTGGCATCCAAGACAGCCATGTGCAGTGGGGCAGACCTTGCTGCTCATCAGTTACCAGGATCACTATGGAGATGTTCAAGGTCCACGGTTTTCTCTCAACATTTCCATGAACATTCTTACTGCAATCTCAAGCTCAGATATATCCAAACAGCTGCCTTTTCAACCTGATAAGTACACAACACGCCACATCTGTGGAACAATCTGCCTTTTCCTGTGTGTATTCATATTACCATTAAAAGCCACCTTAGGGAGTCGAAGAGAGCTGCTCTTCTAGTGGGTTTAATTTGGGCACTCACATGGGGCTTACAGCTGTCTGTAACTCCCATTATAAGGGAGGGATCTGATGCCCTCTTCTGGCTTCTGTGGGCACCAGGCACGCATTTGGTATATAGATGGAAGTGATGGTAAAACACTCATACACACACTCACCTACATTCACATTAAAGAACAGTTAGCCACCATCAAACTCAGTCCCTTCTCTTAGCATATCCACAGACCCTCTGTTTTCTGGCCTGTGCCTATGCCTGATCCATCTCCATCAGCACTTGCAATGAGCTTTCTTTTCAGAACTGTTTTACACATTACAACAGTAAGTGTACTTGCCATGTGGTGACAAACACAGGTACACTCCCTGGCCAGAGTGACTGTTTTCATGGTACAGTGTCACAGGTATAATTCTCTTTACAAGCACTTAAAAGCACAACCTTTGAGTCCGCACCAACCCAGTTTCCTGGAAGGCAAATGCTGTGAGGTGGGGACCTGCCTGGCTGGCTTTTTCTCCATCAATTGTCTTGGGTTCTGCCAATGTAACTGTAGCAAAAACTGCAGCCATTCATTGGATGCTTACGTGACAGGGGCTTGGTGGATCAAGGGGATGACACTGACTATTCACGATGTCCTATTTGCTAGCTTCAATTCCCTTGATAGGAACAAGATTCAGAAGTGCAAGCAACATGGCTAGTAAACAGTAGAGCCACCTGAGATCCAGTGCCCCACAAGCTCTACCTGCCAGCCCTTTTGCCACCAGTATCCTGACCAGGGCTTTTCCCCAGGACCGCCTGGAGCACCTGCGGAGGCAGTGTGGGCCCCATGTCTCCGCTGCAGCCAAGGACTCTGTGGAAGGCATCTGCAGCAAGATCTACCACATCTCCCTGGAGTATGTTAAACGGATCCGAGAGAAGCACCTCGCCATCCTCAAGGAAAACAACATCCCAGGTAGGGCCCAAATGGGGAGCCAGCTGCAATGCCATCTAGTCTGTGTCCTAGGTCAGGCAGTGCCTCAGAGCCAGGCACTGAACTGACCTGGGAGAACTCTTTCTTGGGAGTAATGTTGGGTAGAATCTGCTATGTCCTTTGGCTCCGGGTGTTAGTACTCCCCTGGGAAATGAATCGATGAGAATGGATGAGCCAGAAGTTGATGAAAGATGGGCCAGTTAGATAAGCAGACCTGCATCATATCTATTCCCTAAACCTTTGCTTTTCCCAGACCCTAGCGTTAATACTTGCCATGACAATGTGGGTGTTCATAACAAAAAAACTACACAGGCCCCAAAGATCCCTGCATAAGCAAACTTAACTAACCAGACAAAGGCCACAAAGTATGGAAATTTTCATACTTCCAGTTTGTCTGGCAGGCCTTAGGCACTGCAATCTGCTTCAATGCTGAGTGTGTTGATACATGCCATCAGTTAATGCCAGTTGCCTGGTGGCTTTTTTAATGGCTTTGTTTCCGTTGTGATGTAAACTGTTTCATTAACTGATCTGTAAGCACTGGCACAGTGGGTGTGAGAACTGTCTAGAGTTGACAGCCTCTCACTGTCCTTCTCTGCCCACAGAGGAGGTGGAGGCCTCAGAGTTGGAGCCCCGCCTGGTGTACTGCTATCCAGTCCGTCTAGCTGTGTCTGCACCCCCCATGCCCAGTGTGGAGATGCACATGGAGAATAGTGTGGTCTGCATCCGGTATAAGGGAGAGATGGTCAAGGTCAGCCGCAGCTACTTCAGCAAACTGGTGAGAGCTGGCGAGGCCCATGCTATGGTGTGAGTGGAGGCTTGGGGTCTTCCTTGACCACAGTCCTCAGCAGCTGGCCAGTGGTAAGGTCATGAGGCCACTGCTGAATCCCTTTCTTTCTGTCATATAGTGGCTCCTTTATCGCTATAGCTGTGTTGATGACTCTGCCTTTGAGAGGTTCCTGCCTCGAGTCTGGTGTCTTCTCCGTCGGTACCAGGTATAGATCTGGGGTCGGGGAGGACTCCCTTGGAAGGGAGCATGGAGATCGAGCCTTCCACTGACTAAGGCTAATCTGCAGATGATGTTTGGCGTGGGCCTCTATGAGGGGACTGGTCTGCAGGGATCACTGCCTGTGCACGTCTTTGAGGTCCTCCACAGACTGTTTGGCGTCAGTTTCGAGTGCTTCGCCTCACCCCTCAACTGCTACTTCCGCCAGTACTGTTCTGCCTTCCCTGACACAGATGGCTACTTTGGCTCCCGCGGGTGAGATCCAGGGGTTGTTGGGTCCCTTCTGCCCATAAATATGTCCTCTAGGACCCAGGTCCCACCTAAGCCATTTGCTTCTTAATGCTAAGGGCTTTGGAATCAGGCAATCGTGAAGGTAACCCATCTTCACTGTTTCCCATGTGTACACACGCTGAGGAGGCAATGGGAGCCTACACTTTCTGGCTTTGTGGGCAGACATGTAACAGACACTACCTAAGCTGCAATGTAGCTTCTCTGTGAACTGGCTGAGTTTGGATTAGGAAGCCTGGGCTGCAGGCATTGGGGGATGAGAAGAGTGAGGTAGACCTCAGAAGCAGCAGGGTGAGGAGCACCAATGACAGGTCAGCTGTAGGAAGAAAGTGCTCACGGGAAGGAGAGAGGCAAAGCCCTGGGGTGGCTTCTGCTGTGGTGACTTTGGATTCTAGTTCCTCAACTTAGTGGACACGACACACACACCTAGCTTCTGTCCTCAGCTTACCTACTCAAGGGACATGGTCACTTCCTTGTCCTAGCACAATTAAGGGTGATTGTTGGCCTCTGTCCTGACTGTGGTCATCTCTTCATTGTGGCTGTCTAGAGGTGGGGGCAGTGTGTATGAGGGACTGGGCGCTGCTGGGGCTACAATGCTCACCTTTCTGTAGGCCCTGCCTGGACTTCGCCCCGCTGAGTGGTTCCTTTGAGGCCAACCCTCCGTTCTGCGAGGAGCTCATGGATGCTATGGTCTCTCACTTTGAGGTGGGTGTGCTGCCAACTGATCGGGCAGGCAAAATTGCAAACTGCCCTTTCAGGGCAGTACCTCATCTCCACCCCATACTTTCCCTCCCACAGAAACTGCTGGAGAGCTCACCAGAGCCCCTGTCCTTCATCGTGTTCATCCCCGAGTGGCGGGAGCCCCCCACACCAGCGCTCACCCGAATGGAGCAGAGTCGCTTCAAACGCCACCAGCTGGTCTTGCCCGCCTTTGAGCACGAGTACCGCAGTGGCTCCCAGCACATCTGCAAGAAGTAGGTGCCCAGGCAGCAGGGGAAGGAAGCCATGTCAGGCTGGCAGGCTGGGTGAGCAGGCCAGCCTGTGCCCTATCTTCAGCAGCTGCCTTTGCCCACAGGGAGGAAATGCACTACAAGGCCGTCCACAACACAGCCGTGCTCTTCTTGCAGAACGACCCCGGCTTTGCCAAGTGGGGGCCTACGCCGGAGCGGCTACAGGAGCTCACCACTGCCTACAAGCAGTCAGGCCGCAGCCATGGCTCCAGCTCTTCCTCCTCCTCAGAGGCTAAGGACCGGGACTTGGGCCGGGAGCAGGGCCCTAGTCGAGAGCCTCACCCCACTTAACATAGCCTGCGGGGAGGAGAAGCCCCAGGGATGCTGTTACTGACTGCTGGGACTCAGTCCTCAGGGCTGAGCAGACCCCAGGGCCCTCCCCTGGGGTGGCAGCAGGACTTGGGCTGCCAAGGACATAGGAATATTATGGCTCTGCCAGGGCTCCCCCTCCCTGCTCTTACTCCCTGATTCACCAAGTCCCTTGTAAATAGGCCCATGCCTTCCCAGCCCCACACTGACCCTGTTGCTGCCTTGTTTCATTTGTAAAAGGAAATACAGAAACTCCCTAAGAGTGTGTGAGGGTCTTGGGGCAGTTGCCTCTCTGACCACTCCCTACCACATCTAGCTGCCTCTTATCAAGATTCCTAGGCTTTCATACCCATCCGTGGGTCCCTGCAGGTCTGAGTCCCAGAGGCTGCTGAGCTCAGCATGTTGGAGGAGTCCAGAGCACTACAGCTGAGCCTGCCTGGATAAGTCTGGGCCCTGTCTAAACCAGACTTACAGGCTGCTAAATGCTTTACAGTCCAGGCTCAGGAGCAAGTGTAGCCTCAGAAGTATAGTATCTGCCCTTTGAGGTCCTGGAGACGGGGAGCCCGTGGAGAAAGCAGGGCCCGCTCTAGCTTAGTCCTCCCGAGGGCAGGCTGGTTGGCCTGTATTGGGGCCACTGGGACAGGTGGGCCAGCTGACTGTGGAGCCAAGCAGCCTCCACTTGTTGAGATTTCTGCCTGCTTTCCTGGCCCTCACCTGGCTCAGGCTATTAGCACGTGTACAAAGAGAGCTACAAGGGCTGGACTCTGGTCCCTTTATTGAGACTGAGGAGCCAGTGGGTCCATCCAAACAAAAATAAACTTCTCTCCCCAAGCCTGCCAGCAGGCTGAAGTACCCAGCATGTCCTGGCTGGGGCTCATGGCTGCCCCACAAGAGCACAGGTCTGGCTCCTCTGGAGTCAAGGGATACTGACTGTCCAGTATCAGGAGGCCCTAAGTAGGACAGGAAAGTCCCTAGTCTCCAGGAGAGCTGGCCCCGATATCCAAGATCAGCGTTGGGCCTTTGCCGCTCAGTCATCCGTGATGGTAATGACGTCGTACTCGATGCCCTGATGTTGCAGCTGTTGGATGTGTTCAGGCACTGCCTCCTCAGTGCCAAACAAGCCCTGGGCTTGGGCCATGGCAGCATCAGCCACCGCTGCCAGGGGAGGGAAAAGCATAGTAAGCCCAAGGCTTCAGGAGCTAGGCCTGGCCTCAGTTTCCTGACTGTCAGTGTCCAGCCCCATCCATACCTGTAACAGCAGAATGAGCTGCAGCCTCAAGCTGAGCCTGGGTGACAAGCTGCTGGCCTGGGGACACAGGTACATACTGGATCTGGAGAAAGAAGCCAGTAAGAATATAGTACCCACAGGAGCCTCAATATCCCATCTCTGCCTGTACCCCTAAGTACCATACCTGGGACTCCTGCAGGAATGGGGTACCTTGCTCATACTGGATGTGTGTGATCTGGCCTTCCTGGACCTGGAGATAGGAAGCTGGCCAGTGATACTAGAAAGAGGCTGTGCAGCCTTCCTCCAAACCCTATCTTGCCCCAGGCCTGGCCTACCTGGATATGATGGCCATCAGGGACCACAACATACTCCTGAGGCAGCAGGTGCTGGACGCCGTCCTGAGAGATGATATACTGAACCTAACAAAGGAGGGTGAGGCGGGCATTAGGGCTCTACTCAGTGGGAGCTGAGGTAAGTGGGCAGAGCAGAAAAGAAGACACAACTCTGGACACTGGCCCAGGTAGTCTGGAAACTTCTAAGGTGGGCCTTGGTGGGTAAGGAGACAGGAGTTTACCTGGTTGTCAGAAGTCACCAGGTGCTGCACTGTCTGGCCATCTGCCGTGGTGATTTCCTGGATATAGGCAGCTTCCTCCTGTCAAGACCAAGCCCAACTTAGCCACAGTTTTTCATTTATTCTTGTGTTCTGTGTTGTTTTTTGGGTGCGTGTGTGCATGTACCCCTCCCCCTGTATGGAGGCCAGAGGGTCAGAAAAGGATATCAAGCATGGTTCTTCACTTTTTTTTTTTTTTTTTTTTTTTTTTGCCTGTTCTGTTGAGGCAATGTCTCTCCATGAACTGGAGTTCTGGTTTGGCTGGAAGCTACACAAACCCCAGGGATCCTCTTGCCTCCACCCTCCTCAGAGCTGGCCGGGCTTCTAGGAGTGTAAGAAATACCAGACACCTGGCTTGTAACATGGTGGGAGCTGGGATCCAAACTCTGGTCCTCATGATGGTGCAAGGCTTCTAACCATGAGCCCCCTCTCTGTTCCTCTAGCCTCAGGTCTGTCTATCCATCCTCTCTGCAGGGGCTACAGACCTTGCTCTTACCTGATTGGTCACTGTCTGTTCCTGGGCCACAAAGATGTGTTCCTGGTTCAGTGCCTGCTGTAGCCGCTCTGGACCCAGGACCCCGTGACTGGACTGGAGGGCAGCTGGGCAGAGAGGAGGGGGGCTCATTAGGGGTCTCAGAGAAAACGTGAGTGCCTGATCCCTGGGGTTCCCTTGGGCTGTAGTTTTAGCCTTTGAGCTCGATGACCCGCCCTGTGCCCGGGGGTAGCTCACTGTGTAGTGTGGCCAGTGTTTCCTCTTCACCATTGAGGATGATGGTCTGGGCTGGGGCTCGGGATGCAGAAGCTCCAGTCTTTCTCCCATCACTGCTATGTAGCCGCTGGATGTGGAATTTGAGGTGCCCATTTCGGTTGAAACTGAGGAGAGGAAGAGTAAGCGTGAAGTACCTTACCAACTGTGCACAGAAGTCCCCCTACTCCTAGCCACCCCCAGCCTCACCGCTGCCCACAGAGGTGGCATGAGAAAGGCTTCTCATTGGTGTGCGTTAGCATGTGCCGCCTCAGGTCCTTCTTGTTCTTGGAGGCGAAGCTACATTGATTGCACTGGTGAGGCCTTAGGCTTGAGTGCTGCGCCATGTGAGCCTGCACAAGGTAGATACCAAGTATCAATGGGTCAGAATGGAAAGCAACAGTCTCCACCAAAACTCAATGCACATGTCACTGAGGAGGCCAGAGGCTGCGCCATTACACTACTTGGGTAATTTGGGTAACTGTCTCAGTTGGTGGCTTTGTATTGTAACTTACTGGAGAGGAACCTCCTGCATGCAAGGGCTCAGTCCTGTCTAACTGGGCCTTAGCTTTCCCATTGGAGGGTGGGGCTCTAGGCCCTGGCCCCTTACAGAGCTCAGAGGTTGCAGCATGGGGTAGGATCTGGAAACTAGAAATCCTCTGGCAAGTGGAAGGAGCTCAAGAAGTTTATCAGAAGCTGTCCTGCTGTTTTCACACCATCCCACACTAGCCTTGAATGTCTGCCTTCCCACCATCCTCTAGTATCTTAGTTTCCAATCATGCTGTCACACTCTGTGCCTGTGCTCCACAGCCTGGCCCCACTGCTACTTCTGCTGTCTTCCTAGCTACCCATGCCTTGCTGCCCCTGATCTATACTCTCCATCCTTCACCCTGGGAACACAGTCTGGCATTAGTCAGCTAGGATCTTGCTGAGTCAACTCTAACCATAGAGGGGAACAGAGGACCAGGCTTGAGGAGATGCTCAATAAATGGTTCTCACACAAGGATGAAGGCAGTGGCACGGAGGGGGAGCACCTACCCGAACCTCAGGCCATTGGCGAGCATGGAAGGGGCAATCAGGGCACTTGAAGGCAGCAGGCCCAGCATGGGCCCGCTTGTGACTCTCCATTTCTGCTCGGCCAGCAAAGGCCTCTGAGCACACCTTGCAGGAGAACTTCTTTGCTGACAAAGCTGCTGCAGATGGTGGGGAGGTGGGTACTACCAGGCCTACGGTGTTGCTAGTTGCAGGGGGTGGGGTGGGAGAGCCCTGGGGGCCTCCCACATGGTGGGTCTTCATTGGAGATATAACCTCAGGACCATCTCTGGGTGACCCTCCACACTGCAGCAGGGGCCACTTGGCTCCAGAGGTCAGAGTATCTGGACTTGGGAAGGAGATGGAGCCATCTGCAGTCAACTGTAGAAAAACCCACAGCATGAGGTGTTGAGCAGGGGCAGAGGCAGGACACCAGGTGGGGTAGCCACTCCCAATACTCACCTCGATGTGGTGCAACTGGGTCCCATCAGCTGCCATGATGTAGTGGGTGCCAGCCTCCTTGAGAGAATCACTCACAACTACAGCCTGGGCTGCTTCCCCAGGAGATTCTTCACTAAGGGTACAGAGAGTGCAGGCATGAGGTGGGGTTCCAGAAATGGATGAAAGGCTACAAGAATCCCTTCACCAAGCAACAGTCAAGCTGAAGAAGTCTGAGGGAATGTAGGTCTCACTCAATCATTTCTACCCGGGGCCCTCTGTCGCTCCCATAAATGATTACAAAGAGCTCAGTGTTTCACCCTACTCCAGGGGCGACCCCCATTTCCCTTGGTATGGAGAAGACAGCACTCCAGGTGTCCAACTCAGGTCTGGACAAAAGGGATAGGAGAGGCCAGTCAACAGGAGGCTACAGAATGGATCTGCTACCCAACCAAGCAGAGAGGGCAAAGGTTGAGGCAGCCTGTCCAGATGCTGGCTCAGAGCTCCTGACCCTCATTATAGCACAGGTCAGAGTTCCTCAGGTGGCCTAAGAGTTCAGTGAGCAGAGAAACACTTGTCACAGATTTGCACCAGAGGGAAGCTAAGCACAGTTTCAGGCAGTCAATCAACAAAGGAGTCAGTCCACACTTGTTCAAGCACTCAGGACAGAAGAGCTCCTGGGGGCAGAGCGCTGGAGAGAGGGTGCAGCACCTGAGAACACTGGCTGCAGGATGGGTTCCCAGCACCCACAGTCACATGGGATCCTATGCCTTCTGGCCCCAAACTCCACAGGCACTCACATTTAGGGGAAAAAGGTATATAGGGTTGGGAACCAGGGTTCCAAGCCTCACCTGCTAAGCATCTGGCCCAATCTCACTAGCTTGTTTCCACATCTGCAAAAGCAGGGAAACCTGATCTTGTGGATGCTAGCTAGGTAAGATCATTAGTGCAAAGTTCCCAGAACAGCCAATGACCAAAGAACGGTAGCTTCCCATCCTGCACAAGATATAATCTCCTGCTGCCCTGTCACTCTGTACAAATCAGGCCCACGCTCCTGCTAACTGGGTTGGGGCAAGGAGCCCCTCTTAAAGACTGAAAAGAGCCAAGTTACCTGTAAGGTGTGCCAGGAGCTGATGTTCTCTCTTCCAGAGGGGGTGCTGTGATGACACTGTAGCTGGCCCCGCCAAATGGCCCAGATGGCAAGGCAATCTGCTGTAGGTCAGCGGGGGCGAGCTGGCTCTCTGCTGCCACACTGCTCCCTGGCTCTCCCACATGAAGTGTTACCACCTGCTGAGTGGTATCTTCAGGGGAAGGCTGCCTCCCAGTAGATGTCAATTCTGCCTCCACACCCTCTGACTTCACCACAGCCACCTGCAATGACACCAATGGGACAGTTGTCGTCCAAGGCTGTCCTCGTCACATTAAAGCTCACCATCCTACCAGAGCCTCTGCTGTGACCACTAATTTACACATCCCAAGTACTTCCTAAAACACACTCAGCTGGGCACACCTTTAATCCAGCATTCAAGAGGCAGAACCAGGTAGATCTCTGAGAGTTTTTCTGTTTGTTTTTGAGACAGGGTTTCTCTGTGGCTTTGGAGGCTGTCCTGGAACTAGCTCTTGTAGACCAGGCTGGTCTTGAATTCACAGAGATCCACCTGCCTATACCTCCCGAGTGTTGGGAATTAAAGGTGCGCGCCACCACCGCCTGGCTGATCTCTGAGAGTTTGAGGCCAGCCTGGTCTACAAAGCAAGTTCCAGGAGAGTCAGGGGTGTTATATGGGGAAACCCCTTTCTCCAAAACCAAATCAAAACAAAACAAACAAAAAATCAAAACCAAAACCAACCAGACATCCCAAGAGTTCTTGCAAAGCAATTACAAAGGACACTGGCACATTAATAAAAAGGAGAAGGGGACAACATATAATTCAGACTGAACCTTTGGACAGAAATCTAGCCCCTATGTAATTTTTTTTTTTAATTTTTTTTGCTTTTTCTCAAGACAGGGTTTTTCTGTGGCTTTGGAGGCTGTCCCCTGGAACTAGCTCTTGTAGACCAAGGTAGTCTCAATATACATTTTTCCGGTTTTTCAAGACAGGGTTTCTCTGTGTAGCCCTAGCTGTCCTGGAACTCACTCTGCAAACCTGGCTTGGCCTTGAACTCAGAGATCTGGCTGCCTCTGCCTCCGAGTGCTAGCATTAAAGGAGTGCACCACCACCACCCCAACATGTTATGAAGAAAGGCGTGTGCACACAGCAGCCAAGCTACGTATCACACCTGAACAGCAGATCGCTGAGTAGCAGAGCAATCAACTATTCTAAAAGGAGTGTCTGTGTGTTGGTTTGCAGCTAAACAAAATCCTGGAAATCTCTCCTCAGCCACTACCTGGCTATCTGAGGGAAGGGAAGGCATACTCTAGACTTTCACTTTCTGAATTTAACTTTTTGTTACGTTTATGTGTACAGGTGTTTTGCCTATATGTAAGTCTGTGCATCACACATGTCTAGTGACTTCAGAGGCCAGAAGAGAACATTGGATCCCCTGTAGCTGGAGTTAGACAATTGTGAGGGGCCATGTGGATACTATGGATTGAACCTGGGTCTCTACCCAATGCTCTTAACCACTGAGCTAACTCTCCAACTCTGTTTTCTTTTGAGATAGGGTCTCGTGTATCTCACACTGGCCTTCAACTCCTGATGCTCCTGCTTCCTCTGCTCAAGCGCTGGCACTATAGGTCCATGCCCTCCTTGGTCCACACTTCACCTTTCCAAGAGGTTAGGATACAAATTGCTGCTGAGCTTCCCTGTGCTTCAGGGACGGAGGAATGAGGATGAATGGGGGTAGGATATGAGAGGCAAGGCTGCTGAGAGGCAAGATAGAGCTCTGAGCTAGACAAAGCCTTGCGAGTGCTCTGGCTGCAAGTGGTGTTTACACAGGAAGCTGCTCTAGACCCAGGAGCCTGCACAGGGGCAGCAGACACGGTGAGAAATAAGCCAAACAAGAACATGGGAACCACATGCAGCAACACATACTCCATAGCACAGAAACGGAGTGGGGTCTGACTGAGAATGGCCCCACAGGTTAGTCACCAGAGAGTAGAACTCTGAAAATATTAGGAGGCGTGGCCTTATTGGAGTAGGTGTGGTCTCGCTGGAGGAAGGGTGTCATTGGGGGTGGGCGCTAAGATTTCAAAAGTCCATGCCAGGGCCAGTCTCTCTCTTTCTCAGGCTGCAGATCAAGATGTAGCTCTCAGCTACTGCTCAGTGTCACGTTCCCTGCCATAATGACAATGGACTAAGTCTTTGAAACTGTAAGCAAGCCCTCAATTAAATGCTTTCTTTTGTAAGAGTTGCCTTGACCATGGTGTCTCTTCACAGGAATGGAACAGTGACTAAGACAAATGGTCACTGGTAACCAGACAGTGCACTGGGAAAGACTGTCTTCCTTGGCTCCAGAGCCAGTGCCTTCAAGTTTGCTCATCAGGTTTAGGTGGATCTGTCCCCAGCAGGTAGGTTGGAGTCACTACTCTCTTTCATGGCACATTCAGCAGAGCTGGCATGTTTAATAGTTGGGTAGGGGAAGTCCTGGGTGCTTACCTGCAGGGCTGTGGCCCCCAGCTCCCTCTGGGAGCTCATGTTCAGCAGCAGATCCAAGGCTGTCTGAGTGGCCATCGCAGTGGACTCCTCAGCTCCTGGATGGGATGGGACCTGGGCTTGAGAACAGGCTGGACAACTGGCACCCAATGTCACCCATGTCACCTTCCCACCCTACTCCCTGCTTTCAAGGCTCACCTTGCTGGTAGATGATTGTGGCCCCACCTAGAGCATCAGGACAGAGCAGTGGGGGAGTCTCAGGTGACTGGAAAGGTGCAGGCTCTTGGGGGACCTGGGGAGGGGAAGGAGTCAAACCTGAGGTGGAGGCAAACCCAAGTGCGTTTCCCAAGCATATCTGATGTCATCATTTCCCATAAGTCCCTTGTTTATCTCATTGTTCGTATGTTAGATTTTCGAGACAGGGTTTCTCTATATTGCTTTGGAGCCTGTCCTGGAACTCACTCTGTAGACCAGGTTGGCCTGGAACTCATACTGATTCACCTGCCTCTGCCTCCCGAGTGCTGGGGTTAAAGGCGTATGCCACCAATGCCTGACCCCTCACCAGTTTTTTTTAAATGATTTATTTATTTCATGTGCATTCATGTTTTTCCTGCATCTATGTTTGTGTGAAGTTGTTGGGTCCTCTGAAACTAGAATTACAGGCAGTTATGAGCTGCCCTGTGGGTCAGGGGAATTGAACCCCGGTCCTCTGAATAGCAGCCAGTGCTCTTAACCACTGAGTATCTCTCCAGCCCCTCCCTTACTGTTTTTAAAGTTATTTACCAGCTCAGTGGAATGATGAGGCTCAGAAATGAGAAGGCTTGGGACAGGTGCCCGAGACCACCAATCCCAGTACAATCCGTGTGGTTATCTTCCTAGGGCCACTGGGCGTCCCATGACAGAGTAATAGCTGCCTTCCCCACATCCTCCTCTTTAATATAATAAAATTACATTATATCTGGGGCCACAGTGCACTTATGGGTATCAGAGAACCACTTTGGGAAGTCATTTCTACACTTCCACCACACAGGACCTGGGAATCCAAATCAGGTCATAAGGCTTCACAACAAGCGCCCTAACTTGCTAAACTGTCTCACAAACACCTTCTTTCTTGTCAACAGTGTGCCCACCTACAAGACGATACTACTCAGCATCCCATGGCTCTACAAGTGTAGCCTTCCAGTAAAGTTCATGAGGAAGACGCGGATAGGTGACAGCAAGCATCGTTTTTACCATCTCCCAGCCCCTCCTTTCCCTCCTGGCCTGGGATGTGGCTGGGAAGGTGTTCCTAAAGCCCTGATGGCCCTCGATAAAGACCAGAGATAGATCCTGGGATGTTGTTCAAAAATCCCTGACCACCAGGATTGGGGCCAGAGCAGCTCAGGACTGCTGAGCTTGCAATTATTTCGCATCTCAGAAAAATAAGCTACTGTTGTAGTAATTAAGCTATTGGTCTATTTGCTGTTTAGACCAGCACTGGAACGCTACCCTCCTCTAAGTTCAGAACTGTACCCACAACTTGGCTGGTGTCAACCACAGTGCCAGAGGCAGGGACACCCTGTTGGATCACAATGTGCAAAGGAGACACTGCTCCCACTGCGTGTGCTGCCTCCTGGCAGGGCCTACCTGGGGTCCTGGTGAGCTGGAGGCGAGGCCAGGGGCCCCAGTGTGCTGCTGCTTCAGCTCTTCTATCTGCTGCAGGGAGAAGAAGGGGCGGCGGCGGGAGGGGGGGTCCTCAGGGTGGCGCCGTCCCCACTCCTCAAAGCTGTTTGCATGGCGGCACCGCACGTGCAGGCGCAGGTTTTTCTTGTGGCGAGTGCTGAAGTGGCAGTACTCACAGGCAAAGGGCTTGGCCCCTGCGGGCATAGGGGAATGCTTGTACCCATGCAGCCCTCCAAGAGGCCATCTTCTGGCCTTGGAGAACCCTAAACTCATTCTAGCGAGTCATTACCTTGCTTGGACAAACCCTGCTGTCCACTCTGGTAGACTAGAGTAGAAATGACCAGGGACAGTCCACATTTACTCTTTCTGCTAGGGTCAACTCTCAAGGTCCCCTTCCTAACCATGACAACAGATACCCTCCACTTCCCTCTAACTAGGGCAGAGAAAGCAAGCTGCTCCAGCAGGGCTCAGGAGCAAGGCCATGCCACGGGAATCCCTTTATAGCACAAGGATAAGTCTATCTGTGGCCTGGGCTGGGAGGGGCAAAGAGAGCCCAGCTCTGATAGGAGTGTTGGGATTGGAGCGTTGGCCTGACCTGTGTGCTTGACAGCCACATGGGACAGCAGGAAGTCCTCACGGAAGGTTCGGTAGGGACAAAAGCTGCATCTGAAGGGCTTGTCGCTAACATGGGACAACTGGTGGTTCAACAGTGCCTTCTTGTCGTCACAAACAAACTCGCAGAACTCACATTTGAACCTGGACGAAGTTTACAGGGAGCTCAGAAATAGGAGGGGTTCCTTCCTGACCCAGGGACCTTGGGTGGGGACATACCTGCGGTTGGCAACAGCCTGGATGTGTGTGAGCAGGTGCATTTTGAAGGTGTAGCGCTTCTTAAAGGACTTTCCGCACTGAGGGTCGGGAAGGTAGAATTAGATGGGGATGGCCCAGGGAAGACCCTGCCTCCAGCCACAGCTCCCTGACCCACCCACCTTATCACACATGTGTGGCTTCTCAGTGCTGTGAGTCTTCATGTGCTGCGTCAGTCTCTTTTGCATGGGGTACACACGGCCACACACTGGGCAAGGGAAAGAGCTCAGCTTTGGGGTCTGGGAAGGTATAACGAGAGGTCAGAGGGAGAGACAGGGACAGAGCAGGAAGCCCTCACCTCCTGATCACCACCCCTAGCAGGGGTCCAGGGCCCTTCCCAGGCCAAGGTCCCACACTCACCGGATCTGGCCTCTTCTTTCTGGGAAAGGAGAAACAAGTGTCACACCACAGCTTCCCTACGGCCATCTGGTCTCAGTCCTGACCACCCCTCCTTGTTACCCAGGCCCTCTTCTGAACCCATGGAAACCCAGTGGGTGTCCACTGGAAAGAAGGCTAAGGCTTCACAAGTGACATGCTCTGTGCTGGTTGAACGGGTCATGGCCCTCTTCCTTCATTCCCAAAACACATTTTTGCACTAGAGGCTCCAGGAAACCCCACGGGAAAAAGTCCTAGAGAACAGGCTTCAACCTGGTAACCGGAACCCTAGCAGGCTACACAATCCCTTCTCTTTCAAGAAATCTGCAAGCATCTTGGAAAACTGTCACACACCCTGGTTTCAGGACCCCATGGGTCCACCCTCTGCTCACAGGTCATATGCCAAAGAAGCCAACAGGTCTTTGCCGAAGCCACAGGCCTAGCTGGAACTCACTGAGGAACCACCAGGTGTGAAATATGATTTGCTCAGTCCTAATCTGCTTTTAGCACTGAGGGCGGGGCTGCACCTGACCATCACAAGACTTTCTAATCACCTATGAACCCTGCAGTACACAACTCCTTCAGATCCCTTAACATTGTCTCTACTTTCCAGATGAGACACTACAGCTCCCACTTGAAGGAAGAGCCAGGCCCCGGCCTTAAGAAATCTGGGACCAATGATCAGGTAGGATTCATCTTGCTTCTCTTACTGTTTGTAACACCATGTGAATGAGATATGACCAGAGCAGGTGTGCTACAGAGGACCTATGGTACTTCTGACCACGTGTTCTCCCTGCCTGGATTCCACTGCCCCCATATAACTCACTAACCGGTCCCGGCTGTGCACGGCCGCATGTCGGATGACATCCTTCCGGTAGACACTGGTGTAGCTGCATTCGTCACACTTGTAGGGCTTGCTGCCCACATGGTTGAACATGTGCTCCTGAGAGAGACAGATGGGGCTGGAGGCTCTGCTTCCCCTCCCTCTTCCCCATGCCCACCCTCACTCATAGCCTTGGGGTCTGCTGCCTGGCTGGAGACTCTTCCCAGTCTTTGTGCTGGCTTACCATCTGAGCAAAAAGGAAATGAAGGCTCGAGAGGGAAGGGACCTTGTGACAGGAGGACTTGGGGCTGGGCAATGCGGCTCTATAGCCCATGCCTTCTGCACTGCACGATGGGACAGTCCCCTGAGGAGCCTACAAAACAACTCCAGGTCTGTGTGTTCTATGTGGGAAAAAGCACAGGACTGTCCACCAGGGCCTGAAGGACGAGTCTACACTCCACCTTGCCACGGCATGCGTGCAACCAAGTTGCAATTCTGCAGCAAATTGGTACAGTCAACACCTGGAACCTCACAGAGGCACAAAATGACAAAAAAAGGCGTGGGCTGCTGTTGGCCCACACCTCTGGAGAGGAAAGAAGCAGTTCCCTGAGATATACCACTGCCACCTGCTGGGAGGACTCAAATACTGTGAGGGAACCACCCACCTGGCCAGTAAGGTGTCACCCACTGGACACCCTGTCAACTGCCTGTGGCAGCCCTCCACAGGCCCCCATGTGCCAGCATCCTTTACAAGCAACGCCACACCTTCCTGCTCTGTGACCCCTCTGGACAACACACCTTGAGTGAGGACCAGCGGCGGGAGCGGTAGCTACATTGCAGGCACTTGAAGAGTTGTGGGTCACCAGCTTCATGGGAATTGACATGGAAGCGCAGGTCCTCAAGGGACAGGAAGCGTGAGCCACATATGCGGCATAGGTAAGGCCTGAGCAGTGGCTTGGGCGACTTGTAGTAGTACCTGTCGGGAAAGGATGGAGAGGCCACTGGTTGGGCTGCAGGCCCAGGGAACAAGCCCCAGCCTGTCAAGCTCACTCTGCAACACTCTACCTACTTGCGGTATTTTTTCCCTAAGAACCTCCTGGAGGGTCGCCCTCGGCGGCGGGGTGGGGCATCAGGCTCATCCTTGCAAGAGTGGGATGCGTTTTCAGCATCTGACTGACTCACACCAGATTCCACTGGGCCCCTCCCCATCTTGCCCCATAGGCATCTTGGGCCAGAGGAGCTGGGAGCCTCGAGATCCTGCAGTTCTGGAGAGTTCTGTGTGCTCTGGGAACTCACCAGAGGCTCTCCTACACCTGTCACGACACAAAGATCACAATCAGTCACACACTCCAGGACCAGAGGTCAGTCAACTCCCAAAGCTGCCCAGTGATGGGCACACCAACCACAGAATGGACACAGGTAGCCCATGGTCAGAGGACAGTGCAGATGTCAGCCTGCTCCTGACCTACTCAGCACAGCAGGACAGATATGGGACAGTATCTCAGCAACAGCTCAGACAGCCAGGTACTAGACTCAGCAACCTCACTGACTCCCTTCCTGAGTCTCATCTCACAACTGGTCTAACGACCCACAGGGACACTGGGTTTGGGAGACAACAGTGACGTTGACACTGGAAAACCTGGAATACCCTTATGAGGTTGGTGACCCAAGAGAGGGTCCATGGCAAGAGGACTTCCATGGATAACTTATAAACTCTCTGAAGTCTAATCCAAATGTGAATTTTTTTTGTTTTTGCTTTTGGACACAGGGTTTCTCTGTGTGGCTTTGGAACTAGCTCTTGTAGACCAGCCTGGTGTCGAACTCACAGAGATTCGCCTGCCTCTGCCTCCCGAGTGCTGGGATTAAAGGTGTTGCCCCACCACCACCTGGTGTGATTTCAAACTGTTTAAAAATACTATTCCAAGGGCTAGAATGATGACTCGGTGATTAAGAGCACTGGCTGCTCTTCCAGAGGACCCAAGTTCAATTCCCTGCACTCACATGGCAACTTACAACTGTCTAACTCAGTCCCAGGGGATCTGAAGCCTCCAGATACTGAATGCTCATGGTAAATAAACATGCATACAGGCAAAACACCCAAACAAGTAAAAATAAGTAGAAACAAACAAACAAACATCAACTACTTTAAGGCTGGAGGTGTGTGACCCAGGGTTAGAGCACTTGCCTGGCATGCACAACACCATGGCTTGCATCCATCCCTGGAACCATCAACAAGTTTTACTACTTTAAATATTAAGGATGACCAACTAGTGTGGCCCCCATTAATCTTTGAACTTAGAAAGCAGATCTTTGAGTTCAAGGCCAGTCTAGCTACACAATGATTTCAAGGCCTGCTGGAGCTACACAGTGAGACCCTGTGTCAAAAAAACCCACCACAACAAAATAAACAGAAAGAATGGGTATGAGGGCTTAGTGAATAAACAAAGCCTGACACCTGAGTTCAAGCCCCAGGGTCCACAGGGTGAAAGAGAACCAATTTCCATAAGCTGTCTCCTGATTTGCCCATGCCCCACATGGCAGGCTTGTGCACACACACAATATGTACTTTCTTTTTAAAAAATGTTTTATGTAGGAGTACACCTGCTCACCAGAAGAGGGCATCAGACTGCACTATAGATGGTTGTGAGCCACCATGTGGTTGCTGGGAATTGAACTCAGGTCCTCTGGAAGTAAGGACCTCTGACCAGCTTAGTCGCTGGCCATCTCTCCAGCCCTTGTTTTTGCTTTTAATTAAGAATGATACAGACTGGAAGCAGTGTGTCCTTTGTGTGTGCTGTACAAGTGTGATGGTACCTGTTCTTGGACCAGAAAGACCACAGGAGGATATCAGGTCTTCTGCTCTTTATTCTTTGCCTACTCACTTGACACAGAGTCTCCCGTGAAGCAGAAGCTCCACACTGGCTGGCCGGCCAATGAATTCCAAGGATCGATGTTTGTGCACCCCCAATACTGGGAACGCAGGCACACAGCCGCCTCAAGTGTTCCTTCCGTGGGTGCCGGCCTTCAACTCTTTTCATGTTTTCACAGCAAGTTCTCTCCCCACTGGGCCATTTCCCTGGCCCTGGAACCAGTGTCATCCTTCTCATTGTAAACCACTGCCTGGGTGGGGTGTATTTACTTTTCTGCACACTACAGTTCTTCTGGAGACTCCAGAATCTACCTCCAAACTGTACAGACACAGTGGCTACACAGGCAGACACTGTACAGACACAGTGGCTACACAGGCAGACACTGTCACCCTCCACTCACACACAAGAGACCCAAGAGGCAAAGTGACACACTCTGGTCAGAGCTTGTACTCACATCCATGACAAGTAATCCCTCTAGGAACACAGCGGCCACCAGGTCTTAGTTTTCTCTTCTCACTCCAGTGCCACTTAAGGCTTTTTACTGGTTCACTTATAAAGGCTCAACCCCTTCTCCCGCTATGATAATTTGACACTGGAAGGCATCTGCCTAAAGCCTAAACAATCACCAAGGTTGGCTTTCTCTGCTGGCCGGGGCAGGAGGCTCCTTTCTGTGAAGCCTGAAACCAGTGGATTGAGACTGCGGTTTTGCACGTCACACACTCAGTCTCCCAAGTACCCAGGAGCATCAGGCAGCAGAGCCACGTGTCTGTCACCCACACACAGCCGTCCCGTGACCAAGTCTTACCATCATAGAAGTCTGCAGTCTCTAGGCGGGGCAGCTTTCGGGGTCGGCCAGGCCTCCTTCGAGGTCTAGGGGTGCTGGGGGTGGGACGCTGGAGCCGTAGCTGCCGGCCGCGGGGCTCGTCCTCAGCTGGATTGTAGTCACTGTCCTCTGTGGAGACAAAGGACGTGTGTAGATCCACACTCCTGAAAATGCCACCTCCCCATCACTTGTCTCTCCCCCAGTGAGGACCCCTCCCCCTCCAAAAAGCCGCTGCACCTCCCCACAGAGCGCCACCCTTCCTTTCCCTGCAGCCTTCCTGGCACCTGCCAACAGCTCATCATAATGTAAGCACGAAGAGGGACCTGGTTCTCAAGCCACTGGTAGAAAACAGGCAATGAGCACTGAGACTACAAACCACCAAACTGAAGTGTCCCACCTGGTGGACAATAGCCACACGTGGCCATTCGGCTAGGTGGTGACAGCACACACCTTTAACCCCAGTACTCGGGAGGCAGAGGCAGATGGATCTCTGTGAGTTCAAGGCCTGCCTGGTCTACAGAGTGAGTTCCAGAACAGGCTCCAAAGCTACACATAGAAACCATGTTTTGAGCCGGGCGGTGGTGGCGCACGCCTTTAATCCCAGCACTCGGGAGGCAGAGGAACTCTGTGAGTTCGAGGCCGGGCTGGACCGACAGCCTCCAAAACAATACAGAGAAACCCTGTCTCGTAAACCAAAAAAAAAAAAAAAAAAAAGAAACCATGTTTTGAAAAACAAAACAACACACACACACACCACACCCCTAAACAAACACAAACACAACTGTAAAATGAGTGAGCCTGGTTCAACTCAGAAAAACTTAGTTACAAATGCATACTAGGACAGGAGAAAAAGGTAAGCAGCCAGCTATGGTGGCACACACCTATTATCTCAACATTCAGGAGGAGCAAGTCTGAGGTCAAAGGGCTACACAGGAAAATTTCACCTCAAAAAACTAGGTAGGGGGGCGACGACGACTGGAGAGATGGCTCATTTGCTGCTTTTGCAGAGGACCCAAATTCAGTTCCTAACATCCATGTGCAACAGCTTACAACTAACTGTAACTCCAGCTCTAGGGGACATAACACCCTCCTGGCAGCTAGAGGTACTGCACTAAAGATGCATATACCAACACACAGACATACACATAATTAAAACCACCACCAAAAACTTCTAGAAAAGCAAGGGGCTGGGGAAATGGCCAAATCAATGGAGCACTTGCTGCCAGGCATGAAGATCTGAGTTCAGCTTCCCAGAACCCATCTCAAAAGCTGTGCAGACAGTGGGTGCCAATAATCCCACCACCAGAGACACAGACAAGATGGTCCCTGGTACTTCCTGGCTAGCCAGTCAAGCAGAAACAGCAAGTTCTAGGTTCAGTGATAGACCCTGTCTCAAAAAGTAAGGCAGAGAACAATGAGGAAATAAATCATCTGATACCAACCTCTGGCCTGCAATAGCATCCACACGAACTTTTCTCTGTGTGTGGGTGTGTGTGAAACATTTTATTGGTTTTAACTGGTGTCTCAAGCAGGCCAGGTTGGCCTCTAACTATGTAGTGAGAGTGACCATGAACTCCTGATCTTCCTGCCTGTACTTCAGGTACCACTGAGTCTGGTTTTACTAATAGTTATTATGACCATACATGGAATCATTTTAGATACATAGGTAAATAAATTGTGACTATTGAAGCTATGAAAAGTGCACATGTCTTTGCTTGCGTTCTATTTCTTCTGCTGTTCTAATTTTCAGTATGCGGCCTGTCCCAAAGCCTGACTTCCTTGTGTCCTGGAGGGGCACTGGTGTTGTCTCCCTCCAGGTTGGCAGCCAGGAGCTCAGTATTTGTGGATGAGTGTGTGGACAGAGGCTACCCTAGACAGTAGCTTACCCTCTAGATCATCAATGGCCCCAGCATCTACGATGTCGTCCTCCTCCTCCTCCTCTGGACCCTCCTCCTCTGTGGACTTGGTAGATGTGCCCCACTTCCGCAGACGGCCCCTTTTACCAGCTGCTGCTGCTGTTGCTGCTGCTGCTGCTGCTGCAAGAGTAAACAAGCTGCTGTGTCTGGCTGCGAGTCCTCCCCATCAGCCTCACTGGCTGTGTCCTCCCCATCAGCCTCACTGGCTGTGTCCTCCCCATCAGCCTCACTGGCTGTGTCCTCCCCATCAGCCTCACTGGCTGTGTCCTCCCCCTCAGCCTCACTGGCTGTGTCCTCCCCCTCAGCCTCACTGGCTGTGTCCTCCCCCTCAGCCTCACTGGCTGTGTCCTCCCCCTCAGCCTCACTGGCTGTGTCCTCCCCCTCAGCCTCACTGGCTGTGTCCTCCCCCTCAGCCTCACTGGCTGGCAGCCGCAGATGTACCTGGGCGGAGGTGGCGCTCCCGCATGTGGCGCAGCAGCGTGGCCTTGGTGCTGCTCCGGTACTGGCACATCTTGCACTTGAACTGCTGCACAACCACCACTTCCATCATGGCCTCCAGGCTCTGCAGGTCCAGCTCGTCAGTGCCACAGGCTGGCAGTGGCTCTGCCAGAGAGCTGGGCTCTCCCTGGGGCTCCTCGAGGCATGTAGACGTGGGTGTGGGGCCATCGGCCAGGGTTTCAATGGCTGCCAGACTGTTGGCCAGGGTGGAAGTAGACATTGGTGATGTCATGGGAGCACCTGAGGACAGGAGAGAAAACAGAAGGCAGGACTGCCCGTGAGCTTCAGCTGCTCTTTCCAGGCAGGCCCAAATTCCCCAGAGATGCCACCTTGTCAAAGGCCAGGGCAATGGCTAACCCTCTAGGGTGACATGGTCCACCTACTCTGATCTATTGCTCCCTAGGACTGGCAACAGGGTTCATACCATCATCTGGGCCCTGCAGGATCAGATACTGAGTGGTTTCAGCTCCTCCTTCTTCAGCACTGGTCACAGTGATGCATCCTGGCAGAAAAGGCAGGGAGTGACTGATGGTCCTCAGAGGGATCCTGGCTGTAGGCCCACACCTTGGGCTCTAGCTGCATCACCCCCTTGAGCTATGGGTACTTCCACTGCAGGCTGGGGGATGTCTGGTGAGGTGATCTGCTAGCCCAGGCATCAATGCAGTGCCCAGTCTTTGATAAGTGGGTCTACAGTATCTTCCTCTGCCCTCTCCACACTTCCTCAGGATATAGATCCTGAACTGTCTTTTTCAGAGTGCTTCTCAGACCATGCCGGAGCTCTGTGAGGTGCTGGGGCCTCTATGCATGTCACTAACCATAAAAGACCTAGCACAGGGGCTGGAGAGATGGCTCAGCAGCTAAGAGCACTGACTGTTCTTCTAGAGGTCCTAAGTTCAATTCCCGGCAACCACAGGGCGGCTGACAACCACCTTGAATGAGGTCTCGTGCCCTCTGCTGGCATGCAGGCAGAAGACTGTATACACAATAAACAAAACAAAAAACAAAAAACCTAGCACAGTGGCTTGAACTCAGGATCACCTATCTGGGCTTACTGCCTGGACCACCCTCCACTTACCAGTGTCACTGGGTAAGTCATTTTTGTGTCTGCTGTGCCCTTAATTCTCACGTGGGCCAGGTTAATGACAGCCATCTCATCTGGGCATAACTACAAGATCTGTGACCACCTGTGTATCAAGTGTTTATACTTGTTCCCCTCACAAAGCCAGATACAACTGCTTCTACTTTTAAGAATGCATTACTGTTGCATGATCACTGTGCGTATATGTGCATGTATGTGGAAGAGACTTTCTGGAAACGGTTCTTCCCTTTCACTGTTGGTGGGTTCAGGAGTGGCCACCAGGCTTGCCTGGCAAGCATTTCCACTAGCCGAGCCATCTAAAGACCTGGCTACAACTATCTCTACTCCTGAGTGCTGTGTCACCCAGGCATCATACTGAGAACTCACGTGGCATCCTGTTAGATCTTTGTGTTAATTACCACTAAGGAATAGCTATCGGTTCACCTTACACATCCCACAGTAGGTAATAACCTTCACCCACACAGCTGGCTGTGGGGTTCTGCAGGGCCATACCCTCTCCCTACTCACTCTGGATGAGGTCTGGGCCAATGGTAGACTCGATGATCTTGTCAATGGCAGCACCTAGGTCTGAAGAGGAAGCCGCGCAGTCTGATCCCAGCATGCTGGGGTCTTGGAGAACACTGGAATGCACCAGGGCTGGGGGGCCACCTGGCACCTCTGCCACTGTTCCCCGGGACACAGAAGATGAATCAGGGAGGTAGCCATGAGGCAACGGGTCTGTGGAAATGCTCTCGGATACCTCCTCCTAGGAGCAGGAAGCAGGGGGCAGGTCAGGAGCCAGGGATGAGGCAGGCCAGAGCAGTCTACAGATCCCCAACACAAAGCAAGTGAAGCCACCCACACTTCCACCCCACAAAGGACTAGGAGAGCTCTCCAGGCACTGAGAGCCCTTATAAAGCCCAGGGTTGTGGTCAGGCACTACCCCAGGCTGAAAGAAGGACCTCTTTAGACCACACACAGCAGCCAGGAGGGACAACTTTCGCTGGGCTTTTGCATAAACTGCTCCCTCTGCCTCAGACTCTTCCATCATCATCTATTGCCAGCTTGCACCCCGTCTTCTCACACCGTTTAGCGGCTCCTTCCTCCAGGAAGCCAAGCTGGACTACTTAGGACTTTCTCCACACACACTCTACAGCGACATTGTCACCTCCACTGCACTGGCAATGATGACAGGTTGGTCTACACTCTCAGGCCAAACCCCTGCACCGTATGTAATACTTTCCACACTAGGTTATGCCCTCTGCAAGGACCTGGACCACCCCTGTCCCGTCCCTAGCTGTAATCCCGTAATTTAGCGTGTGTTCAGACTCAAAGGAGGTCCATTTCTGCTGACTCAGTGAAAGCCTGAACTGCACATCGAGGGCCACTGCTCAGTAGTCTCCATCAGTGGCGTCCAGATACAAGCACTTATCTTGCAAAATTACTCACTGAAGACACAAACGTACTTCTGACTCTCACTTGACAGAGGGGTGAGGTGAGGGCTAGACGCTGGATAGCTCACTCGGGATCACAAAGTACTGGGTCAGGAAGAGATGGCTCAGGGTGTTTTTTTCCCTTACAGCCCAGCACCCATAGAATCAGGCATTGCCATCCCACTTGACAGATGGGAAGACTAAGGTTACTGTGAACCAGAAGCGGCTGATAAGAGCATGAAGGCTCTGGGTAGGGCAATGGATAATAAGTCCTGGATCTGCCCACGTGCTCTGCCTCGGTTTCCCTTTTTGCAGGATGTAGAAACAAGTGGTTTTAGGTTCGTCCCTTAACTACGGGGTTTCTCAAAACAAAGCAAAACCTACCACGGCAGTTTGGCAACAACACATATTTTCTACAAGGCAGCTTTGCTGGATGGTCCCCTTGCCCACACCGTCCTGCCTGGTCCATACCACAGAGCGGCTGCCACTGTCTGAGCTCTGCCCCACGCCAGAGTCGTCGGCCTCCGTTAATCCTGGGGCGGTCGCCGCATCGCTGCTGTCCGCGGACACGGCTTCCGAGGTGCCCACACCCAGGCCGCTCTCAGAGGGCTCCTCGGGCTGGCCGGGCCGAGGGGCCGCGTCGCTACTGCTCTCCACCTCGTTCTCCTCCATTGGGTCGGGGGACCGCCTGACAGCGACGCGCGGGGTACGAGGCTTTCACTCTGCCAGAAGATAGGACCATGGCTGCAACAAGTGGTCCACCTTTCGGGGCCGGCCAAGCCGTACCCACCCGCATGCATCGGCGTGCCCATTCCGCAGATGCACAGACTGAGCGTCCGACCAGACAGGGCGGGCGGGGTTTCCTCGAGTCCTGGAAAGGGAAGCTTCCAGAAGAGGCCAGGGAAGCCTCGCCTCTCAGGCTAGGGCCCCTCTGGGAAAGGTGGTCGCGACGGGTGATCGCCGCCCTCTGCTCCTCCCAGAGGCGTGGATCACCCTCCGACCCAGGGCGGGCACAGCGGTTCAGCCCTTCGGACCCCGCGTCCCCTCGGATGAGGAGCCAGTGGTACAGCCCGCAGGCCCCCGGGGTCAGTGGTTCGCTCCCCCTCCCCGGGCTCCCCTGCGGAGGGGGCTGACAGCGACGGTCTCGGGGCTTGGTGACTGGGGCTGTCCCCGGCGCTGCCTGAGCTCCAGGCCCGACGCCATCTTGTGGCGGTGCCGGGTTTCCGCTCAGGCAAATGCGAAAGCGGCTAAAGGGCCTGGGACCCCGGGGCCCTGTTCGGACAGCCCCGCCGGCCCGGGAGCTCGCCACCCGGCAGCCCCGCGGTAGGGCCCGAGTGCACGGCGGTGTGCAGTGGGGCGGCCCGCCGCCGGCCCTCGCTAACCTGAGCCGCTAGCTGCTGCGTCGCTCTCCGGCTCCGGCATCGACGAGGTCGCCATCCTCTCACCCCCGTCGCGGAGGAACCCATCAGCCTCCCTTGAACCGGGACTACTTGCGCCGCCGCCCCCGTGGAAAGACAGATTTGCGGGGCTTTAGAAGTTCTCTCAGAGGGCTCAGAAGCGTAGTCGGGTCCAGAAAGACTCTAGAAGTGTATGTGCTGCCTAGCCTGAGGGGTGAGGTCAGCTGGGGACGGGGACTACTTTTCCTCGTGGCGGATGGTTACATAGGAAGTGCGGTGACGTCACGCAGGTCCCTCCGAGGCTCGCAGGATGAGGCGCGGCGGAGGCGCCTGTCGCTTGTGGGCGTGGCTCCCGGCGTCTGGCCACACCTCCTGGGGTCGCTTGGGGGAGGCGTCGCCGCCCTGGATGGCTTAGAGGTGTCGAGGGGCGGAAACGTCAGCCATTTTCCTGGCTTTTCGCCTATGACTTAAAGCTCCTCTCTAGCCCGATCGGGTCCTCCCGGGTTAGTTTGCTGTGCGGTGGGGAGGGGAGCGTATACTGATGGGGAAACGGGTTTGAGGACAGGAAAGGCTGGACCGGAGTCACTAAGGGGGCTTCGGGATAGGGTGATCGCGGAGATCAGGATTTTAGAAAAGTTAATGTTTGGCCCATAGTGCGCTCTGCAGCTGTGTCCCGGTCCCCGCCCCCCCCCCCCCCCCACACTCCGTCTCTGACCAGACCTCTGCCTTCTGAGTGCTGAGATTAAGATTAACGGCCTGTGCCGCCATGGCAGCTCTCAATTTTGTTTTATAAGATTTATTGTTGCCGGGCGTTGGTGGCGCACGCCTTTAATCCCAGCACTCGGGAGGCAGAGGCAGGCGGATCCCTGTGAGTTCGAGGCCAGCCTGGCCTACTAACGAGTTCCAGGACAGCCTCCAAAACAATACAGAGAAACCCTGTCTCAAAAAAAAAAAAAGATTTATTGTTAATTATAATCCAGTTTGTTTAATTATATGTGAGTGTATTTCTTAACATTATTAGGACTGGAGGTTCAGACATCCCAGCTGTCCTCTGGCCATAGTAAATAGTGTAGGTGTGTTCAGAAGTTGGGGTATTAGCTCTCTGGCAAACACAAGGCCCTGGGCTCGGTGTGGTGGCCCTGTAATCCAGCACTCGGTAGTGAAGGCAGGCGAATCTCACTGAGTTCACATAGATCAGCCGGGAAACAGTTATTTGCAGAATTCACATGGTAGGAGAGAACGAAGTCTTCCAGGCTGTCTGTCCCCCGACCTCCACAAGCTAGCTCTGGCATGTGTTCATGCACTCACAGACATAGGCACAATAAATAAATGCTGAAAAGAAAGAATCTAGGCGCCGGAGAGATGGCTCAGAGGTTAAGAGCACTAAATGCAATGGATAATTGTAATAGAGTCCACAAGAGTGACAAATAAAAGAGAGAACTGCCTGTCTTTAAGCTGCGATCCGATCTCTGATGCCTACCCAAGAGAAAGCATGCTGCTTCTTCCTTATCGATTCACCTGAGACCACGCCTTAATGGGCTGTGATACTGCAAAGGCTGAATGAGTTCCCACAGCAATTCCCTTTTTAAATAAGAGGGTTTTGGAGGACCTGGGTTCAGTCCCCAGCACCCACATGGCAGCTCACAGCTGTCTGTAACTACAGTTCCAGGGGATCCGACACCCTCACATAGACAACAAATGCAGACAAAACACTAATGCACATAAAATAGGAAAGAAAAAATGTAGGCTGGGAGTAGTGACATATGCACACCTTTAATCCCAGCACCAGGAGACAGGGGCAGGCAGATTTCTGAATTTGAGGCCAGCTTGGTCTACAGAGCAGGTTCCAGAACAGCCAAGGTTACTCAAGAAACCTTGTCTCTAACCTCACCACCACCCAAGAAGGAAAGAAATCAGCAAAAGTGACAATGCTTCGAGTTAGTTCATGAGGGCTATTTTTCGCAGAAAGTCCTCCACTCCTGGTTTTCCTTTTTGGTAGAGGGAATAGCGCAGGTCTGTGGAGAGATGCCATCCTTACCCTCCCTCTTTCCCACCCTGCATGACCAGGCCTTTAGAGCAATCCTTGAGATCTATGTTTTTCTGGCTTCTTGGCAGGTTCTCACACTTCTTATACCCTTCCAAGGTCAGAGGTCAGTGTACACAGGGGTAGCCCCACAGGGCTCGTTACCATTGCCAGCCCATCTGAACGCCAAGCCTAACCAGATGACAGGACTGCAGGAACAGAAAAGGTCAGGGCCAAGAGAAGCAAAATACCTGGGCTTGTGGCTGGCGGCTGTTTGCCCAAGGAAGCAGATTTCTTTACTCTGGTGTTTGGGGGCTGGGCCTGAAGAGGTGGCTCAGCCATTAAGAGCATGTGGCGTTCTTGCAGAGGGAATGAGTTTAGTTCCCAGCATCCACTTCTGCTGACTCGCAGCTGCCAGTAACTCCAGCTCCAGGGTACCCTCTTCTGGTTATCTGGGACAATTAAACTCACTTGAACGTGCCTTCATACAGACATTCATGCATATACATAATTTCAAAATGAGCTGGGCATGGTGGTACATGTCTTTAATCCCAGCACTCAGGAGTCAGAGACATGCAGATCTTTGTGAGTTCAAGGCCAGCCAGGTCTACAAAGCTGAGTCAGGACAGCCAAGGCTGTTACACAGAGAAACCCTGTCTTGAGAAAAACACAACTAAAGTTTAAAGAATGAAGATTAAGTAAATAAAAAGACACACATACTGGGTCTTATGAAACTTAGGTTTGCCTTGGACTTGCAGTCAAGGCTGACGAACTCCTAATGCTCCTGCCTCTCCCACCCAAGGTCCTGGAGTATAGGCATGAGTCACTAATGTAGCATGAATAATAAAAACCCATAGACAGATATTGGAGTTCAAGCTGAAGATCAGAAAAGCAAAGCAGCCAATCACTAGAGAGTTCTCACCTCTACCAAGGCTCAGACCAAAAAGGGGGGATCCTGTTCTCAGTGTGACTGCAGACTCCACTGCTCTCCACCAAACCTCAGACTGCAATGCTCCTGTCTCATCCTGCCTTATGTTCCTTTCTAGTGCTGGGATTTTAAAGGTGTGGGATCCCAAGTGCTGAGATCACCTTTGTGTGGGGTTCAACGAGAATGTTTGGTTTCTAGTTGGTATAACTGTTTGGGAAGGAATTAGGAGGTTTGGCCTTGTTGGAAGAGATATGTCAAAAGCCCAACCCATTTCCAGTTGACTTTCTCTGCCTTTCTTCAATTTGTGCATCAGGATGGAGCTCTTAGCTGCAGCTCCAGCTTGCCCACCTACTGCCATGCTCATGGGCTTTTACAAACCCCTGGAACCACGAGCCAGAATAAATGTTTTCTTCTATAAGTTGCCTTGGTCATGTGTCTCTTCAGAGCAATAGAAAAGGAACTAAGTATGCCTTTTTTTTTTCTTTTGTCACTGGCAAAATACCTGAGGTAACCAAAAGTACCCGTACCATGTTGCTGTCTGCCTGCCCACTCATTAATATCTCTTCTACTAATGTCTCTTCTTTCTTTTGCAAAGAGCGATCAATCTTAGTACAGCATTTGAAGTTTGTTTTAGAGTGTCTTTTTGCTGTGATAAACCATGACCAAAAATGTGTTAGTTTAAATGTAATTGGGCCCTATAATCTCATAGGGAATGGCACCATTAGGACATGTGGCTTTGTTGGAGTGGGTGTGGCCTTGTGGGAGGAAGTGTGTCACTGTGGGGATGGGCTTTGAGGTTTCCTATGCTCAGGACACTGCCTCAGTTGACTTCCTGTTGCCTGCAAGATGTTGGACTCTCAGCTACCTCTCCAGTACCATGTCTGCCTGCACACCACATTTCCCCTCATGATGATAATGGACTGAACCTCTGAAGCTGTAAGTGAGACACCACAATTAAATGCTTTCTTTGTCAGAGTTGCCATGGTCGTCGTGTCTCTTCACAGCAACGGAAACCTAACTAAGACAAAAGCAGCTTAGGAAGGAGCAGGTTTATTACATTTCCACATCATGTTCATCCTCAGTGGAGTCAGGACAGGAGCTCACACAGGGCGGGGACCTTCAGGCGGGAGCTGACGCAGAGGCCATAGAGGAGCGCTGTTACTGGCTTGTTCTTCATGGTTTCTGAGCTTGCTTTCTTATAGAACCAGGACCATCAGCCCAGGGTGACACCACCCACAATGGGTCTGGGCCCTCCTACATTAATCAGTAAGAAATTGCTCTGCAGGCTACCTACTGCCCAATCATATAGAGGCATTTTCTCAGTCAAGGCTTCCTCCTCTCTGATTGTAGTTTTTATCAAGTTGACATAAAACTAGCCAGCACACACCCCAATTTGAGTGTGTACATTTGAGTTTTGAAACCTTTGAGTAACAACTAAAGGAGAGGAGGAGGATTGCCTTTGGATCATCATGTCAGAGGTTTCAGTCCATAGTCAGCTGTCTCGGCTGTGATAATCATAGCATCAAGGACCAATCACATCATGGTTGGCAGGAACAAGACAGTGTCTTCAAAGGCATGCCTCCAGTGACCTTTCCGGAAGGCACCGTCTAGGAGCCATTCAGCTATTAATCCAACTACTTCTCAGTTGCTCCACCAGATGGAGACCAAGTCTTCAATACAAACCACGTGGGAAGACACTTGATGCCCAGTTTATAGCAAAAGGTTGTTACCTTCCGTGTAGAGACAAGAAACCTGGGGCTAAAGAGACCTCTTTGCACTCCACCATGTTGATAGTGGACTAACCCTCTGAAACTGTAAGACAGCCCCCAGTGAAATGCTTTTCCTTGTAATAGTTGCCTTGGTCAGGGTGTCTCTTCACGGCAGTAGACAGTGACTAAGACAGGAGCCACCTGGAATGTAGCTGCCTTTCAAAGTGTTGTTAAATACACTGCCAATCATTATTCCAAGTACTGAGTTTAAGGCCAGGGCTACACAGTAAGTAAGACCTTATCTCAATAAATAAATAGATAAATAAGCAGATCTGAATTACAGCTCTGGTTCTGGGTAGAGACCTAGCATTCCAAGCTCCCCAGAAGAGTTACTGCAGCTCAACCTGTCGATGGCCTGGGGGCGACCTGCCTCAGGAAAGCTGGCTCACCTTAAATCATGCTAAAGAATTGGGAGGACTAATTACCCTTTTCACATGTCTCTGATACTCCCTGTGGATGGGCTAAGCCTACTCACTTTTTCAAATTACTTTCTTTTTCTTTTGGATACTGGCAAGTCTGGATGTGCTTTCCCAGACTCTCTGGGCTTTCTCCCTTCTTTCATGCAATCCCCTCCCCCTTCCACGATGTGGCCTCTTACAGGCATCACGACTGTCTCCCCCCCTTCTTTGTCTTCTTCCTCTTGCCAGTATTTACAACAACTTTCCTGCCCTGAGGCTTTTCTTTTATTATTTTTATCTCTAACAAAATTGTTCTTGAGTTTCCTTCTCCAACTATTCTTAAACTCTTTTATTAATGAGATTTAAGTTCTCAAAGAGGTCCTAACTAACCCAGTAACCTATGACTCCCCAGGTGGAGTGCCCAGATTTCCAGGAGAACTGATTGGAATATTCTCTACTGGAAGGAGGGAGACTCAAGGCTGATGCTTACAAGGGTTAGATGAGCCTAGAAGGTTCCTCATGAGCCCCCTCCCTAAGGTTACTCTCAGAGATATAGTGGAGCCACCTGCTGGTCAAGCAGGGAACTTCAGGGGCGTGGCTTTCTTGTCATCAGTGTTGGGGTGGGCTTCTTGGTGATGTAGCTGCCTTTGAGTCCCCATGCTCACTGCTTCACCAAGCTAGATTGGGTAGAATTATTCCTTTGGTTTGATGTTGCTAACCTGTCTGGGGTGAAAAGGGGTGAAAGAGCCTTTCACATCCTGACTCATGAGGTTGGAGGACTTGGGAAAGATGGGATTGTTGTGATTGTTTTGGAAACGGAAAAATAAAAAAAACCAACAACTTTATTTTATGTGCCTTGGCGTGAAGGTATCACAATCAAGTCCCTTGGAACTGGAGTTACCGACAGTTGTGAGCTGCCATGTAGGTGCTGGGAGTCAAACCCAGGTCTGCTGCAAGAACAACTAGTGCTCTTAACACAGAGCCATCTCTCCAGCCCCAGGTATGGCTGATTTTTTGGGAGGGGTTGATACAGGGTTTCTTTGTGGCTTTGGGGGCTGTCCTGGAACTAGCTCTTGTAGATCAAGGTGGTCTCAAACACACAGAGATCCACCTGCCTCTGCCTCTTGAGTGCTGGGATTAAAGGCATGGGCCACCATTGCCCAGCAAAGGTGTGACTGATTTTAAAGATGGGGTCTCAGTGTATGGCCCTGGCTGGCCCAGAACTCACAGAGATCTACCTGCCTCCCTTCCCAGTGCTGGGATTAAAAGCACACACCACCAAACCCAGTGCCCAGATCCCTCTTGCCCCTGAACTAGGCTGAGCAATGCAGGACAGCCCCCTCCAAACCCAGTGGGGGTGGAGAGATGAGCAACTCATCAGGATGAAAGTGGGATAATTTGTGGAGAATGACATCAGATTGCAGAGAGCTGAATAGGTAGTGACATCCATTCCTGCAACTACCCAGCACTGCTCTTATGATGAAATGATTGACACAAGGGCGGAAGAGATGGCTTAGCAGCAGATGAGAGCACTGTCTGCTCTTCCAGAAGACCCACATCCAGCTCCCAGCACCCACACTGCAGCTCACAAATTATGTAGTTCCGGGGGGCTTTCACCTTTCTTTGGCCTCAGACACGACACAGACTTGGTGCAGAAACATCCATGCAGGCAAAACACCTATATACATAAAGACAGAGAGTTTTAAAAAACGAAATAACCGATACAAATGATGGGTTTTTCTTGCTGCATTGGGCCTTGTTAGTGTTTCTTTTTTAGTATTCCATTTGCTGCCAAAGATGAATTGTCATTTGCCTGGAACAGATGGCTGTGAGCTTTCAGAGCCCCTGCTCATCCTCTGTAAAAAAGAGTTCAGTACACAGTGCTAACCCTGAGTATCTTACAGATCTGGGAGACTGTCTGGAAGAACAATGTCAACAGAAATTAAAGAATGTGAATGCAGGCACCCGTGTGGCTTGGAAAAGACACTCCCAGAAGTCATAACATTGTTGCATGAAAATCCCTAAAAGTTTCTGGACAGGGAATCCTGTGAGGCCCCCCAAACCATAAAAGCTTGGTAGTTTTTTTTTTAAGATTTATTTATTTATTATGTACACAGCATTCTGTCGGCATATATGCCTGCAGGCCAGAAAAGGGCACCAGATCTCATTAGGGATGGTTGTGAGCCATCCTGTGGTTGCTGGGAATTGAACTCAGACCCTCTAGAAGAGCAGCCAGTGCTCTTCACTGTTGAGCCATCTCTCCACCCTTGTGCTGGATAGTTTTGTGTCAACTTGACACAAGCTAAGTCATCAGAGAGAAAGCTCAGTTGAGAAAATGCCTCCATAAGATCAGGCTATAGGGCATTTCCTTGATCAGTGATTGATGGGGAGGGCGATTACAGAATATTTGTTTACACTGTGAAGATGTGTCATTGTGATTGGTTTAATAAAAAACTGAACAGCCAATAGCTAGGCAGGAGAGATTAGGTGGGACTTCCAGACAGAGAGAGGAACTCAGAGAGTTGGAATCTAGGCTTACCAGGACACCAACAAGACACTAAAGTTAGACACATAGTACAGAGAGGCAACTGAGCCATGTGGCAGAATGTAGGTTATAAAATGGGTGAAGTTATAAGAGCTAATTGGTGCAACCGTGGATGATTTGATCATGGCAAAGGATGACCTCTTTTGGAGATGACATCAAGGCAATCTGTGCAGAAGCTGGCTTGATGGCTTTTCGGGAATGTAAAATGAAAGTTACAAATGAAGACTTAAAAAAATCTAATTCTTTTTTGTTTGTTTGTTTTTGTTTTTACGAGACAGGATTTCTCTGTATTGTTTTAGAGGCTGTCGTCCAGCCCAGCCTCGAACTCACAGAGATCCGCCTGCCTCTGCCTCCCGAGTGCTGGGATTAAAGGCGTGCGCCACCACCGCCCGGCAGAAAAAATCTAATTCTTTATTAAAAAAAAAAAAAAAAAAAAGAAGGCGCCCCTGAGGGGCTCTATCTCTAGTGACCCATGGTTGCCTTCAGGGAAGTTAATGAATTTCCCCCACCTGGGAGGATGGGAAGCTGCCCTAAGGAATCCATTTTTCAGTGAGTTTTGCTAGTAGAGAGCCTGTCTTGAAGGATGCTGTACAGGGTGATATCAGGCGTCTCCATCTGTTGGTCACTGTGTTGTGCTGCTCTGCTCCCAATAAGGGTTGTCTGGTTTGCTCACACACACACACACACCAAAAAAAAAAAAAAAAAAAACAACAAAAAAAAACTAACTGGGAAAAATCCTAAGCTAAGGTCAAGCTTTCATAATTAATAATAAGTCACTGAGTCATTATATGTGAGTTGGCGGCCCCAGAGAAAGTCCTACTACAGAGGGCCCAGCCCCGCCTGTGGATGGTGGATGGTGCAACCCCTGCACTGGTTGTCCTGGGTTCTATAAGAAAGCAGACTAGCAAGCTAGAGCAAGCCAGTAAGCGGCACTCCTCCATGGCCTCTGCATGAGTTTCTGCCTCCAGGTTCCTTCCCTTGAGTTCCTGTCCAGACTTCCTTCAGTAATGAACAGCAACATGGAAGTATAAGCCAAATAAGCCACCCACCCTCTCAACTTGATTTTCAGTCATGGTGTTTCATCAAAGCAATAGAAATTCTAAATAACACATTACTACTGCTGTTGGTGCATGCCAGAGTTAGATGGTAAGACCCTATTGCTAGCCAGCAGTGGTGGTGCACGCCTTTAATCCCAGAACTCAGGAGGGAGAGGCAGGCAGATATCTGTGAGTTTCGAGGTCAGCCTGGTCTACAGAGCAAGTTCCAGGACAGCCAGGGCGATTACACAGAGAAACCCTGTATTGAAAAACAAACAAACAAAGACTGTATTGCTAAGCTGGATGGTGGTGGTGCAGGCCTTTGATCCAAGCACTCCTGAGGGGGAAGCAGGCAGATCTCTGTGAGTTTGAGCCATTGAGAAATTGACAAATGGAACTTAACAGGGCTCACGAAATAAACCCCACAAGATCCAGGAAGCCTCATGAGACCCCTACTAAGGTTATATAATGGTGAATAATTGCTGGGAGAGGGGGCTCTTCAAGTTGGGCAGAAGCTTTTGTGAGTCATCATTCATACTGGGTAGGGTGGGATAGGACTGCCTTTGAGTTACCCATAGTAACCCCAATAAGCTCAGTCAATAAACTCAGGTCACCAAGAAAGACTAGAGAGGAGCTTGCTGTTCCTTTGGTCTGCCGTCCATTCTATCTGGGGTGAATAGATGTTGATTCATGTCTCCAGGAAAAGCACACAATATCTGGTCTAGATGCCGCAGAGTTGCGGTCAGGCAGGCAGCAGGTGAGTGCTCTGTAGCTAGTCACTGCCTTCTCTGCCACCACTAGCATCCAGAGGTTTAGTTAAACCTGTTGTTAAAGGCCTATTTATAGCCCCGAACTATACTCCTACTTGGGATAATGAGCCCCTAAAGTTGACTCCCCATGGTGTGAAATGAAGGCTTCCTTTTGTTTGTCCTAAATCTTTCAGCCTTGGAGGCAGGTGGAATTGTGTGGAAAAGGCCTTAGGATCAGAACACTTGGATGGAGAAAATAGGCTGAGGTTGACCAGTTTTTGTGTATGATGACAATTCCTGAAGGCCACAGGTGACACATATACAAACATTTCACCTGATGGGGAGAAGACAGGTGAGAGGCAGTACCTGAATTTTTGTCTCTTGCCTATGATGTCCTCAATATTTAGTGAAGTTTGTAGGCTCAGGAGACACTAAACATCTGTTTACATGAATGAACAAATAATTACAACTACTACTAATATGTAACACACATATTTGAGACAAGGTCTCACTATGTAGCCCTGACTGACCTACAACTCTGTGTAGAACAGGATAGCCTGGAACTGGGATTTCTTTGTAATGGACTCATTATAAATAAGTGGATTCTATAAGTTTCCTTGGTGCCCTCTACATACCTCTGTCTGTCATAGTTTGTGTCATACTGTGACGCTGCCAGTGACCCCAGTGTCTCCAACCGACTGAGCTAGACCTGGGTCTGGTTGTTATTTCTCTGTTCCCCAGAGACTTTTTTTTTGAGACAGGATCTTTGTAGCAAATACTGCCCTTTGCTCCTTATATAGCCAAGGATGACCTTGAACGTCTGATCATTTGCAAGCCTGTGCCTTGACACCTGGTTTTGTGTGGCTCTAGAGACTGGACACATGGTTTCACGTGCACTAGGCTAGCACTCTGAGCTACATCCTCAGCCCAGAAACTGATTGTTGTATTAATCAGCTCTCAGTAGGATGGCTTGGCACAAAGAACTCCAACAAAGTCACACCAAACCAAGGGCTCACACAGCCCAGCAACTACATTTCCACACAGCCTGACCTGGAACAGCCCTCACTCCCTGGGAGCATATGTGTCCTGTCTCTGCATGGGAGCTGCACACACAACTCTGTGAAATAGAGGGCAAGAACGTGACAGCTAAAAGCTAAGCCACAGGTTCTGGATCAGACTGGCTGAGACAGGCTCCACACTGCTGGAGGTCTCTTGACAGTCTCCTCTGGCCCTCACCTCCAACCTTGGGATGACAATGTATCACATGGCATCTGCAAAGATTAAATGATGCAACATATGGGGGCCAGCATCCATAGCTGAATGGTGAAGTGTAGCTGAACGGGGAAACCTGGATGGCTTCTGTCTTTGCAGTAGCTGTATTACAGACACTGTACTCAACCCATCTTCACTGAGTCACCAAAGACTAAGGTAGTGACATGATGCCACTATTTTGCCTAGATGCCCAGGGCTTTGGGACTATCCCCTCTGCCCCAGACACCACAGAGGATGGGATGGGTGCCCTACAACATCAGCCTAATCAGGCAGTGTTGCATAGTTCAGGAGACCACCTTGGAAGCGAAAGTGGGGATGTCTGGACCTGTGGTGACATGCACAGTGGGGTTTGAGGTACCCTCTGTTGTGGAATATTATTTTAACTATGTAAATGTGTGTTACATTTGTTTATGTTGCAGAATATTGTTTTTAACTGTGTAAAGGTGTGTTACATTTGTTTATGTTGCAGAATATTGTTTTAACTGTGTAAAGGTGTGTTACATTTGTTTATGTTGCAGAATATTGTTTTAACTGTGTAAAGGTGTGTTACATTTGTTTCTGCTGCCTTTGTTAACAATGTAAAAATGTGTTACATTTGTTCACCTGATTGGTCTAATAAAAAGCTGAGTAGCCAGTAGATAGGCAGGAAAGGGATAGGCGGGGCTGGCTAGCAGAGAGAATTAGTAAGAAAAGGAATCTAGAGAAGGAAAAGAAGAGAATTGGGCTGGAGAGATGGCTCAGCAGTTAAGAGAGCTGACTGCTCTTTCAGAGGACCTGGGTTCAATTCCCAGCATCCACCAGGAAGCTAACAATGGCATGTAACTCCAAGATTTGATACCCTCACACATACAAATAGGCAAAACACCAGTGTACATAAAATAAGAATAAAAAATTATTTTAAAAAAACCATGCCGGGCAGTGGTGGCGCACACCTTTGATCCCAGCACCTGGGAGGCAGAGGCAGGTGGATCTCTGTGAGTTCCAGGCCAGCCTGGTCTACAAGAGCTAGTTGCAGGACAGCCTCCAAAGCTACAGAGGAACCCTGTCTCAAAAAAACAAAACAAAACAAAACAAAAAAAAATCTACACCTTCAAACCCCTGAGAGACAAATGTATCTGTGAGTTCAAGACCAGCCTGGTCTACATAGAGATATAAAGAGTTCCAGGACCGCTAGAGCTACATAGAAAAAAATGTCTGTCTCAAAGAAATAAAATCAAACAACCTAGAATTCTCATCTCTTGCCAGGAGGTGGTGGCGCACGCCTTTAATCCCAGCACTCGGGAGGCAGAGGCAGGTGGATCAATGTGAGTTTGAGACCAGTCTGGTCTACAAGAGCTAGTTCTAGGACAACCTCCAAAGCCACAGAGAAACTCTGCCTCGATAAACCGAGAGAGAGAGAGAGAGAGAGAGAGAGAGAGAGAGAGAGAGAGAGAGAGAGAGAGAGAGAGAGGAGAATGAGGGAGGAATATAGGAATATACCTGGGACCCGAAGGCAGGCAGCCGCCAGACAGACCCACTGGAGAAAGCAGGAAAGAAAACTTACATACATATATACACACATACATAACGGTAAAAAGCCCTGAGGCAAAACACAGATAAAGAGAAACATTAAAATAAGACAGAAGATAAAGCTGAGCATGAGCATTCCTAACTAATAGTAAGTGTCGGTGCCATGATCTGGGATCTGGTTGGTGGCACAAAAGAAAAGGCCTGCTCCAGCCCGCTGCGTGCCAGATGCTGAAACATGCCACACTGCTTTTCATCCTTGTAGTAGCCTCTATGGTAGAGATGTTTTAAAGACGATGAATGAAGGGTTCTGGGAAGGGCCAGGCATGAAGAGGCACATCTGGATTTGCACTCTGGACCCATACCTCCAGCTCCTGGGTCCCCCTGGGTAAGCTGCCATGGGAGGCCAGCTATAATATAATATTGATTACCGATTTGACAGGATCTTGAATCACCCTGGAGACAAGCCACCTTGTAAGGAACTGTCTGACTAGGTAGCCCCTGGGCATGCCTGTGAGGGATTAGCCTAGTTAGATGGACAGCCCCAATCCCCGGGCAGCAGTCTGGAACTTCACACAAAGGAGGAAGGTGGCTGAACAAAAGCATCCATTGAGTTCTCCTTCCGGACTGGGGAAGTAACGTGACCAGATGCTCTGAGCTTCGGCTGCCGTGCCCTTGATTGACTGTATCTCAAACTGTGAGCCATAATAAAACTCTTAAGTTGCTTTTCTCGGAGTATTTTATCACAGCAACAGAAAAACTAATATGCCAGGGAGTGGAAGATAAGGCCAAGATTGGGCTGAGTGGCAGCTTGGCATGGGCCCTTGACAGCTATGTTAAGGCTGGCTTGGGAACAAGTGGCATCCACCTTGGAACCCAGGAAGATGATCACTTAGATAAGACAGGGCCAGGAGCTGCAGCAAGGCACCAAGAAAGTGCTGAGCTCAACTCCAACATCCTCGGAATCTGCCCTCAACAAAAAGCTCCTTGCTTGCTTGTTCTGTGACCTTGAATGGGTCAGCCATCTCAGTTCTGTGTCCTCACTTGTCACACACAGGGTCATCACTCCTGCTGGGTTGTCATGGCATTACACAGGACAACGTGAGGAGACAGAACTGGGTCAAGTCTAGACCAGACTCCAGTGCTAATTAGCTATATAACCTAAGTCAGGTCTCCTCTCTGAGCCTTGTTTCCCCATGCAGATATCAGGGCCAGTTCCCGTCTCATGAACACTCTGAGGACACAGTGATTAAGGTGTGGTTGCTGGAGTACATTTGCCCAGGTTCAAGTCAGGCCCTGTCACCTTGATTTGCTTAGTCTCTCTATGCCTGTTTCCTGTAACGTGGGGGTTAACATGAGTCCATCTGCATGGAGCTGTGACATTAGATAACATACTCATGATAAAGAATGTTGGCTAGGGGCTGGAGAGGTGACTCAGTGGTTATAAGCATGGGCTCTTCCAAAGGATCTAGGTTCAATTCCTGGCACCCACCTGACCACTTTCCTACCATCCCTAACTCCAGTTCCAGGGGATCTAATACCTTCTGGCCTTAGTGGGCCACCAGGTACCCACATGGTGCACAGACATGCCTACAGGCAAATTATCCATGCACATAGGGTTTTTTAAAGTTAAATAAATAAAAAGAATGTAGCCTACAGCTCTCTGCGGCCACACATCATTAGCTCCAGGTCCGGCGCCTCACAGCGACCAGTCCTGACTGCACGCTGGGTACACTTGTCACAGTTTACACTTTGACTCTCACTCATCCTCAAAGCCGGCCTCCGAGCTGGGTGATAGACTGCCTCGATTTTGTTCCCGAAATTGAGTCACCCAGAGGTCCAGCGCTTTGCCAGAGGTCATTGAGTGATTAGTGGGCAGTCTGAGTCCAGCAGACTCCTAGCCACCCTAATAAGGGATCCAGAAATGACAGCCATTAGAATATCTGTGTTACGTTTTTGGAACCAGGAGAGAAGGCAATTATTCATGTCTCAGTGGAGTAGGGCTTAAATGAGCCCCAGAGACAGTTCTCAGGGAGGGATGCCAGGTCTAACGGCTCACTTCCCGTGCCTTACAGCAGGGGGAGCCCGCTGACTGCCTGGGTCATGTGGGCAGGGCTGGAGATCAGGAGTAGGCTACTTCCAGCCTACAGTCATGAGTCCAGTTAAGCACCCCCGAAGAGTGGGTAGTCAGTTCAGAGCCCGGTGATATAGGCTTGGATCTGATCCAAAGGTTTCTTGAGTTCCAAGGCAAAAGATTGAGCCAGGAATGCATGAAATTAGAAATAGAACTAGAGATGTTTATTAAGAAAGGGAAAATCAGCCAGGAGGTGGTGGCATATGCCTTTGATCCTGGCAGTTGGGCGGCAGAGACAGGCTGATCTCTGAGTTTGAGGCCAGCCTGGTCTATAGAGTGAGTTCCAGGACAGCTAGGACTTTTTAGAGAAACCCTGTCTTGAAAAACAAAAACAAAAAAAGAAAAAAGACAGAAAGAAAAAATAGGAAAAGGGCGTAGCAGTTGAGTGCAGAGGGAAGGAGTTTGTTTACCATCTTAGACGTCAGATGGTTCACAGCCAGTAACTCCTGTTCTGGAGGACCTAATGCCGCCTTCTGGCACGTGCACAAACTCAGATAAACACATCACTTTTATTTAAAAAACTGCTGAGGTGGGGGGCAGTGGTGGTGGCCGCAGGTCTTTAATCCTAGCACCCAAGAGGCAGAGGCAGGTGAATCTCTGTGAGTTTGAAGCCAGTCTGGTTTTCAGTTCGAGTTTCAGGACAGGCTCCAAACCAACACAGAGAAACTGTTCCCCCCCAAACAAACAAACAAAACAAAACCCTACAAAACAAACAAAAACCCACAAAAAACAAAAACAGGATGGGCAGTATGGAGATGAGGTAATAAAACCATGAGAACGAAAGTAAATTAATAGAAATGGTTAAGTTATAAGAGATAGTTAGAAACAAGCCCAAGCTATTGGCTGTACTTTCATTATTAATAATGTCTCTGTGTCATTATTGGGGAGCTGACTGTCCCAACAGAAAATCTGCCTACAGACCAGGAATCTTACTGAAACTTCAAAAATTTTAATGAAATGCTGCAAGGGAATGATAAAAGACATTAACACAGTGCTCAAATGGTAATGTTAAAACATAATGCAATATCCAGCTTGGAACAGCAAGCGGCCAATTACACTGACCTAGTGTTACTACTTCTGCAATGAAACACCATGACTAAAAGGAACTTGGGAAGGAAAGGGTTTATTTGGCATATGCTTCCACATCACTGTTCATCATTGAAGGAAGTCAGGACAGGAACTCAAACTGGCCAGGAACTTGGAGGCAGAGGCTGATGCAGAGGCCATGGAGGGTGCTGCTCACTGGCTTGCTCCATGGCTTGTTTAGCCTGCTTTCTTGTAGAACTTAGCATCACCAGCACAGGGAAGGCACTCTCACAATGGGCTAAGTCCTCTAGCTTCAATCATTAATTAAGGAAATGTCCTGCAGGCTTGCCCACAGCCCAGTCTTATGGAGACATTCTCTCAATTGCAGCTCCCTCCTCTCTGATGACTCTAGCTTGTGTCAAGTTGACATAAAACTAACTGGACAGCACATGCTCAGATTTAAGAGAGGAGTGGAAGAAGGAAAGGTTGAAAATAGAACAGCCAGACTCTGATCTGCATGAGTGTGGTAGGGTTTCTGCTCTGTCCTCTGCATCCTGTTCCTCACCAATAGCCACTGGTCACCCCCGACACACACTCAAAGAGCATGGGCCCTGGAAAGTGTCCTGTATGAGGCAAACCTGAGGCTGTTAGGTCTGGGTTCTGGGGTGTGACATCTAGGAGTCTGAGACTACAGCTGTGAACATTTTTTAGCCACCTGGACTTCTTGGCCATGGAGAGAGCAGAGATAACAGAGAACCAAGGGGAGACTCCATGGAAGGTTGAGGTCCAAGGTTAAACCTGCCAGGATCTAAGCTCCACTGTGTGGAACAGTGCTGTTTATGTAATGGCTAACATGTCCTGAACAATATGCTGCTTGCTGCCGCGTAGAGAAACACAGCAATTAAAACACACACACTGGAGAACATCGGATGGGCAACAGTCATCTTTCATTTTTGTTTCCCAGACACAAAAGTGTAATAAGTCTTTTTTTGGACCACCAGCTCCCAAATCACGACACGAAGACTTCTTATTAAGCTTGGCCTTAACTTAGGCTTGTTCCCAACTAGCTCTTAAAACTTAAATTAACCAGGGGCTAAGAGATGACTCAGTGGTTGAAAACACTGGCTGCTTTTCCAGAGGACCCAGGTTCAATTCTTAGCACCTACATGGAAACTCAGACCTGTCTGTTAAACACCCTCACATAGGCATACATGTAGGCAAAATGCCAATGAACATAAAATAAAAATAAATAAAACTTAAATTTGCCCATTTCTATTAATCTCTGTTCTGCTATGTGGCTCGTTGCCTCTCCTCCATAATGTTAAGTCTGACTTTCTCCAAGTCTCGCTGCCAAATCCCCACCTCTCAGATGCCCACAGCCCCTCCCTGGAAGTCCTGCCTATCCTCCTGCCTGGCTATTGGACATTCAGCTCTTTATTAATCAGAAGGCACCTTGAGCAGGTGAGGAAGGACAGACACATCTTCACATGGTGTGATCAAGTATCCCAAAACACTAAAGGATCTCTGGGGCTTTCTGGCTTCTAGTCTAGAAAAGAAAAGTTAAGATACAGGTGAGTTTAGGGAAAGCTGCCTCAAAGGAGGGGGCAGAGAGTATCAGAGGAGGACACTCAATTCCCTCTGCACAGGAGCACATACACACACATGCACACACCTAAAACAAAATGAAAAAAAAAAAACTCAACCTGGGCAGTGGTGGCACATGTCTCTAATCCAAGCACTTGGGAAGCAGAGGCAGGTGGATCTCTGTGAGTACGAGGCCAGCCTGGTCTACAGAGTGAGTTCCAGGATAGCCAGGGCTACACACAGGGAAACCCTGTCTGGACCACAACCACCCCCAACACACACACACACACACATACACACACACACACACACACACACACACACACACACACGAAGAAAGTTCATAATTATCAAGCAATAACCCCCCTCTTCCAGGACATTCTGTTTTGGTGGGGCAGGGGGTGTCTGGTTTTGTTTTGTTTGTTTGTTTGTTTGTTTGTTTTTCGAGACAGGGTTTCTCGACTGTAAGGATCAAACTCAGGCACTAGACAATCACTTATGACCAAACTACACTCAGCTCCTGTGTTGTTTGTTGTTGTTTTGGTTTAGAGGTTTTTGTTTTTTTGTTTTGAGACAGGGTTTTAATGTGTAGCCCAAGCTGGCCTCTAACTCTTGATTCTATTGCCTCCACCTTCCAAGTACCTGGATTACAGACATGCAGCCCTAGACCCCCGGCTCCTGTTTTGTTTGGGACTGTTTGTTGTTAGATAGTCCTGTATTACTTTCTTTTAGTGGTTTTGAGGTTTTATGTTGTACATTTGAATGCTCTACCCATCCACAATGATTAAAGAGCATAGGATTTTAAAATTATTTTTAATGGTCAAAGCACAGTTTTGAGACAGGGCCTTATTCTGTAGCTCAGTCTGTTCTGGAATTCACAGCAATTCTTCCTCACTCTCCTGAGGGCTGGAGAATGCTGACACCAGTCACCAAACCCAGTTAGTCAACGCGTTCTTAAAAACGAAAAAACAGTATTCCAGGTCAGTGCTCCTAGAGCATGAATGAGTCCCTAGGGGCCAGGAGCCTCCTCTGGTCCCCACCCACAGCCCTAGCACAAAGCCGGGAGACAGGGAGGATGCCGTAAGTGGGGCTTAAAAGCAGTTCCTACCTCAAGGTTAGAAAAGAAAAGCGATTCACTCTTCATCTGTCTAGACAGGATTTTCCCCAAGATAATGCTCTTGCTGAGGAAATTGGAACAAGGTAGATGTAGCTTCATTTCTTGCAAGTGGCTGACCAGTTGGTTTATTCCCAGGTGGAGTCAGCCGGTTTCTGTACTTGCCATCCAGTCCTGGTGACTCTTCCTGGAAGGCTGCATCTTTTAGCGCTCTACCTGGAGCTTCGGCCTGAAGATGGTGCCTCTCTGTGAAGATACACTTTTGTTGGCCCTTAGCAGTGAATGGGAAAAGTTAACAATGTTAAATTTCCTTTCCCAGCACTCGGGAGGCAGAGGCAGGCAGATGGATGTGAGTTCGAGACCAGCCTGGTCTGCAAGAGCTAGTTCCTGGCCAGCCTCCAAAGCCACAGAGAAACCCTGTCTTGAAAAAAAAATCCTTCCAGGGTACATCTTCATTCAGCACTTAGGGACCTCTGTGAAGAACGAATTAAAAACGTTAATGTTGTGTGGCGGTTTGAATGAGAATGGGCCCCTAGGCTAATAAATTTGAATGCTCGGTCACCTCTTTGAAAGGATTAGGAGGTGTGGCCTTGTTGGAGGACATGTGACAGCAGCAGTGGCCTTTGAGGTCTCTTTGAGGTTTGAAAAGCCCATGCCAAGCCCAGGGTCTCTCCCGCATTCGTTTTGCTGCCTGTATGTCCGGATGTAAAACTTGCAGCCTCTTCTCCAACACTGCGGCTGCCTGTGTGCCACCATGCTCCCACCATGATGATGATGGCCTGGCCTCTGAAACATAAGCAAGCCCCAACTAAATGCTTCTGAAAGCTCACCGGGCGGTGGTGGCGCACGCCTTTAATCCCAGCACTCGGGAGGCAGAGGCAGGCAGTTCTCTGTGAGTTCGAGACTAGCCTGGTCTACAGAGTGAGTTCCAGGACAACCTCCAAAGCAATACAGAGAAACCCTATCTCGAAAAACAAAACAACAGCAATAACAAAAAATAAATAAAAATAAAAGTTGTTGTGGTCGTGGTGTCTGGAAGATGGTCGTTCTGGTTATTTTTAGTGTTTTTTGTTTGTTTTTTAAGGACCATATATAGAGGAGAAAGATGCGTGAACTCTCTCTCTTGGTCCCGTGGTTAGTGAGCGCTCACAAATTGAACACACCTGTGGTAACTTCCTGGCGCTGCTTGGTGGCTTAAAGGGACAGACACTGGAGCTATGGAGGGTACTGCAGATAAAGGCACTCACATGAACACAGTTAGTCCTTGGGTTTAGGGCTAAGGCTAACCCAGAGCAACCTCCTCTTGAAGGATCTCTTTTGCCAAATAAGGTCACACTCACAAGTCTTAGGTGGGCATTCCCCTGAACACAGAGGTGGGAATTGGGCAGGACAGGAGTGAGATAAATCACCATCTACCAGGCCCAAACCTTCCTCAGGTAACAAACATCCTACAGCAAGAGACAGGACCCCCAGGACTGTTGGGGGTTGTAACTCAGCAGTGGGGCACTTGATTAGCCATGTGTGAGGTTCTAGGTTCAAACTCCCCTAGTGGCAAAATAACAACAACAACAAGAGACATCGTACAGTCTCAGCAGACCTCCTCACACTCCCATTACTTTATTTCTGTCCAAGTTTTTGTCTTGAAAAACTTAGCACTTCAGAGAAGTAGCAGAACAGTAGGCAACAGCCAGATGTTGAATGGGACTTCACTGCCACGGCATCTCTCAGCCACCTCTGGGTTTTGTTTTGTCCCTGGCTTCACTCTCTCTTTTTCATTCAGCTCAGGGCCCAGCCCTCTACAGTTAGGTTGAGACTTTCCGAATTGATAAATGTAATCCCACATCCCCACAGGTCAACCTGATCTACACAGTTTGTTCTAGATCGTGTCAAGTTGAGAATTTCAAGTAACCATCACAGGGAATACGCCACCCCACTGTTTGGCCGTTTCTCACAGGCTTTAAGAAACACATGTACTATGGATGCCGGATTCAACATCTGGGTGTTGCTGTGTGTCTAGCTCAGCTGTATTGTCCAGATGTAAATATTCAGCCAGCTGTGATGACTTCGGAGCACTTGCAAAGTGCCTGATCATAGTAAAGTGACTTCTAATTTTACTTCATTTCAGTTTAACACTGAAATGACCCATGGATCCCATGGCCTCTGAGTCAGCGCCCGCCCGCCCCACCCCTGCCATCCTGCTCATTCTAAACACAGCTGGGAGTGCTGGCAGGGACAAGAAGTGTGTCCTGCTCCCTGGGCTTCTTCCTAGAGGGGTGCTGCTTTGTCCTGGGAGAAGGAGAGGGAAAGGGAGGGACCGGCAGGGCAGCACCTGTGGCTCCTCTGCCTCTTATACATACCAACCCTCGTCACTCCTGTGCACACATGTGAGCGTGTTCACTGAGCACCTCCTAATCTCGTGGCTGTGGTACCGCAGTGATAAACAGGACGGATGTGGTCTCCTCTGTGGCTCTGACAGAGAACACTGTAAATGTCTGTGACTGTGGGTGTCCTACATCCGTTTATCATCCTCTGAGATCAGAGCCTGGCTCTGAGCCTGATAGTCAGAAAGAGCTTGGTAAAGGTGTTCTGAGGCCTGGCCTGTGGCCTGTGGCTGCCGTCCCAGCTACTCAGCAGAGTGAGGCAGGAAAATCTTCCTGGCCCATTTGTGTTACCTAAGCAGTTTAAGGTCAGTCAGGCAACTTAGAGAGAGTCTAACTCAAAATAAAATTTGAAAAAGGGATCTGAGAAAGCCTGGTGTAGTGGCAAATACCTGGAATTCTGGGACTTAGAAGATGGAGGCAGGAAGACCAGGGATCTAGCTTCACAGCCAGTTGGAGGCCAGCTCCTGAGACATCTCCCCTTATATACACATTAAAGGGATGTGCATGGGCTAGCCTGTGTTAGATAAGACCCCACACACAATGGGTGTGTGGGCCAGCCTGTGCTACATGAGACCCCCCACACATACACTAAAGGGTGTATGTGTGATGATATAGCTCATTGGCAGAAGCTTTTCTAGGATGCCCGAGGCCCTGAGTTCAGGCCTTACTAAGGTTTCCAGAACCAAGAGCGAAGAGGAGTGTAGCAGGCCTTCTCGGGACCACCAGCCCCAAAGTCATGGCGTGGAGACTCATTATTAGTTATGAATGCTTGGTCTTATGCTCTCCCACTAGCTCTTATTGCTTAGCCTGCTTCTCTCCATCTATGTTCTGCATCAGGGCTTTTTACTTTTCTTTCTTTCATTCTTTTTTTCTTTTCTTTCCGAGACAGGGTTTCTCTGTGGCTTTGGAAGCTGTCCTGGAACTTGCTCTGTAGACCAGGCTAGTCTTGAACTCAGAGATCCGCCTGCCTCTGACTCTGGAGTGCTGGGATTAAAGGCATGTGCCACCACCACCCAGCTACTTTTCTTTCATTCTGTATGTCCTATTCCGTGTATGGCTGGCTGGTGGTGCCTGACCACAGGTGTCTCCTTCTCTTTCTCTTTCTTCTCTCCTTCCTTCTTGTTCTCGCCTACTTATTCTCTCTGCCCCCCAGTCCCACTTATCCCTCTACTGTCTAGCTATTGGCTGTTCATTAGACCAATCAGGTGCTGTAGGCGGTCAAGGTAAAGCAGCAACACATCTTTACATAGTTAAACAAATGTAGCATAAACAAATGTAACACACCTTTACATAGTTAACATATCTTTACATAGTTAGACAAATGTAGCATAAACAAATGTAACATATCTTTACATGGTTAACTTAATATTCCTGACTTAGACAAATGTAACTCATCTTTAAATAGTTAAAGTAATATTCCACAACAGAGGAGGGAGAGATGGAGGATTGCCTTTCAATGCTGAGACAGCAGACAGGAGAGCCGAGGCTGGGGTCTCACTATGGGAGAACTGGCTCCACTCGAGAGAGCCCAGCCCAGGCCTGGCCAGGCTTGCTTTTCTTCCTCACAGCCTCTTTCCCAGCAGTAAGTCAGGGAGACGGAGCTCTTCCCATCTGATTTATACACAGCCCAGGGTCCCTGCAGACCCATCTTGGGGGGGGTACTCCCTAAGTCCCAGGGTCAAACTGACAAGGACAGCTTGATTGGGTTGTGACTTGTAGAGCCACAGGACATTCTTTTTTTTTTTTTTTTTGGTTTTTCGAGACAGGGTTTCTCTGTGGCTTTGGAGGCTGTCCTGGAACTCGCTCTGTAGACCAGGCTGGCCTCGAACTCACAGAGGTCCGCCTGCCTCTGCCTCCCAAGTGCTGGGATTAAAGGCGTGCGCCACCAACGCCCGGCTTCCACAGGACATTCTTGATGACCCTTGAAGGCTCCAGGTCAGCTCTGGACCCACACCTGTCTGAAGATGCCCCTGGCAGAGGTACTAGTGCCCTGGAAGAAAGACGCTCACCTCTTAGAGAGCCTGATCCTTGGGGCAAGAGGAAGGAAGGCTGTATGTCTCACTCCAGGATTCATACCCTGCCCTGCCCTGTCCTGCTCATGGGTGACACAGGCTGAAACTGGACCAGGTATTCATTTTGCCCTGAGACATTTGCCCCGTCAGAGCCTGGGCTGCCAGAGTCTGGGGGTGTGGCCAGTTGCCTTTCATTTGCCCTGCAGGGAAGGCTGTGGCAATGACAGGTGGACTTGGATTGGAGATTGCTAAAGTTGTCCGTCTTTGCTCCTCTTTTCCATACAGAAAACTCCTATTCAATCTTCAAAACCTTCCTGTGGAAGACTCCCCTAACTTCTGACTTCTCACAGTCGTCACCACCTCCTCTTCTACTGGAACTTGGGTTTGAATCTTACCCTGCAATTTATTAGCTGTTACCAAACTTTTCTGTGCCTCCGTTTGTACATCTGGGAAATGGGGGAAATAACAGCACCCAGGTCACTGGGTAGCTACGAGGATTAAATGAATTTTTAAATAAAAATCTAGGATAGTGCCTGGTATGTCAGACGACCTAAAGAAAGAGGGTGCTGTCAAGACAGGGTAAAGGTGCCCCCTGCAAAGCTCAACCTGACCATCCTCTGGAGCCACATGGTGGGAAGGGAGCTGAACTCCGAGGGCTGCCTCCTGGCCTCCATGCTCGCACTGTGGCATGCAGGCACTGGGGCACTCATGCACACACCTCTGCACCGACACACCCCATACTCATGTGGCCACACATGCAGACTCTAAACAGACACATATAAGAAACTAGACTGCTGTTCGTATAGTGTTTCTTTATTTAAGAAATTCTGTAAATGCCCCAAACACAGCAAACAGTCTCTATCTTGGTGGTGAGAGAGAGAGAGAGGGACAAACAGGAAATTCTCTCTGGACTATGAACAAAATGCCACAATAAGGGAAGTGGTGGGTTGAGAGGAGTCATGGGAGCAGGGAAGAGGTCCCCTTCCCAGATTGGGTTGGTCAGCGGGATTTTTCTGGAAGAATGCTGATTCGGTTGAAATCTAAGAAATAAATAAAACAGCTAGACGGAGTGGGAGGGTGAGGGAGGTGTGGGAAGGCACGTAAGAAGGAGTAGAGTGCCAGTACCCAGCAGCTGGGGGGGGCGGCTCTGTGTTCCGTGGGGAGTAGAGTGCTGGTGGGCAGGCCTTGGCTTGTAGCCTGGCCTATCAGTCCATCGCCTTGTTCTGTCTCCCTTGCTGGTTTTCAAGCTCCTCTAGGGCAAAGCTCACAGCCCCTTCCAATCGCTACACCAGCACCCTGCCTGGACCCAGCCTGGCACTGGGCGGAGGCTCAGTGAGTGTTGCTGATGGGGGCCATCTCGGCCACTCTTTTCGGGTACTGATGCTTACAAGTTTGAGTTCTTAAGAGCTATAGGATCTGGGGCGGAGGCAGGCGGATCTTTGTGAGTTTGAGACCAGCCTGGTCTACAGAGCTAGTTCCAGGACAGACTCCAAAGCTATTTAGAGAAACCCTGTCTCAAAAACAAACAACAAAAACAGAGCCATAGGAAGGCAAGGTCATTAGTTTGTTCAGTGTTCTTTTTGTAGAGCATCTCAATTCCTGGAAAGTGAACCCCCAGCCTCACACATACTAGCCGAGCATTCTAACACTGAGCTACAACCCCAGTCCTCCACCAGCCCAGCCTCCACCAGCTACCCATCACCTAGGGAGCTTGTGCCTGTAAAGCAGATTCCGGGGGTAGCTGGGCTTCTACATTTATTTCCTTCCTTCCTTCTTTCTTTTTCTTTTTTGGTTTTTTGAGACAGGGTTCCTCTGTGTAGCTTTGGAGCCTGTCCTGGAACTAGCTCTTGTAGACCAGGCTGGTTTCGAACTCATAGAGATCTGCCTGACTCTGCCTCCTGTTGTGCCCAAGTTGCAAAGTCCCCAGAGACCACCAGGAAGACAGACCCACTAAACTGCAAAAGCAAAATTTAATGATTGTTCATCCACCTATGACAGGGACCCCGTCTGACTAGCTGTCCCAGCAGCCTCTAGAAGTTCCCTGTCTACTGTTTGGTTTTATAGACAAAAGTTACAGTATTACATCACTAGGTACAGGTTGGTTTCTGATTGGTTGACATCTGGGAATAACCAGGAGAATTTCTCAAAGTCATATTTTGGCATGAAATACCTGTGTACCAATTATTTTCATTGGTCAGTGCTGAGAGGGAACATTCTATAGTTTCTATGGCATTGTCTTGTTACCTGCAGGTGGCCTGTTGTACGTAGATACCAATAGTTTTCAGAACTATATCCTGGAGACTACAGGGAAGGTTTTGGTCTCCCCTGGAGTTTCTTTTGTGGTCAAACAGTTCCCAGAAAACCAACATCTAGGAGGCTGGGGGGGTGGTCTGGAGTTTCTTTGTGTTCAGTTTTGGCCCTAGACTCCAGGAGGCCAGAGGATCTGGAGTTTCCTTGTGTCAGAGGCCTACGTGTCTTTTTTGTAGCTTGTCATGGCTGCTAAAGCAGGGGCTGAGTGAGGGTCTGGTCCTTTATTTCTAAATTATTGGAAGTGAAGCCTTTGAGTTTAATTTACCCCTTTCACCTCCCAAGTGCAGGGGTGGGCTTCTGCATTTCTGACAGACTCCAATGCAACAATGTTGCTGTGGGTTCACAAGCTACACTTTGAGCAGAAAGGCCAGACCAGTTACAGTCTTTTCCCCCTCTGTCCCTAATTGCCATCATGATTTAAACACAGGTTGGAACCAGACTCTCCAAAGCCTTGGATGGCAGGCTAGGGAGTCCAGAGTTATTTTGTAGGCAGTGGAGAACTCTGGAAGCTCTCAGGGCATGGGCAGGAATTACTGACCAAGGGTGTGAACCTGGGACTAAGGGTGCTGAGTGCTCAGGGGATGAGCCCGAGGGAAACAGGGAAAAAGGGAGGGCTGAGGCTCAGGGAGCAGCTGTGAGAATAGAGGAAGAAGGGTGTCTCCTCCAAATGTACATGTTAGGTACCTAACCCCCAGCACCTTCCAGTGGGTTGCATATGGAAATAGGGTCTTTAAAGTGGTAATTAATTTGAAATGAGGTCACTAGGTTAGTCACTAATCCACTGGGACTGATGTCCCTAAGAGGAGGAAATTCGGGCACACTGGAAGAGCATGTGAAGACACTGAAGGACAAGATGGGAGGTTTCCAAAGAATCCAACAACCAAGGTCTGCTGCTTAAGTCTCCCAGGTTATGGGGCTTTGCTACAGCAACCCCAGCAAATGTATAAACTCAGAGTGGATGGTTTAAGAGGATTGTCCAGGCTGTTATTATTCGAGGGACAAAGATAGGGAGGAGACCTGTGGGGTAAGACACAGGAGGGAGCTGGAGGGCTCAGATCACATTGGGACACCACGGAAACCTCAGGGGATGTTCCAGGAGGCAGGAAGCAGTCACTTGGGTTGAGCAGAAGGAAGAGATCGGTCCTTGTCTCAGTCGGGACCCTCAGCTGCACTCATCAAACCTGTTTCTAGTTAGCTCAAGCAAACGAGAATGTGATGGGAAGGTTTCCAGGGGCTCCTAGAAGTGATGCGAAGGCTTGAGGGGCCAGGCCTGGCAAATGAGCTGAGACTTGGGTAGAATGGGCATCAGAAAGTGCGATTGGAACATGAGTCTAGACAACCTGGAAGGACTCTGCATCTGAGTAAATACAGTGGGTACCCCAGGACTGAGCACCCGAGGGAAAGCATCCTAAGGCGCTAGTCCAGCCACACGTTTGTATCCTACAAACACTTGGGGGTGTCCAGTGGGAAGCTCCCTCTCCAGCCCTGGAAGATCAAAGACAGCTGAAGGCTCTAGGGTTCTCTTTCCGTGAAGAAACGGGCTATACACTTCCTGTTCTTTGTGACTGCCTTAGTCAAAGGACTACAGCACAGGTGGCATCATGCCAGCTCCAGGCCCAGACTTTACCAGAACCGGAAGCTTCTGCTTGGGATTGGGAACCCACTGAGAGCCTGTGGAGTAGGCCCTCCCTCAAATACTGGGAACAGGAGGCAGTGGGTCTAAATGAGCCCAGTCTTTAGGTTGGCCCTGTCAAGAACCCAGGGGCTTAAAATGAACCCAGGGTTTTGGATTTAACAGAAGCAGTGAGGCCAGTTGAAAAGAATGCCTTAAAAAAAAAAAAGTAGTCAGGTGTTGGTGGCACATGCTTTAATCCCAGCACTTGGGAGGCAGAGGTAGGTGGATCTCTGTGAGTTTGAGGCCAGCCTGGTCTACAGAGTGAGTTACAGGACAGCCTCCAAAGCTACAGAGAAACCCTGACTCGAAAAACCAAATAATAATAAAAGTTGGACGGTGTTGACACACACCTTTAATCCCAGAATGTGGGAGGCAGAGACAGGCAGATTTCTGTGAGTTTGAGGTCAGCCTGGTCTACAGATCAAGTTCCAAGGCTATACAGACAAATCCTGTCTTGAAAAACAGAAACAAAATAATAATAAAAATTAAAGAGTAGAGAAAGGGGAAATAAGAGAGATTGCTATTTACAGTTTCCAAGAGGGCCACCCAGGGAACACCAAGAGTACTTCTGTCTAGCCAAAGCTGCCTTAAGAGTCTTGATAATCCTCCTGCCTCAGTTTCCTGAATGCTGGGATTACAGGAGTGAGACACCACAGTGGTTGTGGAATCTGTGTTGGATAGGGTGTGTGTGTGTGTGTGTGTGTGTGTGTGTAGGAGGAGACAATGCTGAGGACTGAACCTAGGTCCATGCTAGGAGAACACTCTAACCACTGAGCTACACTGCAGCCCAGGGCTGACTAGTTTGAATAATTTCACTGAGGTCTGGTTTCCAGGAGTTAGCCTACTTGCCCAGTGTCTGGGCCTGGAAGAACGCTGAACTGCAAGAGTCAGAAGTGTAGGGAGGAGTCTTAAGCAGCGTGGACTCTGGGGATTGGCTTGTCTCTCCATTTACAGGGTGCTTGCAGGCCAATTATTCTCTCTGGGATCCAGCTAATCTGGGAGGGGCAGTTCCACTATAGGCCTAGAAGTCCCGGATGCGGAGGCCTCATAAAACAGAGAAAATAAAAGGCATGATTAACATGTCCAGAAATGTAAACAAAACCTCACCGAGCCTCCCAGTCTGTCACCAGCCACCAGCTGACTAGTCAATGGGTGAAGCGGTCACTGAGAAGAGGAAGAAACAGGCTCTGTGCCTTCTATCTAGATTCCTCAGTCACAAGCCAGTGAGCAGATACAGTCACAATAAACGGTGGTGTTGTCTTCAGAGATGCGAAACTCCGTGTGTTCGGTTCTTGAGCACGGGAGTCTCACTGTGCGACGCCAGCTGGTTTTGAGTCCCTCGGCTCAACCTAGGCACTCCTGCTTCAGCTTCCTCAGTGCTGGGACTTCCAGGCGAGTTCCATTGCTCCAACTATCAGCTTTGAGGGCGCTGCTCACAAGACTGTTAGCAAGCAGTTCCTTCCCAACCTCACAAGGGTCTGGTGAAGACATGGTCCCTCTCACCACACAGGGAATTTAAAAGCTGCACCCCCACCCATGGATTTTACTAGAGGAGGCGGGGTCTCAGGTAGCCCAGGCTGGCCATGGATCCTATGTGTAGCCAAGCCATGACCTTGAGCTCCTGATCCTCCTGCCTCTACTGGGATAATAGTAGTGTGTGTCACCACACCTAGCTCGCTTCTTATTTATGTGTTTATTGTGTGTAGCATGCGTGGCGGAGCACACCATAACACACCGGTGGAGGTCAGAAGCAGTCAGCAAGAAGTCAGTTCTCTGTAGGGTGGAGAGGAGGTGGGCGGTGGGGACAGGAGAGACGCATGCCTTTAATCCCAGCACTTGGGAAGCCAAGCTCTCTTTTGAGTTCCATGGCAGCTAGGGTTACACAGAATCTCTCTCTCTCTCTCTCTCTCTCTCTCTCTCTCTCTCTCTCTCTCTCTCTCTCTCTCTCTCTCTGTGTCTCTCTCTGTCTCTCTCTCTCTCTCTCTCTCTCTCTCTCACACACACACACACACACATACACACACAAAGGCCGTTCTCTGCTATCATTTGTGGGTCTGGGGTTTATTGCACTCAGGTCATCAGGCTTGGAGGCAAGCAAGAGGCTTTACTGGCCACTCCCCCATCCTCCTTTTTTGTAGGAATAAACTCGTATTTGAGGAGAGAAAGTTATAATTAACTCAAGGTCACACAGTTCAATTCCAGATCTGCTAGATCTCAGCCCCCTGCCTCAGGTGGTTACCTAACTGGCCTTCTTCACCTGTTGCTCTGGACTGGTATTGGGAGAACCTTCTGGGTGGCCTCCAAGCCAGGGCCCTGACTTAGGCCCTTGAAAGGGGGAAGCCCCCAGCGCCCCATCTTATTAGAGAAATTCCGCGTAGTCCATCCTTGGCAGCAGGATGAACCCGCTGCTTCCAGGCCTCAGGCCTCTCTCGCGGTCACAAGCCTTCCCGCACCATCCTCCCGCTTCTTTCCGCCCCCGCAGGCCCCTTCAGGTGTATCAAAGTCGCAGCGCTGCGTGAAGTTCAGGTTCGAACACGTCTCAGCAGGCTTTGTGAATATATTAGTTTTCTTTTCCTCTAACACGCGGCAGAGGTGGGGTTGGAGGGCGGGGGGAAGGGCGGCGCTGGAGCCCAGTATGCAAATATATGCAGATATATCTAAATGAAGGTGTCTCGGGATTCGGGAGCAGGAGCGGCTCGGAGCTGGCACGGTCTGCCGCAGCCCCCGGGCTCTGCGGCACCGCAGTGGGGAGGGCGGCGTGTGCTCTTTAGAGCCTGTGCTTTGAAGCAATGGCTCCGCAGCACAGGGGAGGAAGCGCTGCGGAAATTGGTTCTGGATACTTCCTGGCGGTGTTTCAATTGCTTCAGCTATCTTGGGGGGGTATAGTGGGGAGAGGGCGGGGAGTCTCTGAACATCTCTGGGTTTCCTCAGCCGGGAAGGGGGAGGCTGTTCCTGTTGTCATTTCTACATACAGGGATCTTGCGAACACCCATTTCCGGACCCCACTGATTACTGAATCATGATCTTTTTACGTTTTTAAAGTCCGCAGTCAAGAGCACTGTGCGGTGGCCCACGCCTTTAATCCCAGTACTCCAGAGCTAAGACAGGTGTGCCTTTGTGAGTCTGACGGGAGGCCAACCTGGGAACTCCAGACCATCAGGGACTGCATGTGAGACCCTGGTCTTTATTTTTAAAAAAATGTCCCCAGCCTTGATAAACTCTGATGCAAACCTGGAGTTGTTACAATACTGATGCATGCGTAGTCTCTTACATGTGGGGGAAGGGTTGTGTAGCTGTGTTCTCAGAGGTGACTGCCAGAATCACTGGAGGAACTTCCCACCCAGGTTGTGCTCCAGACTACCTAAGTCAGAGGGGTTGATGAAACATGGACACCACTAGCCAAAAAGAAAGACCCAGGTGGGAAGGCTGTGTGTGGAGGGGTGGTACCTTGTGGCAGAGCACTAGTCTGTAGAGTGTGTGGCCATGGGTTCTATTCCCAGCACTGACACAAAAGAGTGAAGACCGTTGTGCAAGCAGCACTACCCACAAGACATACGCTCTACCTGTGTTCTTAGTCTGTTCAGCTCAGGGTGCATGCCTAGTGGTGCAGCCTTCAGGGGTCTCCTGGAGTGAAGACTGGACCACATCAGCACAGTGCGGGCTCTCAGCATACGGACAGATTCCTGCATGTGACTTTGAACTTCCCTGGTACCTAGCACCCTAGTGTTGCACCCAGACTCTTGAACCCTCAAGAACCAGTTCTGAGTGGCCAGGGCTCCTGAAATACTTGACTGTCTTCTCCATCAGTAGCATGGAGAATATCAGCTTTATGGTAAAAACAAAGCCTAGATTGGCAGCCAATGTTAGCATTAGTTAGTTAACTGGGCAATTGGCTTTATTTTCTGACCTTAGTTTCCCCATCTGGAAATGAGGTCAAAACCCTTCCCACTCAGTGTAGGGATGAAGTTGCTTGAAAGCAGAGCTTTCAGGCACCAGAATGGCTTGGTACACGTGTTAAGACTGTAGGGGTGGGGCCGACAGAGACAGGCTCTCTCACTGGTAGAAAGCTTGCAAAGGCCATGGCTTTGAATCCCCAGCTCCACAAAAATGAACGAACGAATGACAAAGATTTCTGGCCTCCACTAGGACTGTCAGGGTTGGGACAGGTGAGGGTTTGCTTTGCTAAATGTCCCCAGGAGCAGCTGCTGCAGGACACTGGGGACTCCTGAACAGGAAGAGAGCTCAACCTGGGTTTGGAATGGGGCAAAATCTGTGTGCTGTGTGTAGCCCCCCCTCCTGAATTATGCTGCAGGGTCTTTTCCTCTTTCGTCCCCTCAGCTGAGCCCCGCTGGATGTTTAGCCTTGGATTTGGAGGGATTACACTTCCCTCAAACTGAGGCCACTGTGAACAGCCGGGTTTAGGTTATGCTGAGATCACAGGAGTCACAGTGCCCTTTCCAGATGTCACCCAGAGTTAAACAGCAGCACTAAACCGTGGAATGACCATGGAAGGAAATGCAACTGAGGGTGGACTTTTTGCACACTGGCCATTTTAAGGGTTGTTTTTTTTTCCCCTCCCAAATACCAAAAGCAACTTTTAAAATGTGTATTTTGAGACTGCACCTGCTTGGCTGAGACCCCAAGCATATTCTTAACTGTCAGCAGGGAATCTAATGCAGAAGGAATGGGTGTCACCACTACCCTCCTCTCCCTGTCCCCAGCATCATCTCTCCACGCTCAACATCATCTCTTCCGGAGAACAAGACCCTCAGGCCTTAAGCTGCCTGACTCTCTCCTTTTTATTTCCCTCCCCTCCCCTCATTCTTGTTTTCTATAGAGCCCAGCCAAATATACCCACTGTTGGTTCCTAGACTTAACCCCCTTCAGCCTGGCTTCTGCCACCCACCCCCAACCCAGATGCTTCCCCCTGCTGACTTCCTTCTTGCCTGAACCAGTGACCCGATTTTAGCATGGGATTTAGAGTCAGAAGGCTGAGGCAGGAGCCCTGTCACACTGGAGGACAATGAGCAATTTAAACACTTCTCTGAGCCAGGCTTGGTGACACATGCCTGTAATCCCCCAGCTCCGGAGGCACAAGCAAGAGAACCAGAAGTTCAAAGCCACCTTGGGCTGTATAGCAAGTCCCTGTCTCAGAAATACAAAGAGTGGGGGGTGTGGCTTATTGGTGGATTGCTTTTCTGGCATGCATCAAGCCCCAGAACATTGATTGCATAAATCAGGGTGTGTGGTGCACACCTGAAACCCCAGCATTGGGGAGATGGAGCGAGAAAGATCAGAAATTCAAGGTGATTCTCAGCTACATAGTGACTTTGAGGTCAGCCTGACTGCATGGGACTTTGTGCCAAAAAAGCAAGACAAAACCAACAAAGCACTTCTCTGGGCTTTGAGTCTGTCACATTGGAAGTAGTTTATACTGCTTCCAGTGAGTGTCAAGGGCCTCGAAAGCACAGATTCAGATGGGACCTCGTGAGGATCTACCCTAAGGTGTGGGTGTGGTGTGCGGAGGCCTGTGACAGTGCCAGGGAGACTGTCTGGTGCCCATGAGCACAGATTTAGAATGACTTCAGACCAAGGCCTACTGGGTCACATGCAGACTCTGGGGAGAAAGTTGGGGTACTGGTGTCAGGGCTGGCCCAAGTCCCTTGCAGGGAGTGTGGACTTGAGCAAACTCTGGTTTCTCATCTCTAAAATGGAATTATGAATGAATGCTTATTTGTAGCAATGAGGTGAGAGCATTAGAGGAAAAGAATCATCACATCCTCCCCCGTGCCTCCTTTCATGCATGCCACATGTCAATCACTGTGTTAAAGATTTGCAGCGTATAGTCTCCCAGAATGCTTACTTTGATCTTTGAAGTAGACCCCTGGGAACCAGGCCCTTGAAGGGCCTTCAGCAAGCAGAGCACATAACCACCACTGAGCTGCACCCCAGTGCTCCCCCATTTCACAGATGAAGCACTAGAGTTACAGAGAGACAAAGTGACCTGCCTGAGGTCACCCGGCCAGTAAGTGGTAAGAGCTGGAGTTTGAAGCCAAGAGGTCTGGTTCCAAAGCCAGGACTCTGACTTCTATATGCAAGAGGCTAAGCACTGGCAAGGCAGAGGGAGGCGGGACTTAGCGTCAGAAAGGAATCTAGGAGTCAGCACAGGGGAATTGCCCCAGCCTGGGGCCGGGGCCAGGAAGGATGCTTGTGGGAAGGTGGGATCCAGTGATGCACTTCATGGGGACACCTGTTTCACCCCAGACAGGGCACTTGTCTCCTTCACATCCTGCCGGAGCCTCTCAGGCCTACCTTCCCCGATCCTCTCCAGCAAGTCTGGGAGAAGCAGACTTGGAATTCCCCCGTGCTAGACACAGGGTACCATTCCTCATCTCTGAGGTTGGCCCTGCTGTGGAGGCTGTCTGGGGCTGTGTCACCTAGCCAGTGACTCAGGACTCCAGGTCTAGTCCTGTCCCCACGGTAGTGTAAGGGGTTCAGAGTCCAAACATAGATTCCAGGTGATATGTTCAGAGGTTCATGGGGTCAGGGTTGTACTAGGAGGGCATTTCCTGTCCTTTGCCTCCTTTCCTGGGTCCTTAGCTAAACTCTGTTGTAGTGTTAGGGGGAGCTAAGGAAGTGGGGAAGGGGATGTGGTAACCAGAACCGCTTCCTGCTATGGTTGTGTTGAAAACCAAGCTTTCCCCAAGTTCCCTTTGATGGGGGTTGCTGAGCAGGGTGTGTGTGTGTGTGTGTGTGTGTGTGTGTGTGTGCTCGCGCACGCTCGTGTGTAGGTGGTGGTAAAGGAGGAAGTTGGAGGTGGGGAGAGGAGAGCTTGGATGAACTCCAAGCCCTGGGGTTCCCAGTGGGTGCTTTCTTCCCAGTTGGTAAGCACCATAAATCCTGAAGGCAAGCATAGCCGAGAAGGGGTAACCATTACTTACACAGTGTGCTAGGCAACACTACAGCAGGACCTCATAGGAAGCACTGCTATTAGCACCATTTTACAGATGGGGAAAATGTTAGGTTGGAGTCACACAATGAGCTAAAACTTGAACTTAGGCAGTCCAGTCCCAGAGTGAGAGCTCCTATTGTCCTGCGCTCTTTCTGTCGTGTTCTGTGACTGTGCTGGGCCTCAGTTTCCTCATCTGCATTGTGGGTGAAATTGGAGTAGATAGATACACCTCCATTTGTGGGATTTGTATTTCTGTTAACTCTATTTTTTCAAAAAAATTTTTTCTAACCAGTCACAGCAGTGCGTATCTTTAACTCCAACACTCAAAAGGCAGAGGCAAGCAGGACTGTGAGTCTGAGGCCAGGGAGCTTCACACCAGCCATAGTTACCGGTAAGAGCCTGCCTCAAAGCACAGCAGTACACACACACACACACACACACACACACACACACACACACACAAATCATTTATTACATTTTATCTGTGCATGTTCGGGTATGGGTGTATATGTGCCACAGTTGGAACTTGGAGGTCAGAGAACAATTTGTAGAAGCTGGTTCTCTTCTACCATTGAGTCCGTGGGATGAACTCAGGTTCTCACGCTTGGTGACAAGGTTCTTTAGGTAAAGGTCATTTCACTGGCTCTCTAGTGACTGATTATTTATTCAATCTCTCTTCTGCTGGGCTTTCAGCCCAACAAGCAGGGGGACAAAATGATAACCACTAGTTCACTTTCTTTCTCCTTTTCTTCCTCCTCCTTTTCCTTTGTTTTTTTTTTTTAACTAGAGTCTCAAGTAGCCCAGGCTGGGTTAGAAGTTGCTATGCAACCAAGGATGTTCTTGAACTTCTTATCCACCTTCCTCTGATGCCTGAGTGCCAAGATAGAGCCCACTTCTCAGCACAATGTCTGGCTCATAAAACTAAAAAAATGTGTTGAATGGATTTATTTATTTACTTACTTACTTTTTTGGTTTTTGGAGACAGAGTTTCTCTGTGTAGCCCCAGCTGTTCTAGAACTCACTCTGTAAACCAGGTTGGCCTTCAACTCACAGAGATCTGTCCACCTCTGCCTCCTGAGTGTTGGGACTAAAGATGTGTGATACTACCGACCAGCTTCATTTATTTATTTGTTTGTTTGTTTATAAACAGAGTCTCATGTAGCCCAGCCTGGCCTCAAACTTGCTATGTATCAGAGATTAGCTTTGAACTTCTGATCCTCTCGCTTTCACTCTCCAAGTATTGGGGATCAGATAAGTTGAGCAGTCATTAAAGATCTGAGGATCGCTGGGAGGTGGTGGCACATGCTTTTAATCCCAGGAGGCAGAGGCAGGCGGATCTCTGTGAGTTCGAGGTCAGCCTGGTCTTCAAAGAGAGTTCCTGGACAGCCTCCAAAAACTGCAAGAAACCCTATCTTGAAAAAACAAACAAAACAAAACAAAACAAGACAAAAGATGTGAGGATCAAGTGATCAAGCGCACACCTTCAATCCCAGCACTTGGAAGGCAGAGGCAGGTGGATCTCTGTGAGTTCCAGACCAGCCTGGTCTACAGAGCCAGTTCCAGGATACTCAGGGCTAAACAGGGAAACCCTGTCTGGAAAAACAAAAAGCAAAAAACTACGACAATAAACTGAGGATCATCACCGATGGTTGAGTATTTGATGGAACTTTTGGACCATTTACAGAGAAAAATCAACACACACCAGAGGCTCTTCCTTCCCCCTCACCCAGGGGACATTTGGCAACATTGCTGGCTGTTACAACTGGCAGAGGTGGTGCTACTGGCGTTTAGTAGGAAGAGAGGCTGAGGACACCTCTAGACACACTGCAGTGACCAGGGATGTCCCCAAACAAGAAACCATCAGCCCCAAGTATCAGGAGTGCCAAGCTTACTGGGTGTGGTGGCACATACCTTTAATCCCATCACTCAGGAGGCAGAGACAGGAGGATCTCTGTGAGTTTGAGGACGGACTGATCCATATTAGCAAGTTATATGCAGGCGGGGCTACGTAGTGGGACCCTGTCTCAAAAAAAAATGACAAGGATGCCAGATATGACACATGGCATAGCTGTGACATACAATATGTATAAGATATATATATATATATACGTATATATATACACACACACACACACACACACATAGATATGACATCTAACACAGACATGGAATAATCCATGGACGTGGCATCCATACATATGACATCCTCATCAAATCGCTGGCAAGATGGAGCTACTTCACAGATTTGTCTGAAGTCCCTTTCTGCTGCCTTGATGAAGAGAGGCCCTCTTATTTTGTCTCCATTTCGAATCTTTTTTTTTTTTTTGGTTTTTACGAGACAGGGTTTCTCTGTATTGTTTTGGAGGCTATCGGTCCAGCCCAGCCTCGAACTCACAAGAGATCCGCCTGCCTCTGCCTCCCGAGTGCTGGGATTAAAGGCGTGCGCCACCACCGCCCGGCTCCATTTCGAATCTTGTATTGCTCTTTGACCCCACACTCCAAGTCTGTAATATAGTTGCCTGGATCCCTGTGAACCCTCAAAGTCCTGAGCCTATGTCCTCATTGCAGGAAGGTGGCAGGGGATCACAGGAGAAAGGTGCCGACTTGAAGGCCCTGGAAGCCCACCCATTTCTTTCATCTGTACTCAGATCTGCTCAGTCCCTGTGCAGGCGAAAGGCCTCAGAGTCAGACTGCCCAAAGCTTGAATCCTGGCTCTCTGTTTTAACTCACAGTATGATCACAGGCAGTTCCCTTGACTGCTCTGAGCTGAAGCTTCCTGTCCCCCAAAAGCCAGGGTTACTCACTAAATCAGCCTCGTAAGCCAGGCGTGATGTGCACACCTACAGTACAGGAGGTGGGAGCTCAATACAGACCTGAGCTACTTCGTAGGGTCTTTCCTCAATAAACCAAGGATGAGCCGGGAAATGGCTCACTTCCAGGGTAAGAGCATGTGTTGCAGAAGCATGAGGACCTGAGTTCGGATCCCCAGCATTCATGTGTAAAGCTGGGCGTGGCCACCCATGCTTGTATTCTCTGCACTAGGGAGATGGGGATGGGGACTGATCCAGAGACAGGAGTGTGTTGCTAAGGCTTGCTGGCTACCAACTTATCTGGAAAACATCAAGCTCCAGGTGCAGTGAGACTAGTTAAAAGGAGTAAGAGGGAAAGATGACAGAGGAGAAGAGCCCATGTCTCCTCTGGCCTTGGTAGGCATGGATGTGTGTCCCTGCATACACATGTACACATACATACACATACCTCCCCAAAACAAATAAACAAAAGCAAGGGCTACGAACAACTCAGCTGCTGAGTGTTTGCCTAGCATGTGCAAGACCCTAGTGCTGAGATCATGGCATTTTTACACATACATACACTCACACGCGTGCACACACACAGACACACAGAGAGAAAGAGAGACAAGGAAGGAAGAGAAAATGAGAGGTTTACAGGAATACATCACGGTGTTCAACACAATAAATCACAAAAAGTGAATTATCACTGTGGCTTGGAGATGTAATGACTTGCCCAAGGTGACATAGTTGGGAAATGGTGAAGTTGGGAAATGGTGGACCCAAGACTGAAATTCAGGACTGAAGATGACCAGTTAGAAGCCTGTAAGAGAAGCTGGGGAGCACACCTCGTCTCCACCTCACAGGCTCGTTCCTTCCGGAAGTGTATGAAGATCTGGGTCCATAGCAGGCTCTGTCTAAAGAGCTTGCGGAAGGCATGTGAAGGCCTGTTTCACCATGGTGGCAGGCTGGGTAGATGGAAGGCAGGGAGGCTGTTGGCTATTGGTGAGACTGGGCAGAAGTTTTCATAGATGGAGCGGGGCTGGAAGAGGGGAAGGGTCCGCAAGGAATTCATAGCTCAGGGGGAGGAAGGTGTTTGCTCCTCATCACCCCGGAGTCTTAGAGCCAAGACCCCAGTCTCTTGTTCTGATCCCAAACCCGGCCTCCAGATGGTTAAAGGAATCAGCACCATCAGTTGAGGCCTCAGGTACACTGTGCTAAAAGCATTTTCTGTGTTCGTCCCATTTTATCCTTACAGCAGTATAGGGACAAAGGATTGAGGGAGGAAGGGTCCGTTTTGCTTGTTTGTTTTTTTTTTCCTATGGACAGCAGAGGAAGGATGCTAGCCTGAGGCTCATGGGAAGGGTGAAGCTTCTGCTTGTTCCCACATGCCCCTGAGCCTCATCTTTCCTTCCCCAAGGAGTCAGCCCTCTGAAGAGGGGGTTGCCCAGCGGAATTCCCCAAATCCTGCCTTGAAGAGCCTGCTCCCAGCTGTCAGGAGAGGAAGCTGAGTCAAGGATACCACGGGGGGGGGTGTGTGTGAGAAGACAGTGTGGGGAGGGGCTCCAGGCTGAGCTCTGGCCAGGGAGGGGGTGTCTCAGAAGCTCAAGAAAGGGGGATTCCAGGCCGTCTTTCTGTCCTCTACCGGACTGGCCATTTAGGGCCTTCAGACCCACGGCTAAGTGAGTCCCCCATCCTGGACAGCCCCCTTCCCTTTCCCACAAATTCTGCTGTTTGCAAAACCCAACCGCTCCCCTGAGTGCTGTGGTTTCCTGTGGGTCTGGGGTCCTGCCTGACTCGGCAATGTGGACTGTGGGCAGGGCAGAAAGGAGGGCTGGTGTAAGCCCAGCACACACACACACACACACACACACACACACACACACACACACACACACACACCCTGAGTCAGCACCTGCCTGGAGGGGAGGGGCGGAGCTACTGATTCAGTTTTACTGCCTCTTTAAAAATCTCCGAAAGGGCAGCTTCAGCCAGACGCTGCCACCTTCACCATGAGCCCCTGGCAGTCCCTGGTCCTGGCACTCCTGGTTCTAGGCTGCAGCTCTGCCGCTCCTCACCAGCGCCAGCCCACTTTTGTGGTCTTCCCCAGAGACCTGCGAACCAGCAACCTCACGGACACTCAGCTAGCACAGGTAGACCCATGCCTCAGCGGAGAGTTGGGAAGGGCCGGCAAGAAGACATCCGGTATCCCTGAGACATCATGGGGCTTGAAATATGCTTTCGGGATTTGTGTGGCATTGGGCATGTCTGGAGAAACAGAAGTGCCGGCGGTTAGACACTAGGAGTAGTGTGGAGCTCACTGCGCAGTGGTGAAAATAACGGACAGTTTCGAGTGTGCTAGGGCAATGAGATGGGGGTGGTTTCGGAGGGTCGTGGATTAGGCACAGGTTGGAAGTGAACCCTAGGAGAGCTGTGGGATAGGGTGGTTCAGATCTTCTTAGGTGGGAAGGAGCTGTGTTATCCACAGGGTTGGGAAATTCTAGCTGTGTGAGAAGCCCTGGTGTCCTGGTTTTAGAGTCCCTAAGCATGTGGCGCAGAGGACTAGGAAAGGGTACCAGACTCTGCAATGTCTCTGCTCCTCCACCCACAGGAATACCTGTACCGCTATGGTTATAGTCGGGTAGCGGAGATGCAGGGAGAAAAGCTGAGCCTGCGGCCCGCTTTGCTGCTGCTTCAGAAGCAGCTGTCCCTGCCCCAGACCGGTGAACTGGACAGCAAGACACTAGAGGCCATTCGTGCACCGCGCTGTGGTGTCCCAGACTTGGGCAAATTCCAAACCTTCGAGGGTGACCTCAAATGGCACCACCATAACATCACATACTGGTGAGATGCTGGGCTAGAAGCAGGTGGTTGGGGCGGGGCTGGAGGCTAGGCGGCTCCTGCGCATGACTGACAAGGCGTCAAGGTATCCTATCTATACACTTTATGAAAGCCGGGAGCATTGGGTGTGTTGCTGCTGCCCCGCCCCCTCTCATTTGTGATCCCAGCACGCACACCGACTCTGGCTTTTCACCTACAGGATTCAAAACTACTCGGAAGACTTGCCGCGGGAAGTGATCGATGACGCCTTCGCCCGCGCCTTCGCGGTGTGGAGCGCGGTAACACCGCTCACGTTCACCCGCGTGTACGGCCTTGAAGCAGACATCGTCATTCAGTTTGGTGTCGCGGGTGAGAACTCCCGGGCTGGGCCATGGGAGGGAAGACCACGGACGGATAGAAGGGACGGCAGATCAGCTTTTTTGACTGCCCCACAATCGCTAGTCGCGGCTCGCACAAAGGACGCCGCCCCCTTTTGCGGAATTGGAGCTGCAACCGCCTTCTTACAAGGCTTGGGGCGCTGTTCAGGGGGACACAGCTGTCAGTCTCCTGCCGCTAAAGAGAGCCAAGTCTAAGCCCAACTGTCGTTGGTTGACTCCCTTCCTCTCCACCTGCCTCTGTAGAGCACGGAGACGGGTATCCCTTCGACGGCAAGGATGGTCTTCTGGCACACGCTTTCCCCCCTGGCCCGGGCATTCAGGGAGACGCCCACTTCGACGATGAAGAGTTGTGGTCTCTGGGCAAAGGCGTCGGTGAGATCTTGAGCTTCCTGAATCCTCGCCCCCACCCCTGCCCCAGCTCCCTTCTCTCATAGTGGCCTGTGGCCAGCTGTCCTGACTTCTGTCTCCTCGCTACAGTGGTTCCCACCTACTTTGGAAACGCAAATGGTGCCCCATGTCACTTTCCCTTCACCTTCGAGGGACGCTCCTATTTGGCCTGCACCACAGATGGCCGCTCCGATGGCGCGTCTTGGTGTAGTACTACAGCTGACTATGACACCGACCGCAAATTCGGTTTCTGCCCCAGTGAGAGTAAGTATGCCCTGGGGAGGGGGGGAGAGGCGGGGCGCCACCTTTAAGGTTCAGAATCTTAGTTTTCAATTCCTATGTGGCCAGGTCGCTGTCTCTGTCTCTGTCTCTGTCTCTGTCTCTGTCTCTGTCTCTCTCTCTCCCTCTCTGGGTCCAGACTGCTCTGTGAAATTAGAGTATGACTGGGACTCTTGACCCAAGTCGGGGCCACACTTGGAAGTAATCACGTGGGTCTCCTCAGGACTCTACACGGAGCACGGCAATGGGGACGGCAAACCCTGCGTGTTTCCATTCATCTTTGAGGGCCGATCCTACTCTGCCTGCACCACTGAAGGTCGCTCGGATGGTTACCGCTGGTGCGCCACCACAGCCAACTATGACCAGGATAAGCTCTACGGCTTTTGCCCGACCCGAGGTATCTCTGCCCCGCATCCCTCTGCCCCGCCTCCCTCTGCCCCGCCCCTCTGCCCCGCCTCCCTCTGCCCTTCAGCGTTGTTCTCCAAAAATGGCTTTTCCATCCATTCATTTCTCTTCCCATTTGCCATCCACGGTCTGCCTCCACATCTCCTCTCTGTGAGTCCCATTTGGACAGCCTTTTATTGCTTGGCCTTAGGCCTCTGCCCAGGGCTCATATTCTAGGCTCTGCCCATTAGAGTTTCCTGGCTTCAGCAGTGCGCCACAGTGCCCTGTAGGCTTCAAAAATCAGCCATGGAGATTCTCTAGTCCAGCGAGCTCTTAGTTTGGCCCACCCCCGGCACCATATTAGGCCCACCCACCAGGCTCATTTTTGACTCTTGGTCTTTTCAGCCGACGCGACTGTGGTTGGTGGCAACTCAGCAGGCGAGCTGTGTGTCTTCCCCTTTGTCTTCCTGGGCAAGGAGTATTCCACCTGCACCAGCGAGGGCCGCAGAGATGGGCGCCTCTGGTGCGCTACCACCTCGAGCTTCGACACTGACAAGAAGTGGGGTTTCTGTCCAGACCAAGGTGAGCGGCGTTCTGAGGCTCCTAGGGTGGGTTCCGAGTCACCTCCGGGCAGTCGTGGTGGTGGAGCAGCCAGGGCTGGGGCCTTGTCTGCTGCATCTTAGGCTCTGCCTGCTTTCCAGGGTACAGCCTGTTCCTGGTGGCAGCTCATGAGTTCGGCCATGCACTGGGTTTGGATCATTCTTCAGTGCCAGAAGCGCTCATGTACCCCATGTATCGCTTCCTTGAGGGCTCCCCTTTGCACGAGGACGACGTGAGAGGCATCCAGCATCTGTATGGTGAGGCTGGGGACAGAGGTGGAGGAGCAGAGGGGTGGATGTGGCTTAGCTGTGGGACCAGCGAAGAGGGGGTGGAAGGAGTGGAACCTCAATATCCATCTGGAACAGGGCCTGGGTGCCCAGTGAGTGCTCGGAGAAGACACTCTAGACCTGGTTCAAAAGCCAGCCTGGGGCTGGGTGTGCAGCCTAGTGGTTAGAGTAGGCACCGAGTGCTGCTGAGCAGGCATGGGGCCCCAGGTTTGATCTCCCGTTGGAGGGGCCATCCCAGCTACTTCATAGGTGAAATGGGGTATGTCAGATCACCCTTTGGTCCCTCCTATGTAAAGTAGTGTGTGTGTGTGTGTGTGTGTGTATCTGTGATAATAGTATGCCTCTCATAAACCTTTGATAGGGTTAACTGAAGTAGATTGATGCCTGGCTGTAGTAAGTGCCATTTGATTTTGTTGTTGTTTTGTTTTGTTTTTGGTCAACATTTACCCTAAAAAATGGGGCTACCTGTCAGGTATGATGTTGCAGGTCTATAACCCCAGCATTCAGGAGGTTAAGACAGGAAGGTTCACGAGTTTGAGGCTAGCCTGAGATACATAGTAAGCTCCAGGCCAACCTGGACCACTTAAGGCTCTGACCCAGAGGAACTGCTAAAGATGAAGTTATTTGTATCTGTATGGGTGTCTTGTCTGAGTGTATGTCTGTGTGCCGTGGATGTGTGGTGCTAGCTGAAGCCGGAAGAGGATGTTGGATTCCTTGGAACGGAAGTTACAGATTGTTAGCTTCCATGTGGGTGCTGGGAAGGGAACCCACATCCTCAGGAAGAGCAAGCAGTGGTCTTAACCACTCAACCATCTCTTCAACTCCAAAAGGAGCTTTAAAAGGCATAGCAGGCCAGGCATGTTTGCACGCACTTTTAATCCCAGGACTTAAGAAGCAGAGGCAGAGGCAGAGGCAGACTGATTTCTGTGAGTTGGAAACCAACCTGGTCAAATAGTGGGGGATATTGAAGAGCTAATCTTACAAGTTTATTTTTATTTATTTATTTATTATTACTTTTTTTGATACAGGGTTTCTCTGTGTTGCTTTGGAGCCTGTCCTGCTACTTGCTTTGTAGGTCAGCCTCACAGAGATCCACCTGCCTCTGCCTCCCAAGTGCAGGGATTAAAACCTCGCACCACCACTGCCTGGTTTAATCTTGAGAGTTTATAATGCTCATAACACTGTTTGACGTGGTGGCCACTCAAGACTCTCACCCCTTCTGACCCGGGGGAGTGAGGGAGACTCTTCCCATTGCTCTGCTCTGACAACCCAGGCCATATCTTCACAGAGACCCGTATGGACATTTAGACTTGTATGTGGGAGGGGCCTGCTTGTAGCCAGCCTCCAGGTTCAAGGGAAGACAGAAGACATCAGTGCTGGGCTCAGTAGCAGGCAGGGCTGTGGTGAATTGCCTACTAGTGTGTTTTACCGAGTGTCTTGTTTTAGGTCCTGGTCCTAAGCCTGACCCAAGGCCTCCAGTCACCACCACGACTGCACCACAGCCGACAGCTCCTCCCACTATGTGCCCTACCGTACCTCCTACTACCTACCCTACAAAGAGCCCCACAGCTGGCCCTACAGGCCCCCCTGCAGCAGGCCCTACAGGTCCCCCTACTGCTGGCCCTACAGACCCCCCTACTGCCGACCCTTCTGAGGCCATTACAGTGTCTTTGAGCCCAGCCGACAATGCTTGCAACGTGGATATTTTCGACGCTATTGCTGAGATCCAGGACTCTCTGTATTTCTTCAAGGACGGGTGAGCAGGATGGGTGTGTGGATGAGAGCGGAGGCTTGGAGAGGAACCTGCCTGCCTCTTTTTTTTTAATTTAAGATTTATTTATTTCTTATGAATACAACATCCTGCCTCCATGTATGTCTGCACATACCAGCAGAGGGCGCCAGATCTCATTACAGATGGTTGTGAGCCACCATGTGGTTGCTGGAAATTGAATTCAGGACCTCTGGAAGAGCAGTCAGTGCTCTTAACCTCTGAGCCATCTCTCCAGCCCCCCTGCCTGCCTCTTCAACCCACTTCCTCCCCAGGCCAAGGCTCAGGGCCCTGCTATCTCCTTTCTTTCAGCCGGTACTGGAAGTTCCAGAATCGCAGAGGGAGCCCTCTGCAGGGCCCCTTTCTTATTGCCCGCACGTGGCCAGCTCTGCCTGCAAAGCTGGACTCGGTCTTTGAGGATCCTCAGTCCAAGAAGATTTTCTTCTTTTCTGGTTAGTTTACGCCTCTCTAGCTCATCTGTTCCTCAATACCCATCATCGTAGGGCACAGAGACCCGGTGTTACCCATGAAACTGCCGCGACATAAAGGGGGGCCCCCTTATGGGTAGGCTATTGAATTTTGGCTGCTGTGACCCTTGAGTGGCATTTGAGACTGGGCCTCCCTGGCTTCTCCCTTCTGGCATTCAAAGAGACTGTGCTCCAATGTTGTGTCCCCAGACCAAAGTGACCCTTCTCTTTTGTAGGGCGCCAAGTGTGGGTGTACACAGGCCAGTCGGTGCTGGGTCCCAGACGTCTGGATAAGTTGGGTTTGGGCTCAGAGGTAACCCAGATCTCCGGGCTCCTCCCGCGTAGCAGCGGGAAGGCTCTGCTCTTCAGCAAGGGGCGTGTGTGGAGGTGAGAGCAACCGCGGCGGCCGGTAGGGGGAGCCCTGGCGCCACTCACCCGCAGCCCGTGGGGGCGGGAGGGGCTCAGAGCTTGTCTACTTTTCTGCAGGTTCGACTTGAAGACACAGAGGGTGGATCCCCAGAGTGTCACTCGCTTGGATAGGATGTTCCCTGGGGTGCCCTTTGACTCACACGACATCTTCCAGTACCAAGGTGAGGCTTGCTGATGCTGGCAGGGGAGGGTCCTTTCATGAGATGCTGCCTACATTTGAGCTCCCTCCCTTAGCGACTGGCCAGTTTCTCAGCAGGAGAGAGAAAGTTCTTGGAGACTGAGGGAAAGCGCCTCCAGTTCACACAGTCAGAGCTAAGTCCCAGATTACTTGCATATCTTTCTCTTTCGGGAACTCCAGCACAGAACACAGTTCTCGGGAAGGCTCATTCCTTTATCATTTTATTACTAAAGGAATAATAACCAATAAGCAAGGGCCTATACTGTACAGGGCTGCCCTGGGGGTCACGGAGAGGCAAGTTCTAGCTGTCTTTGGGCAAGTCACTGCCTCTCTCGGGGCCTCAGTTGCCCCATCTGTAAAACAGGGATATTAGCTAGAGTTGTATTTATCCACTCTTTCAACACTCATACTCCATTGCGGTTTTAGGCTTATTCTAAAGCTCAGATCTCCCAAATCTATCATTTTCAGCTGTCTCCTTTTTTTTGTTTGCTTTTCAAGACATGGTTCCTTTATACAGACCAGGGTAGACTAGAACTCAGAGATCGGCCTGCCTCTGCCTCCCAAGTGCTGGGATTAAAGGCGTGTGCCACCACCACCTGGTTCAGCCATCTCTTTTATACCCCTCCCTTCTGGCTATCCAATAAGCTTTAGTATATTCTGGAAGAGTGGGGAGGGAACAGGAGTGGAGGGCAGTGGTTCTGAGGGTGAGCTCAAACCAATGCTAACATGGCCTGACTGCTGTCCCGTGTGTACTTCCAAGTTCTCATCTCCTCCCCATACTCATGCTGTTGCTCTTTGAATAGATCAGGGTCATTCCTAGTTTAAGGCCTTTATGCCAGTTGGAGGGCTTTATGCCTCTTTGGAAGGCTTCACCTACACTGTCACCACACTGCCTGTCTTTCATTCGTCAGTGCTAATGCCACCATTTCAGAGAGAGACTGACCTGACCCTCATTATGTATTCACTTCTTTTTATTTCTTTCTGTATCTTGAGATCATGTCTGTATTTCTCTACTGTGTTCCTCGGGCCTCTCGGCATACTTGGCACAAAGCTGGTACTCAGTAAATATTTGTTGAATGGATGGATTAATGAATGAGCTTGCCCAATGAATGATTGTTGGATGAATCCATTCATTAATCTGCTGATTTAGTTCGTGCCCTGTATGTGAAACACCTACCATGCGCCAGGCTTGCCAGTACTTTGGGTGTCAAAGTCTGTGCCCTCCAGCATTTCACAGGCAAGCAGAAGAACTGAAGTATCATGTAAAAACCGCAGGAAGATGTAGAAAGACCAAGAGGGGTGTGTCTTAGTTAGGGTTCTATTGCTGTGAAGAGACACCATAACTATGGCAACTCTTGTAAAGGAAAACATTTCACTGGGGCTGGCTTATAGGTCAGAGGCTTACTGTTTGGTCCATTATCATCATGGAGGTAGTTGAGAGCTCTACATCTGGATCATCAGGCAGTGGGAAGAGAGAGACACATTGGACCTGGCTTGAGCATCTGGAATCTCAAAGACCACCTCCAGTGATACACTTCTTCCAACAAGGCCACCCCTCCTTACAGTGCCACTCCCTATGAGCTTATGGGGGCCATTTTCATTCAAACCGCCATGGGGGTGGTTGAAAAAATCGTGTTCCTGTGTCTCTAAGGGAGTGTGGGATTCAGTTTTCTTGTGTCTCCTTGTTTGCCACAGACAAAGCCTATTTCTGCCACGACCAATTCTTCTGGCGTGTGAGTTTCCGAGACGAGGTGAACCAAGTGGACCAGGTGGGCTACATGACCTACGACTTCCTGCAGTGCCCTGAGAACTAGTGCCCTCCTCGATCCAGCAGAGCACTAGAGAGACCGCCCCAAGAGGGAAAGGAGCCAGTTTGCTGGATACAAACTGGTGACCTCTTCTAGAGACTGGGAAGGAGTGGAGGCGGCTGGACCCTCCCTTCACTCCTTCCTCTTTTTTTGTTGGACTGTTTCTAATAAACACCGATTCCTTAACCTTTGCCAGCTACTTAATTAATCGATTACTCCTTAGTTGTGTGTGTGTGTGTGTGTGTGTGTGTGTCCACGCGTGCACATGTGGAGGTCAGAAGGGAACGTTGTGGGGTCGGTTCTGAACTTCCATTTTTATGTGGGATGTGGGGATTGAACCCAGCTTCTCAGGCTTTTGAGGCAAGCACTTCATTGACTAAGCCACCTCACTGACTCTAGCCACCTTTATTTACTATGCACGTGGTCACGTTCACAGGCATGTATCTAACCGATAGAGTGCTTATTGTGAGCAATGGCACTGCTCCAAGCTCCACATAAACATTAAGGTATTCAGTTACCCCTACTGGTAGGTATTACGTAACAATTTCTCTTTTACATCTGAGGATGCTACCAAGCTATTCACTCATCAATCATTTATGGAGAGCATCCCTTGGGAGCCAAGCTCTGTACTGGGCTCTGGGCACAGAGGAATTCATTGGATATGGGCCCTTCCTTCAAGGGTCTCTCAGCGACTCTCAGTGTCCTGGAAACCTGCTTGAACAAGACCCCAGACTCTACTCTTGAGAAGCTGGCTCACTCACAGGAGAAACCCTGGGGCATTGAGGTTGAGATAATGTCCTCCAGCCAAGATGACCCCTCCACTGGAACTGACCCAGGAAGCATGACCACGTGTCTTTTTGAGGGAATTGGGACAGTCTTTTTCAAAATTATTAATTATTTTTACTGTATGTGTGTATGTGTGTGTGTGTGTGTGTATGTGTTTGTATGCATACATGTGTGTTGATGCCTTGGGAAGCCAGAGGAAGGCATTGGATCCCCAAGAACTAGATCTGTAGGCGGTGATGTGTTGCCCCATGCCAGTACTGGGAGGCGAACTCTGGCCCTCCAGGAGAGTAGCAAGCGCTCTTACCTCTGAGCCATCTCTGCAGTCAGCCATCCCCAAACCATCAACCTGAGAATGGACCCAGTTTTCACCCTTTCCACATGTATGCATGAAACAGCACACACAAGGCTGGCGGTCACATCGTTCAAATGGTGAGACACCAGCGATGGGGATCTGTCCACCCAGGAGAGCCCAAGGGTGAGTGTGTGCTGTCAGTGAAAGGCTAGAAGCGGGAGAGAAGGTTGGTCAGATGTAATCAAGCTCTGGGGAGTTGAAGGGAGAGTTCAGAGAACTGCCCCCAGCCCCTCCTCTGGGGATGCTTGTCTCCCAGCTGGTCTGTTTCTAGCCCAGGAATGAGCCACTCCCATCTGCACACAAGCATTCCTGTGGAACACGCCTTATTCAAAACCTCTCTCCACCCAGTCTCCCATGGGATACTATCCCGCCTCCCCTCACCCCCAGGCCAGCTCATAGGAAAATTTACCCGTGGGTGGGTCCTACTCAGGTCTCCACTTCCTTGTTCCCTGCTCCCAACTATCCACCACAGGCTCCTGCCTCACAGTGCCATTAAGTCACCTGTGACCTCCTACAGAGTCAGCACAGCAAACACTGTCTCCTCCATCCACGTGTGTGATGGGCAGTCCATCTTTCTCTCTCTCCAGAAGTGCTTTTCTCACACCCAGTGTGGCGAACGCCTTCCACCCCGCCCCTTCTCTTCCCTCTCTGTAACCTCTTATGGTAGCATGCCCTAAGGCTCCATCCTCAGATCCTCCACTGTGGACACTTACTCCCTGTGTCCTCACCAGCTGTCCAACTTTGAGCAGCATATCTGTCCAAACTGACATCCTCAGTTGAGCCTCTCCCCTAGTAGACTCAGGCTTGGCTGCCTGCTCTTACTGACCTAATAGGTTTTCCACCTAAACAGAGCCAACTCCTCCTCCAGGTGTCACCACCTTTGTATGACTGTGGACGTGCACATTCGTACACAGAGGACGACTTTCATTCCACCGTGGCTATGCAGCAAGCGCGTTTACTCACTAAGCTGTCTCATTGCCCTCCCCCACTATTTAAATAGTTCTGTAAGGTATGCTCTACTTTTTGAGTTTATTGAATCCTTTTGAACAATGATATCTTTGCAAAACTGTGCATATCCTGTAAACAGTAGATGATTTATTCTTTACTAAGATGCTCAGTTCCTTCATGTAAATAAATTCCTGGCAATGATCTATTTTACTATTGGTAGACATTTGGGTAGATTCAGGTCTGGGATCATTATGAATAATGCTGTGACCATTTTTGGAAAAGCTTTGGTGGGGGAGTGGTTGGAAAGACAGCTCAGAGGCTAAAGTACTTGGTTGTCTTACAGAGGATCCAAGTTCAGTTCCTAATACCAACATCTGATGGCTCACAACTGCATGGACCTCCAGTTCCAGGGGATCCAATATTCTCTTCTGGCCTCCATAGGCACTGTACACACACACACACACACACACACACACACACATAAAAGGAAAACAAAAGCCTTTGGGAGCACATGGGTAGCCATTTCTTCTGCCCACAAACTGGAGTAAAACTTCTGGGCCGAGGGGCATGTATATGCCCAGCCTTAAGAGATATGACCAAGCCAGGCGGTGGTGGTGCACGCCTTTAATCCCAGCACTCGGGAGGCAGAGGCAGGCGGATCTCTGTGAGTTCGAGGCCAGCCTGGTCTACCGAGGGAGTTCCAGGACAGCCTCCAAAACAATATAGAGAAACCCTGTCTCAAAAAACCAAGAGAGAGAGAGAGAGAGAGAGAGAGAGAGAGAGAGAGAGAGAGAGAGAGAGAGATATGACCAAACAGCATTCTAGAGTGGTTTCGATTGTTTCTATTCCCCCACAGCGCAGCTGCTCTCTGATTCATTGCTAATCCCATGCCATGCTCCTGCTGCTCCACAGTGTATCTAACATCTGTCCCTTCTCTAGACTGGCCACCATCAGCACTTCATTTGACTCCTGGTATCCACTCCTGACTTCGTGCGTGTGTGCATGCGTGCGTGTGTGTGTGTGTGTGTGTGTGTGTGTGTGTGTGTGTGTGTGTGTGTGTAGACATGCATATACATGTGTGTGGGTGCAGGCAGAGGCCAGAGGCCAACTTTGTGTGTCATCTCCAGGCACTCTCCATCTTGATTTAGAAACATATTACATTGATTTATTTAATTCTTATGCGTGCGTGTCTACGTGTCCCATGTGCCAACAGCCACGGAGGTCAGAGGAGCCCTTGCAGGAGTGAATTCTTTCTTTTCATCAAGCTCATGCCATCAGACTTGCTGGCAAGCACCTTTAGCTGATGAGCCTCACACCCATCCCCATCTCCCCCTCCCCCGCCTCAGGCAGGGTTTCTCTGAGTAGCTTTGTAGACCAGGCTGGCCTTGAACTCACAGAGATCCCTGGGCTCTGCCTCCCCGAGTGCTAGGACTAAAGGCATGAGCCACCACTGCCCCGGCTCCCATCTTGTATTTTGAAGCAGGGTCTCTCGCTGTCTCTCTGAAACCTGGGGCCTTGCTGGGCTGGCTGCCCTGAGCTTTAGGGGTCCTCATGCTTCTGCCTCACCAGCCATACGATTACAGGCTCTGTGCCCACCATGCACACTTAACTGAGTAATCGCCCCAGGCCTTCAGTCCAGCTGTCAGAGCCACTGATCTTGTTTCCATATAAGTCAGATCACACCATTCTGCTGCACTGAAACTTCCAGTGGCTCCCCTTTTGGATTAGAAGAGTTCAGTCTCCTCCTCAAAAATGTCTATGGCTGTGACGGAACATTCTGACCAAAAAAAATTTTGGGAGGAAGGTGGGTTTTGTTTTTTAATTTCAGCTTATATGCATTACAGTCCATCACTATGGAAAGTCAAGGCAGGAACCTGGAGGCAGGAACTGAAGCAAAAGCCATGAGGAACACTGCTTCCGGACTAGCTCTTTATGGCTTGTTTATTCTACTTTCAAACAGCACCCAGGACCACCAGCACAGGGGTGGTAACCCTCACGGTAGGCTGGGCCCTTCCACATCAATCATTTATCAAGGAAATGTCCCACAGGCTTGCCCACAGACTAACCTGGTGGAGGATTTTCTTAATTGAGGTTCCCTCTTCCAAAACCACTCTAGTTTGTGTTAAGTTGATATAAAACTAGTAAGCATAGACTCAAGATGCTGCTTGCTCTTTCTCATCTCCTGTCATTCATTCACTCTGATATAGACAGTGTCCGTCTCGTGCTTTCTTGAACAGCCTGGGCTCCTTCTTGATGCAGAGCCTTTTCATTTGCTATCCAAGATGCCCAGTATCAAACCCAAGGCCCAGCGCATGCCTGGCAAGCACCCTCCCCCTGAACCGCATCCCTAGACCTATGTGGTTGCTGCTGCTTCTGCTGGAGAATTCTTCCCTGAGAGCTCTGCATTGCTGGTTATCCTTGTCAGTGAGGTCTCAGCTCAGGGCTCACATTTTTTGGGAGCCCTTCTCAGATCACCCTTTTCGTTCTCCTCAACGATGGTGCTAGTTTTCCTTCTTAAGATACGGCACAGTCTTATATATATGCACGCATGTATGTAGGTGTGTATGTAATATAAATATACATATGTAAGCATATATATATTTGCTCACACACTTTCTCCGATGTCCTCCTTAGAGCATAAGTCTCAAGAAGGTAAGTAGACAGTTGATGGTCACTACGCTATGGGCAGATGTCTCCATTGTCTAAAAGAGGATCGCCATCAACTTGTGCTGAGTGAACGAACCCAAGGTGTTCAGGAGACCCCAGAAGAGGTGGAGAGCCCTCCGTGAGAAATGACTCACATCTGGGTAGGCTCCTCAGGTGCTCCTGGTGAAACTGAGAGCCTAGGGCTTCAAGAAGGGGCCAGACTGGGGAGGGCTGGGCACAGCGGGCACTAGGACCCGGCGCGGCGCGCGGCGGGCGGGGAAGCTCTTGGCGCTCCAGCAGCCTGGCTGCGGCCACTTGTGCGATCCCGCCGCCCCGCACGACATGAGCCGCAGGTTCACGGTCACCTCGCTGCCCCCTGCGGCGCCAGCTGCAGCCGCCGACCCCGAGTCTCGCCGGCATTCGGTCGCCGACCCCCGCCGGCTCCCAAGGGAAGACGTCAAAGGTAGAGGCCGCAGGGGGCGGGGCTGCCGGGGGCGGGGCGAGAGGGCGGGGCCACTGCAGGGTGGGGCGGGGCCTGGGCTGGGCGAGGGCTGCTGCAGGGAGCAGAGAGGAGTGCCGACCAAGGACTTGGGGCGCCCCAGAGGGAAAGGCGAGGGGGGCGGGGCCGGATCCTGGTGGGCGGGGCCACAGGGGAGCAAATGGGGCTAGGAAATGAGGGGGCAGGGGCGAGGGAAGAAGGGGAGAGCTGGAGACGCAGGGGTTGTGTCTGGGTCTCAATGGGAGTAGGCCCAAGCGCTAAGGAGGTGGGGGGCCTTGAAAAGAGGGAGTAGGAGGGAGAGAGAGGGCGGGTACTATGAGGTTGGGGGATTCCAGAGCTGCAGGGAAGCGGGCCTAAGTCGATTTGGGGGGGCAGTTAGAAACGGTTGGGCCCGGAGGATGAGAGTGGAGCCAGGTTGGGTGGGTGGGGTCGCTGAGGCAGAAGCCACGTCAGCGGGTCCTCGATGCCCCGGCGGGTTCTCCAGTGTTCTGTCTCTATAGAGAGTCGGGAACGCCGCCTGGGTATCCTCTAAAGGAGACGGCAGGGAAGTTTGAATCCTGGGCAGCTAGGCCAAGGAAGGGTGCCAGAGGACCCAGTCTCAATGCTCGGGACTCAGCTCCCTCTGAGGGAGAGCTCCTGAAGGGTTTGGAGGAGCTGGCTCAGCTGGAGTTGGGGGGGCCCGGTGCAGTCATCTTGTTATGGAAGTCACGTGCACCTACGGTGGAGAGAGCAGGAGGATCCTCTGGCCTTCAGAAACGAAGTGACATCCTGGTTGCATACAGACTCTCCTCTGCAAGGGTCACTCTCTCTAACTCTGCCTCCCTCCTGTTTGGAAGGAGAGGGGCAAACAGGCTCGGAGTGGCCACAAGGCCGAGAGGAGAGAGCCTTCCCTGGCCGCTAGGGGTCGCTCATGAGCCGCGGGTAAACTCGCCTTGCCTGGAGCTAACACAAGCGTGGTTCTTAGGGGGATCCTTCAGAAAGCTCCTCCAGGTATGGACAACTCCAGTTCTGGACTTCCGGAGGTTCCATTCAGGTGACCCGACCGCCTCGTGGATGTGAACACTCGGGTCTTCTCACTCTCCATCTTTGCTGTAACTCCTCTTGTTTCTCAGTTTGAAAAAACGGCTTCCAAGCCTCTCAGAATCAAGAAACTCAGCAATTTTCCTCTTCTCACCAAATCCAATTATTCCTCATGATCTGGCCACTGACCTCCAGAACTGAACCTGAACCCTGTTACATCTCTCCCCTACCTGTCACCATCCCCCGGTCACATAGCCAGGACCACATCCTCTCTGGCTTCCCGGCTGCCAGCTGGTTCTAACCATCCCTCAAGTAAGATGTCCACCACTGTAGGATAAACGCCAAACCCTTTAGTCTGTCACTCAACTTCCTTCCTCATTTGCATCTGGTATGCCTCTTCCTGTTCAACCCTTGCCCCACCTCCATTAGCCAGGAAAACTCCCACTCATCCTGTTAAGTTATAGCTCATTTCACCTTTTCTGAAATCCTTTTCCCTTCCCCTCGCTCCCAGGAAGAGGTAGTCATTCCTCTTCATCCTACCCACTGGAGCACATTCCCAATGGATGCTGGTCGAAGCACATCAAAGACAGAGATCGCGTCTTTGTATCTTTGTGTCCTGAGTTCTAGACCCAAAGCCTGACAGTGAGTGATCGTTGCTCCTCAGATGAGAACGTGTGGCTCTAGCCTCCTCCTTCTCCTCCCATTTGCCTTTTCTCCTCCTGTTCTTCAGATCTTGGCCTGGGAGGGAGATGTCGGGGACTCATGTCCCAAGGCGATTGCTCAGAGTTTCCATTCATGCTCTCTTAACACACAGACCCAGAATTGGACTGTTCTGATGTCTGTGGAAAAGGAATGTGCGTATCAAATGTTGTGTGCTGTGGCTGAGGCTGTGTGTGCATGTCTCCATGCGAATGTCCCACAGCAGCTTCCATGACCTGTCAGATACCCAGTGAGTCAGTTTACGTGTGTCACTCACTGTGTTGCCAGTGTGTATGGTGAACATGTTGGTGTATAGATTTCTGGTTTTGTCTGTGGGGTGGGCACTTGTATCCAGTTCATTCGAAGTTCCCCTTTGTCTCAAGCCCTTAGATGACCTCAAGAGCTTCCTCCTTGAAGGTCACTGAGTAGGGAATTAGACCAGCGCTCCCAGGGGGAGCTTAACATCTGGTGTCTTTCCCACAGCTGCCCTTGTGTCAGTCTGCAGACAGGAGTCAGTCAGTGAGCAGCTCGGAGAGATGTTCTCCCCACCTCTTGTCCCCAGGCCCAGAGGGAGGGGTGGCAGCGTGCGTGAGGCTGGGAGGGGCTTGGGGAGACTGGTAAATGATGTATATGTGAGCATTGTGTTTTACTGTGGGCCCAGGCTATAGGGTTTGCCCCTTGGAGGGTTCCTGCTATATGACTACAGGGATGGAAAGGGCAAGTGAGAAACTGAGCCTCGGATGTACCCTTAACCCCGGACTGCCCCACATGACTTAATTGTGTCTTTTGGTCATGGAAAGGAAGGTTGATGGTGATCTCCCAGGATAGAAGTAGACAAACTCTTACAGTTCTGAGCCAAGCCCACATCCTTCACCCACACGTCATGCCTCAGCTTTTTAGGCGGAGGTTGGACAGTGGAAAGAAACCCTGGGGTTGGCCAGGCTTACAGAAATTGAGGCTTACCTTTGTGGAGGGATAATAAGATAACTTTTGCAGCCAGGTAGTGGTGGTGCATGCCTTCAATCCCAGCACTTGGGAGGCAGAAGCAGGTGGATCTCTGAGTTCCAAGCCAGCCTGGTCTACAAAGCTACACAGAGAAACCCTGTCTTGAAAAACAAACAACCAAAGATAACTTTTGCTAGGAGATGAAGCAAGACCATAAGACAGGCCACAAGCTCTGTGGTGTCACCTTGGACTTTCCATCCCTGGACCTCAGTTCACCTGTCTGTAGTATAAAGTAGGACGGGTCCTTCCTTCCATTAAAATACTGAAGATGAGTCTATGGCAATAGTCATACTTGTAATTCCAGGAGACTGAGGCAGCCTAGCCTGGGCTACAAAGAAAGACTTTTCTTCAAAATCAAAACAACTTTAAACAACAAAAAATGAGGCAAGAGTTTTTGATGACTTCTAAGAGTGGGCCTCCTCCAGACTCAGACCTCCCCTTTCAGTCTTCATATCTGCAAATTGGGAAGAATGATGGTGTTATTGGTGTGTGTGTGTGTGAGAAAGAGGGGGGAGAATGAGAGGGAGAGAGAGGGAGAGGAGACCATGTACATGTGCTGTCCAATTGTTTTCTCCACCTTCAGTCAAGACTCAGAACCTCACTGCCCACCTCAGCCCAAGGTGAGCCCTAGGAATCTCCATGACAACAAACTGGTTATGAACAGGGCTGCAGTTGCCATGGTGACAGCTCTCTCTCTCTCTCTCTCTCTCTCTCTCTCTCTCTCTCTCTCTCTCTCTCCCTCCTCCCTCCTCCCCTCCCCTCCCTTCCTCTCTCTTTCTCACCCCCCCCCCTTTCCTCCTCTCTTCTCAATGAACCAGAGCTGTCTGGAGGCCCAGCTTCCCAGGCAGGGTGACGGTGGGGTTGAGATACATGAGAAGAAGTCCCAGATTGGAAAATAGGGAAGATAGGCTGAGTCTGCAGGGGAATAGGGGGCTGTTGGGGTGCTGTTGCCATGGTGACGGGGCTGCAGCCTGTTAATTAAGCCCCTGGTTGCCATGGAGACGGTGGTGGTTGACGTGCTCTGCTTCGAGCCCTATATGTGTGGGGTGTGTTATGCGCTGGACTCATCAACTGACTGCTAGGATTTGGGTCTGGAGGATAGGGCATGCAGGGAGCAGGAGGAGGGGTGAAGGAGAGGCCTTGGGGTCTTAGGTCCATGACAGGAGATGGGTGGGTCATGGCAGTGATGCTTGGTGATAAGGATTGGGTACAGCTGGGTCTTCCAGCTTCCCCCGGACAGCCCTTCTCCTGGCCTGGTGGAGAAGGCCTGCCTAGAGCTTGGGATGCTGGGTTCTGGTCTCCACTTGTAAATTCAGCCCACGAGGAAAATGCCTCCCATTCCATTTCCATTTCTAGACTCCAATTTCATCATAAGTGGTAAGTGGAAAAATAATTTATAAAGTCCTTTCTTGCATCCCAGTCCTCATGTGGTGGGAGGCAGCTCCACTGAGCTCCTCTCTGAGAAGCACAAGGTGGGGGATGAATTTTGGAGACTCTGAGTTCAAAAATAGGAGCCTGCTTGCTGTCTCTTAGGTTGCTCTATCCAGGGGCTTTCCTCCGCTGTCCCATCTTCCCAGGGCTCTGGTCCTCTGCATGGGGAGGGTATGCTGAGTGGGCGGTCTGGTTCTTGGGCCTCAGAACTGAAGGCCACCTCTTATTGGCCAAGGCCAGGCTGGTCATGTAGGAGGTGCTTGCAATGAGTTTTCTGAAAGTCTCACCAGGAAGGCAAGGAACAGGTCCCAGCTTCCTTGGATGGTGTCAGTTGAAGGGCTTGGGGTTTCCCTTTGGGATTCTGCCCTTGCTTGGTCTGGACCCCCTGGGAACAATGTTTTTTCCCTTCCTTACTTTGCCCTGTCTGGCTTGGCACTCATATGTAGACCAGGCTTGCCTCAAACTTGTCATGAGAATTCTGCCTCAGTTTCCTGATAGGTAAGCACTGCTACAATCAGCCAGATAGGTGGCTTCCTCCCACCCCACCCCCAAATCCTTTGTGGTGTTGGGGATCAAACTTAGGGCCTTGTGCATGCTAGGCAAGCTCTCTCAAACAGAGCTATATCCCAAGGCCTCCTCAGGAAGAGCTCCATGGTCTTAATCCAAGACTCACAGAAGACAGATTACTCTTCACTTACAGATGCTGATGCTGAAGTCCAGAGAGAGGGAATAAGTAGAATTCTGCAACAGAGGGTAGGGTGGAGTTAGTGTTTCCCACATCCCAGGTGGCTCTCCAGGTCAGAGCTCTAGTGAGGATTGACAATGAGGCAGTAGGAAAGGGCAGTCACTCTGGCCGTCACCTATTTTCTGGAGATCCTTATGTCTTTATAGACAGGTTTACTCCCTGGAAGATCAGAAATGCAATAGCACCAGGCCATAGATGAAGAAGTATGCCCCTAGGGGGACATCCCAGACTGGAGATTGCTGGAAAACACCTGACAAGCACACTTCATGCTTTACCCCTTTACACATTTCTACAGAGTAATACAGGATAGACTGTAGTATGCTAGTAGTGTGGTGTGTGTGTGTGTGTGTGTGTGTGTGTGTGTGTGACTGACTCTGGGACAACCAAGGGTACCAAATACTCATACCTTCTTAAAAATATTATAGTGTTATTCTGTATGTGTGCAAAATGTGTGGACAGAGGACAACTTGCAAGTGTCAGTTCTCTTCTTCAGCCATTTGGGTCCCAAGCGTTGAACTCAGGTTGTCAGGTTTGGTTGTAAGTGCCTTTATCAGTGAGCCATCACACATCTCCCAAGTGCTCACATCTTGTCTGAATGGTTAACTCTCCATCCTAACAGATTAGCTGGGTGTTTACAAAACCAAGCGGTGAAAGCACCTTGTTGTTGGTGAATTCCTCAGAAGCATCCTTTGAGTCCGCCGTGGAAGACTCCACAGTTGGTCTCGTCTGAAACCATTGGTGCATTCTACAGTGCCAGCATGGCAGTTGACTCTGTCCAAGGTCCTGAAAATGCCAGCACTGTAAGCTATCTCTACAGATACAGGAGGCCTTCGGCTCCATCCAAGAGGCCTCTCATCTTTGAAACCTGGACATAAAAGAGGGAGAGCCCATCCGAAACTCAACCCCTGTTAATTTTTCTTTCTTTCTTTTATTTATTTTTGGAGCAGAAAATCAGAGGCAGCTGAGCAGCGCAGATATGATTGTATTCTTGTCTCTTTCACTGGAGGCAAGATCAATTTAAAAGAGGTTCTATTGAGGAATGACCTAAGTTGGAGTAAATAGAAATGGGTTCTAGACTCAATTCTGCCATTCATTGGCTTTGTGTTTATGGGCAGTCATTTTCTGTCTTGGGTGCTTAGTTTTTTTTCATCTATGAAAGGTAAGATGTGCATTAGGTAAGTTCTTCTGCCCTGGGATTTTGAGGACTCGAGTCAGGAACCAGTGTGACTGTGAAGCTATTTCCTGTACCCTGATGGTATGTTTAGATCTCCCAGATGCAAAGGGTCTAAATCTCAGATGTCGCTTTCTGCAGCGTCTCCACCATTGGCTCAAGTCTGGACTCTAGGGTTGCTCAGGGGTCTGAGGGTAATCGAGCTTCTGGGGCAGGGTCTGGCGGGGAGGAGGAGAACAGGAGAGCATGTCAGGTCTGGAAAGCCTCAGAAAGCAATCCTGGATTAGGGGATTAAACACACCCGCCCCAGTAGAAAATCTGGTCCCCGACCGGCAGGCGGCCTCATTCTCCCCTCCCCCCCACCCTGTTCCTGGCCAGCCTGAGGCCAGCCTACCCTCCCTAGAGGCTGCACCATCTCAGGTGGAAAGAGACCTCTCTGCTGCTTGCTCCTCACTGCATTTCACCCATAGATCATTCTACTTCAGAAAGCCCCTGTCTGTGGTGTGGACTCCAGGGATTTGTCTTAGGGTAGGATGCTGAGACTCCAACCAGCCTGAGCATCGTGAGAGAGTTCACTACAACTCCTCTAGTGGCAGCCACCGGTTTAAAAACAGAATGGGACAGATAGACCATTGACCTGAGGCCCCTGGGACAGCACAGTACCTCTTCCTTCAGCTCCAACCTCTAGGACAGAGATCTGGGAATGGGTCTGGTTTTCCTTCCAGGCCTTCTTGCCTCACCAGTTTTGTAGACAGGTTCCCTGGGGCCCTTACATTCCACAGCGCCCTCCCCTGCCACCTCGGTTTCCCACATGTTCCCTCCAGGGGTCAACTCGGACCCCCAGTCAGGGAGCCGCTGCGGGGCCGCCTCCCCGCGGCCGCGACCTAGTTCCCTGCCGTTATTTTTAGGGCGCGGGATGGCACCTGCCCACGTGCCGGGCCCCGCCTGCGCTGGAGAGTGGGGGGAGGCTGCTTCTGCTCTAGGAAGCAAGGGCTGCGTCCCCCGCAGCACCCCCTCATCCCACCCGCGCAAGCCCCCAGTTTTCCCGCGAGGGGGCCACTGGAGCTCTCTGTCCGCCCCTCATCCCCTCTCCTTCCTCCTGCTCCCCCCCAAAACCCGCCAGTGGCTCACGCCTCCTGCATACGGGATGAGGTGAGCAGCGCCGCTGCTGAGAGGGGGCGCGCGCGGGTGTGAGCGTGTGTCCGTGTGCGAGTGTGTGTGCGCCGGGCGGGCGGGCACTGCAGCTTCTTCCTCCGTGGAGCGGAGAGCGAGCGAGAGAGCTCGAGCAGCGAGCGCCAAAGGCGGGCAGAGGGGCGCGGGCGAAACGGTGCAGCCATCCCAGGGCTAGAGCTGCGCAGCCACCATGCTCAACAACCTGACGGACTGCGAGGACGGCGATGGGGGAGCCAACCCGGGTAAGCAGTGGTCCGGGGGCGGCGGGGGAGGGGGCGGCGAGGAGGAGGACAGCTTCGGGGTTAGAGGCGGAGCGGGGGTGGGGGGACGCCTCCTGGAGAGAAGAGCCTGATACTGACCCCGACTGCAGATGCGGGAGGTAGCCCGGAGGCTTGCTCCATTGGAATGCGCTAGGCGCTGTCCGAGGTTCTGGAATGCGCCGCGCTCCGAGGCAGATTGGGGACCCGGGATTGGGATGATCCGCGGCCTGGGGCCAGATTTTGATTAGCTAAACCCGAGGGGCTGTTGGAAGGGGATGGAATAGCTGGAACAGGGCTGACGTGCCGTTCGACGGACAGGAGGGAGGCTCCATTCCCGGAGAGGGGACCCGGGCGTCCTGGCGCAGAGCAGGGCTTCTGGGGGTGCAGTCTGCTGCAGTCCCTCGCTCTGAGCTTCAGGGAGTGATGGATCTGAGGTTTGGAGGCCGTCTGGGTTGCGGTGTTCCCATAAGGGGATACTTGGTGCAACCAGGACCCCCTCCCCCAAGGCTCCCTGAAGTCCTTATCTTAGCCTGAAGCTACCTCGTCTGTGGATTTTCAGGTCTGCTTTGCTGGATTTCCTCTCCCTCTCAGTTCTCAGTGGGTTCCTATTCAGGACAGGAAGCAAGATCCCTGCTTCCCTCTTTCCCCCTTCTCTTGGTACCCCGGGGCAGCAGTGTGGTTTTCAGGGCGGGGCAGGGGAAGTCTTTATAGTTAGCTCTCTTAATTATCTTAGTGAGGCCTCAGAAACGGGGTCCCAGCAGCTGAATTCCCAGCGCCGTGGTGACACTGCGGACTCGCTGCGGTGGGTGCAGAGACTTGCCAGAAGCTGAGGGGCTCTGGAGCAAATCGGTGCTGTTCCGGTTCTCCGTCATCCTTCACTGCCGGGTTTTTTTTTTTTTTTTTCTGCTCCAAGGTCTTGGGGCCAGCCACCCCCTCGGGCTCCCAGGCCCCTCGCCGCCCCCCAGCGGTCTCAGTCATCCATCACGGCTGTCAGCCGCCCCCAGCCCCCACCCTTTAGTGGCGCTGCGTCCCCTGCGCACTACTGCATCTCAGAGCCTTCAAATGTTCTCCTAGGCATTGCTTGACCCTCGGGGCCGAGACTCCCACAGACCTCCCCAGGAGATGGCCCAAGGCCACAAGAACTGAAAGCATGATCTCTTAGATACTAGCAGGTTTGACTCCGAGGTCGAGGTCGTTGATTTTGGATCACAGTCAGGGCCAAGTGGAGCAGTGGGAAGGCTGGGGGCACCAGCATCCCTGGTCCTTTGTCAGCGACACCCCCTTCCCATTCCCCCACGGGACTGAGTCCTATGCAGGGGACACAACTACTGCTGGGCAGCTCATCCATCTCTCCAGTGACCCGGGGGTCACCTCATCAGGCTTTGCTCCCTTGGCTGCAGGGGGAGGGGGTTGTAAAAGTCTAGTCTGCGGCAGCTCCAAGCATCTTGAAGCAGTGTTCCAGGAGCAAAGGAAAGGGATGTCACTTCCTCCCAGGATCCTCCTCAGATACCTCCACTATGAGACACCCCTGCTCCCCAGAATGGGTTCTGAGGATTCCTGGGCACCTGCTTCCCCACCGACCTTCACTGGACCTCTGTGTTTCTTTGGGGTTGCCAAAGGCCCAGTAAAGAGGCACATGCATGGTGGGAGCAGGGTTCTAACTAATAGTTCTTTCCAGTTCTCAGGACTGTTCATTTCTAGACACCAAGTGTAACAGGCCCATCTGGAGACTTTCTTTCTATATATAGACTCCAGCACTTGGAATTAGAGTGGTCAGAACCTGGTCAAATAGTCTGCATCTAGAGTGGGAAGGTCTCCCCCTGGACTCTTGGTGACGGTGGTAGGCGGCACTAAAGACTTCCTGAGTCTGAGCAAAGAAGGACTGAGTCCCCGACTCTTGAGTCTAGATTCCTGGAACTATATGGAAAGAGTCGGGTGTTGACCTCAGGGAGAATCTGAGGGCTCCTCTGGGCCAAAGAATATTCCCAAGGATATTGTCTTTGGCTTTCAGATCTCCTTTACCTTTGGGGTCTGACGACCCCTTTCTCTCCCTAAGCTGCCCTGGGGATTCCCTATAGGTCCAGTCTCTGGCCCCGGGGGAGACTCCTTAGCCAGCGCCTGTTTCCTCCAGGCGAGCTCTGGCCTCGGCAGCTTAATTGAAAGCCGATTCAGGCTGAGAGCTCCCAGGGGGCGGGGATAGGGGCGGAGGCGGGGGCGGGGGCGGGGGCGGGGGCGGCTCAGCCTGGGTCTGGCCTGCCTCTTGCACCTCTAGGTGCTCCCTCAACACCCAGACTCCTGGCTCTGGGGAATCAGGACGAGTTTCCCCTTTGCTGTCTTGCTCCTTGAGAACGCAGACGCTCACTCCCCATCCCCCTTAACTAGTAAGCCCAGCATTCCAGGCTGGGGACAAAATCAGCTCTTGGCTGGTAAGGCCGGGAGCCTGGCGTCTGGCCCAGGCAGCGGATGGAAAGGCGGGACCTAGGACAAGCCTACCAAGCTGCCCCCTCCCCCTGCACTCCTTTCCTGGTCGGGTTCGGGCCTGTAGTCTGGCTCTGCGCGCTGCGTTACATAAGCGGCTGCGGGCGGGCGCGTGGCCGGCTCGGCGCTGCGCGGTCGGTCCGCGCTGTCGCCATGGAGACTGGTGCCTGGCCTCCTAGTTACGGGGTCTCCGGCCAGGATGTCCCCCTTCCAGCTGGTTAAGCGCCATTCGCTGCGGCAAAGAAGGAAGGCTTGAGAGCGGATGTGGAAGACAGAGGGGAGGGGCTCTTCTGACAGTGGTCTGGGACCTAAAAGAGGGTGCATCTAAGAAAGGCAGCCAGCTTACAGAGCAGCCCTTAAATCTTGCAGCTAAGGGAAGGATGCGAGATAAGGAGTCCAGGCTGGATGTGTACCAGGTGTGCTAAGTGGTAGTTGCAATAGTAGCGGTAGGCACATAGTATATGTTATTTCAGTTGACTCCATAGCCATCCTATGAGTTAGACCAAGTTAGTATCCTTTTGCAAGGGGAGAATGACTTGCTCAGGCTGGAATCAGAGCTGGAGAGGCTGGCAGTGAAGCTCAGCCCTTACCTGAACCACTAGAGAATTTTCTCTTACATCCCATTAGCTTTTCTAGTCCTGATTATCTTGTGACAAGCACAGAAGGCATCTGGTCAACATTTAAAAAAAGACAGGCCGCATCACCCTTTCATTTCTCCTGGTTTTCTGATTCCAGACAGATCTTTTCAGATTCTGAGGTCTGAGAGGGAAGCCTCGCAGAATTTTCCTCCTAATACTGTTTTCTGAACATCTATTACATGCTGGCTGTCATAGGGAGGATAGGCCTGTTATTCCCAGGAACTTACCCGGGTGAGAAGAGAGAATGTCTGGTGGTCTGGTCAGGCATCCAGGCATTTCTGCCTCAGTGGGCAAGGTGGAGGTGGGTGTCTTTTGGAGCAGGTGCTGCTCCCCCAACTTTCAGACAGGTTGGGACACATCATGCTCTTGGAAGGGGTCCCTGGCTGGGTGACTGGAGAAGGTTCTAGGAGGCAGGGAGAAGGGTGCAGATGTTACATAGGCAAGAACACAAAAGCTGAGGAGTAGGAGATTCAGGGCCACAGGGCCTCACCTTCTCTTGGAGGGCCACAGGGCCTCACCTTCTCTTGGAACTTGGACAATGGTGTTTCTCCCCGGAATCCAGGAAGATGTCTGCTGCTGGGACTTCAGCCCTGGTGCTGAAGGACATTGGTGACTGGAACTGTCCATGAAAATATTACCACAGAAACTCTGCACCAACAGAGTTTCTCCTTGGCTTGTTGCATTTGGAGGGAGCAATGCCCATGAAAGCCGGGGGTAACCATGCAAACCTGCATAGCAAATGTGCCAAGCCAAGGAGGTGTGCAGTTACCCTGGGGCCCTTCTGGTGTGCAGTATCTTTTATGGGCATCACTCCCTTCTCGTGCCCAGGAAGCTTCTGGACCCTGCAATGGACGACCCTTGGCTAAATTCAGCCTCTTCCCCACCCCACACTCCTGCCTTCTGCACTTCAGTTCATTAAGCTGTAACATCGTCCCCCTCATTGACCCATGCTAGGAACCCCAGGCGTTATCCCTTCCCCCTCCCCAGACATCTGGCACAGCAATGCTTCCATAATGCTTGGTGCTTGAGTCTTTCCATTGCCCCATATTGCTGTGACCTAGGTCATTGTCAGCTGTCGTCTGGATTATGGAAATGCTCTAGTTGCTGTGTTTTCTCACCTGAAGCCAGAAGGCTTGCTGCAATATTCAAGTCAGGTCATGACACTCTTGGGCCTGAAACTTCAATGACTGTCCATTGTCCTCTGGATGGGGTCCAAGCTCTTCAAGATGGCCTGGCACTTCTTTAAGGCTCACACTACCTTGAGTCATCTTCCCCCAAGCCGCTGTTCATTCCCAAGCCCCAATATGCCCCCTCTTAAGACCCTAGCTAGATCATGCTTCATTCAGCAATAACCTGTTCTGCTGTTGGCTTCCACATCTGGGACACCAAACACGCTGTTCTGGGTTCTCTCCGCCTGGAACACCCTCCTGCCACCCTCCCAGTCTAGCCCTTACTCATCCTTCAGTTCTCAGCTGACGCGTCACTTCCTCTGGGAAGCCTTCTGTGCCCTCTCAGGCTGGGCTGCATGCCCTCTCGCATCCCCGATGTTCCGTTTCTTTCACAGATGTTAGCAGTCCTGTCTGCTGCTTCTTCCCTGGCGTTGGTTTGGTCTCTAAGGGCGGCGATAGTGTTTTAGGCTGTTCGGTTCCTCCTCTGACTATTCTATTGGCACACGGTAGAATGACAGTGAAACGGGGAGCCAAAAGGGTATCCCTAGGCGTTCAGGTTGCAGGGTTCTCTGCTGTCTTCCCTATAAAAAAATCACACATCCACCCACATACTAAGATGGGTTCATTTGTATCCAAGAGGAGAATTCTGGAGATTCTTAAGGTGTCATGGTAGATGAACTAGGATCGGATCTCAAGAACAGAGAAGGGCATACACTTCATCAGGCACTCAGAACAGCCAGTAGGAAACTGGGTTCTTCATCCATGCTGCTAAAATCATGCAAGAAGGCAGTACAAGCCCAGTTTTCTCCAGCACATGACCTGAGGCTGCAGGCATTAAAGGGACCACATAGCTATAGTCAGGATGGATAGGGAACAAGTGACTGTGTCACACCCGACTCCTCCTCTTTTCAGGTGATGGCAATCCCAAGGAGAGCAGTCCCTTCATCAACAGCACCGACACAGAGAAGGGAAAGGAGTATGATGGCAAGAACATGGCCCTGTTTGAGGTGGGCTGCTTGGGCTACAGCTAGTCACGCTGGCTCATCAGTGCTCCCTCCCTCCCTCGGGAAGAGGAGACGCCTCTCCATTCTTCCCTCAGGTCCACCATCTTCCCCGGCCTCCACAGCCCTCCTTGGTCTTTCCTGGCTTTACCTCATGGTCCCCTGCTCTCCTCTCCTTTCTCACCGCCTCCTTCTCCTTCCCTCTGCTTCCTCTTCCTCGGTTCCCATCGCATCCCAAACTCAGTGGCTTGAACTTTGTCCCCATCCCCTACATCCAGCTCACTCCAGTTGCTGCCTTGACCTTCCGGCTCCCTAACATCGACCCCTTTCCTCCATAGGAGGAGATGGACACCAGCCCCATGGTGTCCTCCCTGCTCAGCGGGCTGGCTAACTACACCAACCTGCCCCAGGGCAGTAGAGAGCACGAAGAAGCAGAGAACAACGAGGGTGGAAAAAAGAAGCCAGTTCAGGTGGGGCCTTGGGGGAGAAGGGATGGGAGAGGGAAATGGATGGATGGAGGAGCGAACGGTAGGGAGGAAAGGAGGAGGGCGGTGGCTGTGTTGGAATGGGAGGGGAAGGATGGAGATGGAGGAGAGGAAGAAGGAGGTGTTTGGAGGGAGGCAAAGGGGAGAGATCTGGAGGCTGGTAGGAAGGAGGAAAAGGATGGAGAAACAGGAGGAGTGATGAAGGGAGGGAAAGTGCAGGCGAGGAGAGGCAGGGAAGGAACGTGGAGGAGGCGTGGCCTATTGGTAATGCGCAGGGTGTCGGGACTGACCGCTGGCCTCTCTGGCAGGCCCCACGCATGGGCACCTTCATGGGCGTGTACCTCCCCTGCCTGCAGAACATCTTCGGCGTCATCCTCTTCCTGCGGCTCACTTGGGTGGTGGGCATTGCAGGCATCATGGAGTCCTTCTGTATGGTCTTCATCTGCTGCTCCTGTGTGAGTGACCCCCACCCCTGCTCAGTGAAGACGGCTGGGGTTCGAGGCCTGGGGTGGGTGGTGGGAAGGAAGCACGAGACCTGAGCTTTTTATACGAGTCACTACTTATGATCCTTGAAAGTAAGTTAGGCTTGACTGGTCCTTCCTGAATCCCATAGGCTTCTCTCTGACGACTGAATCTACATGTGTGTGTTCATGTACTTACACAAGTACTGCAGAATCATTGATGAAGATGATAAATGCAGAGAACAAAACAAAATTCAACATAATTGCATAAGAGTTAACATTTTGGAAGGTTCCTACTCACAAAAAAATGAGATTATGTCTCACAGAGAACCTTGCAACTAGATTCTTCCTGTCCACGTTGAAAAAAAATCCAATTTCTATTGAACACCAAACTCATATTCTTGTGTCTTCACACATAACTTGGAGACCACTCTGCATGTGAAGATGCAAGTGCTGAAGCTACGCCTCTCATTCTATATTTGCGAATACCAAGGCTTGAGAGGTGAATTGTCTTTGGTCATAAGTTACCTAGGGGCCAAACTGGAGTGACAGGAGTTCTCTGGCATGGTAGTTCCTCCCATCTTCGTGGTAAATAAGAGGGTATTCTTTGAGACGGACTTGGCATGAGTAGAAGTTGGAACAGACCCAGAGAGAAGCTCAGGAGAGGAGAGCCTGTGGGTTTGGCTGGTGGCTGTTGGGTATATTGACTTGGCCACCAGCCAGACCACTGCAGCCCCCAGCAGCCACCATTCTGATGATCTCTTTCCTACAGACAATGCTCACAGCCATTTCCATGAGCGCGATTGCAACCAATGGTGTTGTACCTGGTATGTGACTGGGGCCTTTGCAGAGTGGGGGAGGGCCAGGGGCCTGATGCTTGATAGGGGGAACAGAGGGCCAGGCTTTGTGGACCCTCGGGACCCAAGACCCAAGACAGTATTGCAGGCCAAGAGGTAGGTAGGGGTGAGCCTGTTGGGGATTGGGAAGGAGGCAGATATTGGTGTTGAATAGGGCAATGATAACCTTCTCCCCCACTCAGTCCAAGACCCTCTTCTCTACCATCCTATTTTCTGAGCCATGACCTCCTTTCAGAGGTAATTAGCAAAATGGTAATAATTACTGCTGCAAACTCCATGCGGAGTGGTTGGCTGAATCTCCCGTAGTCTCCTTTCTGGGGCTGCAGCCTGAGGTCTAGAGAAACTGTCTTCTGCCCTCTGTCCCTAAGCTTGCTCAGCACAGGGATGTCCAGGGCCCTCTGATCCTCTCGCTGATAGTAGTTTTTTTCTGCAGCTGGTGGCTCCTACTACATGATCTCCAGGTCTCTGGGCCCAGAGTTTGGGGGCGCCGTGGGCCTCTGCTTCTACCTGGGCACTACCTTTGCTGGGGCTATGTACATCCTGGGCACCATCGAGATCCTGCTGGTGAGAGGGGGAGAGGAGGAGGAGTGGGGTCCCGGGCTGTCAGCCTCTTAACCAGTGTTCCCTGGACACCTGCTGTAGGCCAGGCCACTGCTTAAGGCCAGAGAGAAGTCGGATGTGGTCTGTCTCGAAAGAGTCCCCAGTCTGGCTGGGGAGACAAGATACAATAATTATGTAACACAAACAGCTGTGGTTTATCAGGCACCCACTGAGTTCTCAGCATAGCTCCAAGTGCTTTGCAGTCATTATCTTGAATCCTTAGAGGTTTAAGTATCATGATGGCATTTTACAAATGAGAAGTTCCAAAAGGCAGATAGATCACTGGCTCAAGGTCACTCAGCTATGGGCAAGCTGGCAGAGGTGTGGGTTGATAAGAGTTAAAATAACAGCTGGAATAATGAGAGCCTGCCACATTCCAGGGACGGTGGGAAGCACTCTTTGGATGTTAGTTGCAGAGCCCTGATAGATGGTTCTTAGATTGTAAAAGAGAACCATGAGGGACCCGTGTAGAGAGATCCGATAGGAGACACCCTAGGTGTCTGGGCTGTGTCTGAAGGACAGGGCGATGCCTTAGACCTCCTGTTCTTCCTGATTGGGTGGGTGCGGATGAGGGACCCTTAGCTTAAGGAAAGGGTGCAGTTTAGTGGCTTAGATGCTCCAAACCATGGCATTGCTTCTCAGCGCTGTATAAACTTTCTAACCCTGGGAGGTGGAGGCAGGAGGATGATAAGTATGAGATCACCCTCAGGACATAGTGAGTTTGAAGCCTGTCAGGACTGCAAGAGATCTTGTCACAAATGAAAGGAGAAGAAAAAGAGGAGCTAACCTTTCCCACCTCCTATCCTCCACAAGCCCTAAGATTTCATGAATCTCTCATATTTTAGAAGATGGCCATTTTACAGATGAGGAGGGCCAGGTCAGAGAGTCTCAGGAACATGTTGAGGGGTGTGAACCTTCATCTGCCTGGCTTCCAGAGTCTGTGCTTGTCCACTGTCTCCCAAGATCTTAGGGAACCAAAACTAACAGAGTCAGAGCTCCTGGTTTGGTGGCAGGAGAGAAGAAATCAGGGGTTGGGGGCTTGAGGGGGCACATTGGTGTGGGCTCTGTGAACCTCTGTAACTTATGGCATTTCTAGATGCATTATCAAACAGTTCTGCCCACAGTAACAAAGTAAGGAAAAAAATGACCCAGTGAAAATCACAAACATTTTAGCGTGTATCTCTCACATTTCTGTTCTTCTATATGATGCTTTGTTCTGTTTTTGTAAAACACAACTCCACTTGGAAATATTTCCTTAAGAACCCAAAGCTCCCTTTACTTATAAATAAAAAGTAACTAAATAAGTATAAGCATTTTAAATTTAATGTAGACATTTAAAATATGAATATATAAGACATCACATTTTAATTATTCAATAAAACTTCTGTTGTCCTTTTTTGCTGTTGCTGTTTTCTTTTCTTTCCTTTTTTTTTTGTTGAGACAAGTTTTCTCTGTATAGCCCTAGCTGTCCTGGAGCTCACTCTGTAGACCAGGTTGGCCTCGAACTCGGAGGTTCACCTACCTCTTCCTGCTGGGATTAAAGTCATGTGCCACCACACCCGGCTTGTTGTTTCATAAGACAGGTTCAGGCTTGCTCAGTACTGTTGACTCTCCTTCCTCAGTCTCCTGAGTGCTTGGAATACAGACATGCCTGGTACCACTGATATTTGGATATCCCTGCAAACACATCTACAACAATACAAGCACAATGAGTAAATATCTCCACATATAAATTAATAAATATGAGATCATAAGATCCATCATTTTTTAAAACTTGACTTTATTTACCCAATACACTATGCGTAGTTTTTAAACTCTTGAAATGAGGCCTTGCTATGTAGTTCAGGCTGGTTTCAAATTCTCCTGCCATAGTTTGGGATTATAAATCTGTACCACCGTGCCTACCATGGATAGTTTTTTAGTCCATCCATATAAATTCATGTCTTTTCTGCCCTTACTGCTGGGGATTGAACCCAGGGCTTGTGTTCATTTGAATGTATTTTCCATCACTGAGCCATGACACAGACCCATGCCATCTTTTAAAATAGTTTTGTAGCTTAAATAGAAATATCAGAATTTATTTACCTAGCCTCTAGGGATAAGCGTCTGTTTTTTCCACCTCTATATCATAAATAATAAAAGTAACATGTATCTAATAGTTATAACAGAGGAAGCTTCTCTCACATTGCAGGAGACCTTTTTAGCAGTGCACTGTTAATGGATCCATTTCCCTCCTCGGAGTCCATTTCCCTGGGGTGAGTCTCTGTTGGACTTTCCTGGGTCACCCATCTGGCTTCCTTTGCTCCTTTTCTGCAGGCTTATCTCTTCCCAGCCATGGCCATCTTCAAGGCAGAAGATGCCAGTGGGGAGGCAGCAGCCATGTTGAACAATATGCGGGTGTATGGCACCTGTGTACTTACCTGCATGGCCACTGTTGTCTTTGTGGGTGTCAAGTACGTCAACAAGTTTGCCCTGGTTTTCCTGGGTTGTGTCATCCTCTCCATCCTGGCCATCTATGCAGGGGTCATCAAGTCTGCCTTCGACCCACCCAATTTCCCGTGAGTGCTGTCTTTTGAGTCTACAGTATTACGGCCTCACTGGCCCAGCTCAGGTCTGCATAGTAAGAGTTTCTACCAGGTCCCCTCTCTCTTCACCCCTCAGAACCAGAAGTGTGTGGGTTGGGAGCAACATCCCCTGGAAGGACAAATGTTTCCTATTTAGGGAAATTTATCCAGCATGGGATAACAGTTTTAGTGGTGGGAAGAAGTTCCCTTGAGTGTGTCACATGCTTGCTGGTGGGGACTTGGGAACATAAAATAGAAATGGCTTCTGAAGGAATACACCCTGTGTGGTGGGGAAATTTGTGGATGGGTCAACCTCCTGGAATGGACAGTCTTAGTTTTTAGCACCTTCTCCAGGATGGGAAAGAACCCAGAAGAGAGAGCCCAGGGTTCAGGTCCCCTTGGTTCTCTTGCTCCTTTAGTAGAATCTCCTTAGTGCAGAGGATGGGGCTCAAAGGCTGCTGTCCACGGTGCTGAACTCAACAGCACCCACAGGCTAGCTCTCCATCTTGTCTGCACGCTTGACTGGCTTGGGAAATGTTATAGAAACTCCGATGGGCACACCCCAGACAGAATCAGAATCCCTGGATGTGGGACCCCAAAATCTGCATCTTTAAAACTGCCAGTGGTTCTGCTGTGAAACCAGGGAGAGGTTTTGTCCCTCCCATCTCCCTTGCTTGCTTCTCTCCCTAGGATCTGCCTCCTGGGGAACCGCACACTGTCTCGCCATGGCTTTGATGTGTGTTCCAAGCTGGCTTGGGAAGGAAATGAGACAGTGACCACACAGCTCTGGGGCCTTTTCTGTTCCTCCCGCTTCCTCAACGCCACCTGCGATGAGTACTTTACCCGAAACAATGTCACAGAGATCCAAGGCATTCCTGGTGCTGCCAGTGGCCTCATCAAAGGTGTGCATGCGTGCGTGCGTGCGTGTGTGTGTGTGTGTGTGTGTGTGTGTGTGTGTGAGAGAGAGAATGGGGTGATATCTATGGAGTGTTTCAGGGATTGTTGGTTAAGCTGTCAGGGTTAGGGGCATTCCTTGGGATTCAGTTCCATTCAGTCAGCTTTAATTAAGCATCTTGGGTAGACCAGGTTCTGTCCTAAGTATCATGGAGAGGCAGAGTGGAATGTGCCTCACTGTTATTAAGAAAGAGAGCCGGTCTAATAAACATCTACTTAACACCGTGCTGAAGCACTGGAACCACAACACACACAGTCTCAGGACTTGGCCTTAGAGATTCAGTGACAGATCAATGTGTTAGTAATAGATTATGTTCCACAGAGATGTGTATTCACTGAGCAGAGAGACGTGAGGAGACACAGCATTCATATGTATCAGGTGACAAGAACAAGGCTTCCTGCACTTGACAAGGGAAACTTTGGAGGACAAGCAAGAGACTGGATATGGGAATTAAAATCAAAGAACAGCCTGCTTAATGCGTGTGGCCTGTCCTTCTGACCACAATGCATTTGGTGTGACTCGGGGTGCAATGTACAAATTAAAATGACAAGGGATGGTGCTACAGAGGGTAGCACAAGCCAGACCATGGCAGGCCCTGGAAGCCTTGCTGAGGAGGTTGGTTTGCATGTTGAAGGCAGTGGGGGTGCAGATGCTGTGAGCCCAGGAGAAAGATGGCATCTTTCTGAGAAACAGTGATGGTTTCAGCAGTAATGGAGTAGGGGTTCTCAACTAGAGCTGCTCTTCTGCCCTGGAAGTGTTTGGCCATCTCTCTCTCTCTCTCTCTCTCTCTCTCTCTCTCTCTCTCTCTCTCTCTCTCTCTCTCTCTCTCTGTGCGCGTGCACACACACACACAATTTTATTTTGCATGTTTATATGTGTGTGTACATGCATGCCATGTGCATATAGAAGCCACAGGACATCTTGTTGGAGTCTGTTCCCTCCTTCCACCATGTGGGTCTCTGGAATTGAACCCAGATTATCAGGTTTTACAGCAGGTGCCTTTACTCACTGAGCCATCTTTCTGGTCCCTTGAGATATTTTTTGGTCATCAGACTAGAGGGATTGGAGCTTGAGAGATGGCTCAGAGGTGAAGAGAACTTGCTGCGCTTCCAGAGGTCCTAGGTTTGATTCCAGCAGCCACATGGTGGCTCACAACCATCTGTAACTCAGTTCCAGGGGACCTGATGCCTTCTGGCTTCTGCAGGCAGTAGGCACACATGAGGTTCACAGACATGCATGCGGATAAAACACCCATGCGCATAAAACAGGAGCAACACTGGAGGGATGCTGCTGACATTTAGTGTATAGATGACAGGTGTCTGCCTAACACTCTAGTGCTGTTTGCTACCCCGCCATAGCAGATTCATCTACCTCACCTGCCACTGGTGTGGGGTGGAGGAGCCCTGGAGTGGGATGAAAAGGCTTGTTTGAGAAATATTAATGAGTGGTGATGGGCAGAAGTTGAAAGGCTTTGAAGCAGGGGAACAGAAGCAGTTGACAGCAATGCCAAGGTGTCTGAATTAATTGATGCTAGTGCCATCACCAAGATGAGAGCAGATGAGGTCAACTGGGGACAGGCAGGCTCAGGGAGGACTTTCTGCATCTGTCCCACGAGATTGGACTACGTAAGAGCACAGACTCAGTCCCATTCAGCTTTGAAATCGGTGTGCACACTATGGCACAAGGCAGGAGTTTGGGAAATGGTGGGTGTGAAAGACCAGTTGTGGGTGTGAATGAGATTTGGTTGGTCTTAACTCTTTGCTTCCCATCCCTCCTGGTTTAAGCTCTGATCCCCAACTTCTGGTCACCTCCCTGAGTGTCTCATATTCACACAGAGAACCTGTGGAGTTCCTACCTGACGAAGGGGGTGATCGTGGAGAGGCGTGGCATGCCCTCAGTGGGCCTGACAGATGGCACCCCCGTCGACATGGACCACCCCTATGTCTTCAGTGACATGACCTCTTACTTCACTCTGCTCGTTGGCATCTACTTCCCCTCAGTCACAGGTGAGCCAGAGCTCGGAGAGGGAGTTCTGTGCCTGGGAGAGGGTGGATAGGAGGCTCGGAGACAAGACTAATGGCTCTCCCTGCCACCTAAGCAGTGGTGAATCCTTGTTTGGGACCTATGGGATCGAGGAAGGAATCAGGATCAAAACAGATAGCTTGTGTGGCAAGGCGAGGTACCAGACTCCTGACTCCAATATGCGTCTTTTCCTCAATGGCCTTGGCTTCTATCTGAACTGCTCTCCCACCTCTAGGAATCATGGCTGGCTCAAACCGGTCTGGAGACCTGCGGGATGCCCAGAAATCCATCCCTACTGGAACCATTCTGGCCATTGCCACCACCTCTGCTGTCTGTATCCTGCACAGCTGGGTGTGTCCACTCCTGGTGTGTGTGTGTGTGGTACTGCGGGTGGCATGGAGGTTGCTACCTTCTCGGGTGACTCAGGATGGGTGGCTGGTAGGGTATCACCATGCTAGAGATTCTCCTTCATTCTCTGCCTTAGACATCAGCTCTGTTGTTCTGTTCGGGGCCTGCATTGAGGGGGTCGTCCTGCGGGACAAGTAAGTGAAGGAAGGGGAATGGACTTTGTCCTGGAGGAGGGGTGGGCTGAGGAAGAAGCAGAGCTGGCAGGACGGTGGGGACCTGAGAGAGGGGCCACTGGGCGAGAGACCATGATATTTGTTGATCTACTCGTTTTCTTCTTATTGAATATTTTATCTTTGTCACTTAACCTTAAGAGGCTCAAAAGATGTCTCCTTTGGTTTGGGATGGTGACATATTTATTTATGATCTGTTCATTCATTCATTCATTCATCCATGCATTCATTCACCTAGCACTTCTGTGTATTGTTCATTGTCTTAAACATTCTGAAGGAAGCAAAGAGTAACACAGGTTTTGTGTGTTTTTTTAAAAATATATAACAGGGCTACAGAGAGCACATGGTGGGGTTCAGTGTGACCCAGTCAAGTGAACACATTAGTGAATACATTAATTAACATATTAACGAATACATTAATGAACACATTACTGCTAGTTTTAGGGTAGTTTGGCTTCCATTTATCTCCTTTAATCATAGTCCTCCCACGAGAATGCCAGGGTCCAGCAGTTCCTTCTCCTCAGAGCTTCATCAGGCATTTGAAGGACTTCAGCATACAACCCTCTGAGGAAAAGCAGGAAGGGTTTTTTTGTACATTGTAATTTGTCCTGCACCAACCACAGCTCAAAAGCATTTGATGAAAGCTCAGCTTTTGTAGAATTAAAAAATTATTATTACTTATGTGCATATGTGTTTTGCCTGCATGGGAGTGTCAGGTCCCCTGGAACTGGAGTTACAGACAGTTGTGAGCTGCCATCTGGATGCTGGGAACTGAACCTGGGTCCTCTGGAAGTACAGCCAGTGTAGACTTTCCATGGTCATGTTCCCTAAACAATACAGTGTGGCAGCCAGGTCCACAGACTTCTAGTGTATTGGGGTTGTAAGTCACCAGACACGATTCTGAATCTTCCGGAAACTGTGTGCCTGCTGGTGCATACTGTGTCACTTTTTGAAGGTGTGAGCACCAAGGAATCTGGTATCTTGGGAGCAGGGGCCCACCCCATACAGATTCCGAGAGATGTTTGCCTTAGTCTTCCTTCCCACTGTCTTTAAAATTTTATTTATTGCCAGTTGTGGTGGCGCACACCTTTAATCCCAGCACTTGGGAGGTAGAGGCAGGCGGATCTCTGTAAGTTCGAGGCCAGCCTGATCTGCAGAGTGAGTTCCAGGTCAGCAAGGGTTGTGTAAAGAGACCTATCTCGAAAAATATTTAGTGTGTGTGAGTGTGCGCACATGTGCACGCACATGTATGCAGGTGTGTGTGTGTGCCATGGCACATGCATAGAGGTTAGAGAAGAAGTGTTGGTTCCCTCTCTCCACTGTAGATTTTAGGGATCAAACTCGGGTTTGAAGAATTTGCATCTATGACTGTTTTAGAGTAGTTTGTTTTTTTTTTTTCGAGACAGGGTTTCTCTGTGGCTTTGGAGGCTGTCCTGGAACTAGCTCTTATAGACCAGGCTGGTCTCGAACTCACAAAGATCCGCCTGCCTCTGCCTCCGGAGTGCTGGGATTAAAGGCGTGTGCCACCAACGCCCGGCAGTTTTAGAGTAGTTTGACCTCCATGCATCTCATTTAGTCATAGACCTCTCATGAGGCTGCCAAAGGGTCCACAGTTCCTTCATCCCCACTCTTAGCCTGGTGTTTGAAGCATCTCACCAGTGGTCCCTTGAGCACATCTCCAGGGACAGGAAAGGCAGCATCTCCCATCTTTCCCTTCTCCTCTACCTCCCTTCTCTCCCCTTACTTTTCTTTCTTTCACCTTTTAAAGACATTTGTTTGTATTTAATGTGTATGAGTGTTTACCTGCATGTATGTCTGAGCACCACCTGCATGCCTGGTGTCCACGGAGGCCGGAAGTGAGTGCTGGATCCTCAGGGACTGGAGCTTCAGGCAGTCTGTGAACTGTCATGTGGGTGCGGGAGAGTGACCAGTGCTCTCAACAGCTGAGCCATCTAGTCCACCCCTCCCCTCTTTTGGAGGTAGGGTCTTGCTACACTGCTCAGGCTGCTCTGGGATTCCTGGGCTCACGAAGGTCTCCTGCCTCAGCTTTACACGTGGCTGGGACGGGGGGGCTCATGCCACTACATTTCCATTTTAAGACAATAGCATTGATATAAAATTCTTTCTTTTGATTTTTTTTTGAGACAGGGTTTCTTTGTGGCCGTGGCTGTCCTGAAACTCACTCTGTAGACCAAGCTGACCTTGAACTCAGATCTGTCTGCCTCTGTCTCCCAAACACTGGGATTAAAAGTGTATGACACCAAGCCCGGCCTGATTTTTTCTATTTTTTAAACGTTAATTTATTGTATGGATGTATGTGTGTGTGTGTGTGTGTGTGCGCGCGCGCGTGTGCATGTGTGCATCTCTGTGCCATTAGTGCACATGTCAATGTCAGAAGGCAGCTTGTGGGGTCACTTCTCTCCTTCCACCATGGGGGTCATGGGTGTGACAAGTGTCCCTTCCCAGGTAGGCCATCCTGCAGGCCCTTTCCCTTTGATTCTTACACCATCAGCACACCATGAAGCCACAGCCCCCATTTTTCATGTGGAGATGCCAACTGATTTTCTTAGGATCATCATGTTAACAATTGTGTATTAAAATGGTGTTCCTACCCTGTTCTGGGCAGTTCTCACGTTATGTCTCCTATTCTCTCGCCATTTCTGTGAGGTAGGCTCATGGAGATTCTCAGCAGAAGAGGATCAAGGTTGCACAGACAGGAAGTAACAACGATACTTGGTTTTGTATCTCCTTTGACACTGTGAAGCCTAACCCTGTAGTCAGCATCCTGCTGGGCGTGGCATTGGTCTGGGGCAAGCTGCTAGTCAGCATCCTGCTGGGCATGGCATTGGTCTGGAGCAAGCTGCTCTGGAATCCAGGTGGCATTGCTCACCCAATGTTTCTGCCCCTTACTATCTCTTTCCAGGTTTGGGGAAGCTGTGAATGGTAACCTGGTGGTGGGCACCCTGGCCTGGCCATCTCCTTGGGTCATTGTCATCGGCTCCTTCTTCTCTACCTGTGGGGCTGGACTACAGAGCCTCACAGGGGCCCCACGCCTGCTCCAGGCCATCTCCCGGGATGGCATAGTGCCCTTCTTGCAGGTCAGTGTGGCAGGCCACCCCACGCAATAGTCAGTCTTTGGGGCCCCTGCCCAGGAGACACTGAACCAGGGCTCCAGCATCCTTGAGCTCTCTGCTAGGTATTGCTCCACAGCTGCACTACAAAAGAAAGGGCCATATTCGGGATTTGGCCTGAGTTCCCTGAAAACTATCCACTCTTAGAGGAAAAGTGGATGGCTCTTCTCCAGCCTAGGGGGCAGTTGGGGACTCAGAGCCAGCAACAGACCCAGAAAAGGCTGTATTTTTCTGTGGTTCTTAAAAAAAATCCACAGAGCAAACAGACACATCTCTCCTGTCCCTCAGGAGCCTCTTTCCCTCTGGGGCTCATTTCAGAGTTATTGCAGGAGGACAGCAGTAGGGTGGGTGAGAACAGAGAGAGCTGGATGTTCCCTTGGGTTCCCTAGAGGAAGCAGAACACAGTCACCTCTCCTTACCCCCTCACTGGTTTTGAGTCCTGCCTCTATTCTCCTGGTCCCCAAGACTGAAGGCTTCAGTCCCCCACGATGACTGCTCTGTTCCCAGGTCTTTGGCCATGGCAAAGCCAATGGAGAGCCGACCTGGGCCCTGCTGCTGACTGCCTGCATCTGTGAGATTGGCATCCTCATCGCCTCCCTGGATGAGGTCGCCCCCATCCTTTCCATGTGCGTGCTAGGCCTGGAACCCACCCATTGACCCCATGAGCCTCTCTTCCTGGGTCCCTCCACTGTCATCTTAATAACCCCAGGAAGCTCCCCGGTGGCCGCAGAAGCCCATCACTGTCGTATAGACTTGCCCTCACACATCAGGGTGTGCCGTGAGGTCTAGCTTTTCAATGTGACTTGGCCCTTGGCGAGTCTCTCTTCTCCTCCTCCCTTCTCTTTCCTCCATGTCCTGTTCTCTCTGCACGTCTCCGTTTCTCTTTCTGCACATCTTCCTGCATCTGCCTCACCTGAACCCTTTCCCATTCTAGGTTCTTCCTGATGTGTTACATGTTTGTGAACTTGGCATGTGCGGTGCAGACGCTGCTGAGGACGCCCAACTGGAGGCCACGCTTTCGCTATTACCACTGGTGGGGGCCCATTTCCTCACCCCTTCCCACAGAGCTATTTCTCATCTGTCCTGAGCCGCACTTCAGATCGGAGGTCCTCAAGCAGGGTGTTTCCTCTCCAGCTTTTGCATTCAGATAGCTCGAGGATGGTCATAGGGAGGGTCTTATGGTCACGGTCAGAAACAGCCTCAGTGGCCATCTCTTCTTTGTCTGCAAAGCTAAACCTCTTGTACTACAGTGTGGAGGTTAGAGTCAGATGGACTCAAATTCACAGCCCAACTCTCCACTTCCTGCCTCCGAGAGCTTGGACTGATGATGGAGACTCTTTGGACCTCAGTTTCCTCAGCTGGGAAATGGGAAAAATAGCCTCACTCCCTACTGGGTTTCTGGTGAGCATGGTAGGTGATGTAGAGAGGATTTTCCTCTCGATGGGGCTAAACTCTCCTTACTATGTGACTCTGTGACTTTTCTTCTGTGACAGGCAGAACCATGCTTGCCCCACAAGGGGAAACTTGAGTTCACAGCAGGTGGCCGGCCCATGGCCACCCATAAGACTATGAGATAATAGACTTCCTTTTCTTTTTTAAGACAGGGTTTCTCTGTGTAGCCCTGGCTGTCCTACAACTAGCTCTGTAGACCAGGCTGGCCTTGAACTCACAGAGATCCACCTGCCTCTGCCTCTGCCTCCCGAGTGCTGGGATTAAAGGTGTGTGCTGCTGTCACTCATAAGGATAATGTACTTTGATGGAAGCTACCTGCTTTTGGTCTTAGGGCTCCTCTTGCTGCTGGCCTTTTTTTCTGGAAAGTTCTGCTTCCAGTGCTCATGGACCGCTGTCTCAGAAACCATATGAACCCATCTACTTGAAGTTATCTGGCAGGGTTTAAGGGACAGAAACTAGATGGGGTAGTGACTCTGGAGTCAGGTGGGGACATGGAACAGTGTCCTGTTTATAGCTACTTGTTTATTTAGAAAGCACCATGTCTGCAGGTGCTCAGGGTGACAACAGTGTGGCATTTAAATCTAGATTCCCATGTCTTGCCCAGGCCTTGCCTGCTATCCTCCTCTTGCTGCCCAAGCCCAGACATCATAATCAACCCTGCAAAGGGTTCAGGGACTGTGTTCTCTTCATTTTCCAGGACTCTCTCCTTCCTGGGCATGAGCCTCTGCCTGGCCCTCATGTTCATTTGCTCCTGGTATTACGCGCTGGTAGCCATGCTCATCGCTGGCCTCATCTATAAGTACATCGAGTACCGGGGGTAAGTGCCAGGAGGAGGCTGGAAGGCTGAGAGCAGACAGGGCTGATTGCATGATGATCCAGGGCTGGAGTGCAGAGAAAGGGATGATATGGGGTAGGTTTGGAGATGAGGCTGATGATGCCTTGAGAAACATGCAAGAGAGCACCTAGATTTAGGAGTGATTTCAAAGGGACCGATTACAGCTTGACTAAGTCAGGAGGCAAGGGCAACATGGGAGAGACGGCTGTGCTCTGGAACAACCAGATCTGTGGGATGTTTTCCCCTGCCACCCTTGTTTCCTGACTCATGTGATCCCCTTCCTGGTCTCCAGGGCAGAGAAGGAGTGGGGCGATGGGATCCGGGGCCTGTCTCTCAGCGCTGCTCGCTACGCTCTCTTGCGCCTGGAGGAAGGGCCTCCGCACACCAAGAACTGGAGGTGAGTGGTGAGGGCGCCTGGGGAGGGTTCAGGGTGGGATGGCAAGGGAGCAGGGACCTAATTCATCCGTCTGACTCTGGCTGAGTGGTACCTTTCTCCAACCCTGCCTTGCCTGACCCCTCCTATAACACTATGATCAACTGAGTTCCAGACATTTGTTCTCCAAATCTATTCACCATGTGCTTGTCTATTTGATCATTCCATTACTTGTGAAAAAATCCTCAAACTCATGTTGTATGGCCAACCCCCTTCCTAGCTCTGGGGGTACTGCCAGCTCACAGATCTGTGGAGATGCACAGAGCGAGGCAGAAAGACAACACTGAGTCGGCTCTCTTGCTTTCAGAGTGAGAGTGATAGGGTTGCATAGGAGACTCCAGACTGATGACAATGTTTCTACTGAAGATGAGGGGCCCTAGGCCTTGTGGAATTTCCCCCTTCTGTCCTTAGGTTAGGGACTTCCTAAGTACACACTCAGCTTGACATCTGTCCCCTGGTTTCACCAAGGGTCAGGATGGAAGTCTAAATAATGGACATGTTACTAACCTGGGGCTCCCATCACTGGACCTGACAGTGCCTGTAAATTCTCAAGTGGTCAGCCCAGGTCCAGCCCAGAATAGGTACTTGCTTGGTGAACTCTATGAAAGTGATGGAGAGTTGAGGGAACATGATGCTGACTGTATGGAGAAGTGATGGGTGAATGGCTGGGAGGATGGATGGATAAGCACATACACATGGGAGTCTATCCGGGGGAATAGATGGATGTGTGAATGGAGAGCAGGTGGGTGGACGTGTGGGCGACTGAGTGAATAATGCCTGGTAGGTAAATTCATCTGGGTATTGCTGGATGACTGAAGGCTGGAATGGATGAGTGGGTGGCTGAATGGATACATGAATGGGGGAGATGGAGAGATGGGTGGGTGGATGGATGGATGGAGAGGTGTGGGAGATGGTTGGAGGGCTGACTACTCAAGGAAATGGTCGCTGTGGCCCAGCAGGTTATGGTCGATGGGGCCCAGGTGTGCGGGCATATGGGTAAACTGAGGTCTGTCATGTGGTGGGAGGGTGGGTGACTGGGAGGTGGTGGGTCACGTGACCGTGCACCCTCTTCAGGCCCCAGCTCCTGGTGCTGGTGCGTGTGGACCAGGATCAAAACGTGGTGCATCCCCAGCTGCTGTCCTTGACCTCCCAGCTCAAGGCCGGGAAGGGCCTGACCATCGTGGGTTCTGTCCTTGAGGGCACCTTTCTGGACAACCACCCTCAGGCCCAGCGGGCAGAGGAGGTGAGCAGAGGCCGGGCAGGTGGGAAGCCAGGGTCCAAAGCCAGTCTCTGTCCTGCTGTAGTGCCTGCAGTACACCTTTGGGATCTCAGGTCCCTCGGGAGTTTGTCTTCCCCTTGTTTTTTTTGTTTGTTTGTTTATTCTGTTTTCAAGAGAGTGTTTCTCTGTGGCTTTGGAGGCTGCCCTGGAACTAGATCTTGAAGCCCAGGTCGGTCTCGAACTCACAGAGATCCTCCTGTCTCTGCCTCCTGAGTGCTGGGATTACAGGCGTGGGCCACCAATGCCTGAAGCTTGTCTTCCCCTTAAAAGAGGAGCCTGAGGGTCAAGGGTTAGCAAGTGCCTGGGAATTCCACCCACCGGAGCTGGCTCAGTGGATGAAGCCCAGCTGTAAAAAACACAGGACCCATACAAAAGCCAGGCACTGGGGATGCTGGAACACTGAGGGTGGGGGTGGAGACAAGGGGATCCTTGGAGCTCATTGGCCAGCAAGGTTAGCCAGCCGGCAGTCAGTAAGCTGCATGTTTAATGAGCAGCCGGTTAAAGGAGACTGCTGACATTGACCTCCAGCCTCCACACCTATGTGTGCACACAGCTCAGCCTACAGAATCAAAGGCTGACAGAGCCAGAAGGACCCATTTCATGGATAAGGAAACTGAGGTTTAGAGACCAGCTTACCTCAAGTCAGAAACTGCTCTTCCTGCTGGAGGGGAAACTCTTTCAAGGCGCTTTAAAATTCAAGCAAAACAAAAACTAATCAACCAATCAAAAAAATTAAACAAGACAAAAACAGATCGAAAGAGCTTCTAGGAGGAAGCCAAGCCTCTCCCAGAGAGAGCTGGCAGCTTTCTGAAGTCACACGGCTGGCTGGAAGTCTAGCCAGGATTTGCACATGCCCCTGGCTCTGGGTCACCTGCTTTTGTCATATCCACAAAGTAACACACAGAGCCACTGTAAATGGGGCAGCTGGGTGAGCATGAACTGTACGAGAAGTATCTAGAACCCAAGTGGGCAGAGGAGGAAGTGGGCTCCACCTAAGACTCAGGCCTATCTTCCCTCAGGGTTGTAGCTGGAAGTAGAGAGAGAAAAGGGACCCCAAGGGAGACAAGGTGAGCCGGGGAGGGGCACCCTAATGGCTTGGGACAGTTGCTGTTTCTGCCTCACCGAGCTGTTCACACCAGTCTATCAAGATTCAGAGCTGGAGGCCCCAACTGGTCAGGGCAACTCAGTGTGGACTGGCCCAGAGCATGCTGGGTACCAGACACTAGGCTAGGCATAGAGCAGAACAAGATAGCCACAGGCCACAGGCCACAGGCAGAAGGCTCCAAACCCATTCGGCCCTGTTGAGTGCTGCGCTGGGTTAATAAGGACAGAGCAATGTGACACATTAGGGCTATGATACAGGGCAGTGTCCTGAGCTCTTTCATGAATCAAGTTGTGTAATTTTCCTGATTCCTAAGTGGAACTGCCCCTCCCCCCCACGGACGATAAGAGTAGAGGTTAGGTGACTTGTGCAAGGCCGTAGCCGGGAGGTGGCAGAGATGGGAATTAGCCTCTATTTGTTAGACATCAGGTCAGTGGTTGAGGGCAGAGTGGTTGAAATGAGTCTCCTGGCTCTTGAATCGTCATTCACATTAGCAGCTTGTCCTTAAGCGAATCTTAATTTCTCTGAGCCTCGATTTCCTCATTGATAAAACGGGAGTGATGAGACTCCTACCCTCAGTGCAGATTAAATGTGCACTGAAAATGCCTATGGTTTTTGTTAAATCATTGCATTGTGTGGTCACGCAGAACAGCCTGGCTTAACTGTGGGCTAGATGGAGGTGGGCTCTGGGGAGGGTGGCGTTTGAGTCCAGGGCGGCCCTGGGGATGGATGGAGAGTGTGCTGAGCAAGAATGAGTAACAGCAGGGGGTGGGGCGTGGGGCGGGTCATCCGTGATGGGGTGCGGTGCCAGTGTGGGTCCTAGAGTCAGAGAAGGTCCTAACTGAGGTTCAGGAAGATAGGACAGATGCAGAAGGGGACAGAGAGAGGGAGGAGGGGATGGAAAGATGGGAGGAGCCTGTGAGTCCCAGCCCCAGCCAGCGCAGGGTGTCTGAGGCTGGCCCTTACTACATACATCTCCCACAGTCTATCCGACGCCTGATGGAGGCCGAGAAGGTGAAGGGCTTCTGTCAAGTAGTGATCTCCTCTAACCTGCGTGATGGCGTGTCCCACCTCATCCAGTCTGGGGGTCTTGGTGGGCTGCAACACAACACTGTGTTAGTGGGCTGGCCTCGCAACTGGCGGCAGAAGGAGGATCACCAGACATGGAGGAACTTCATCGGTACTGATGCCGCGGGGTCGGGGTGGAGGGCTGGCCCTGGGCTGCTTCGCCTTCTGAGGGTTTCCTGAGCACAGTCAGGTGATGCCACATGTTAGCTTCTATGTCAGGCCCTGGGAGGAAGATGGGCAGGACAGGGCAGGGTGGCAGCCGCAGCTTCGGAGTCACTGTGGTCAGGGTCTGTGTCTCAGCTCTGGTCTGTACCAGGTAAGTGGAGATTTTCTCTAAAGCTCTCACCTCCCTGAGTGCCAGGCACTATCACCTGCATGTTGGTGAGAGACTGAGACAGAGATGGTGAGGAATTTGCCTGGGTCACACAGCAAACCTAGGAAGTCATGTTTGAAACAGCAGAGGCCACTCATGGTGGGCTTTTTTCCTCCATTTTTCAAGACAGGGTTTCCCTGGAACTCACTGTAGACCAGGCTAGCCTCAAATTCACAGAGATCTGCCTGCCTCTGCCTCCCAAGTTCTGGGACTAAAGGCATGTGTCACAACTGCCTGGCTTCTGATGGGTTCTTTTTCTATAATTTATTTTATTTTTATTTGATGTGCATTGATGTTTTTCCCGCATACCTGTCTGTGTGAGGGTGTCAGATCTTGGAGTAACAGACAGGTGTAAGCTGCCATGTGGATGCTGGGAACTGAACCTGGGGCCTCTGGAAGAGCAATCAGTGCTCCTAGCCACTGAGCCATCCCACCCTCTGATGGCATCTTAATGATCCGTAGAGGCGTAGGCTGGAGAGGGGCTCAGTTGGTAAAGTGCTGACCATGAAATCATGAAGACCAGAGTTTGATCCTGAAATCCAGAGGTCTCTGGTGTTGGGGAGGCAGAGACAGGAGACTTCCTGGGATTCAGCTGCCCACCTACTCTGTGAGCTCTGAACCAGTCAGGTCAAGTAGAGTCCTGTCTCAAGCAAGCAAGCAGGCAGACAGACAGACAGCAGCAAAGACAAATGAAAAACCCCATCAAGATGGATGGCTCTTGAGGAACAGGGAAGTCTGCCTGAGGCTGATGCCTGTACTCCTTATACATCTACACATGTGTGCCCACATGAACATGCACACACACACACACAAGAGAAAAAAGAACGGGGTGCTACTGGTCATTTAACAGGTGGGGATTAACAGGACCAGGAGACTGAAGTACTTTCTTACAGTCAAATAGCCAGTAGGGGACGAGGCCCAGGTAGATGCTGCTACCCTGATTACCAGAGTCCAAGGCCAAGGTCAGATGGAGTGTGGTGGGTGCTGGGTGCCAGGAGACCTTGTGGCTTTTCCTGGGCACCAGGAGGATTGGTCACTGTTGCCCTCTGGTCCTTTCTTTTTTGGCCTTTCCAAGAACTGGTCCGGGAAACCACAGCAGGCCACCTGGCCCTGCTAGTCACCAAGAATGTTTCCATGTTTCCTGGGAACCCTGAGCGCTTCTCCGAGGGCAGCATCGATGTGTGGTGGATCGTGCACGATGGGGGCATGCTCATGCTACTGCCCTTCCTGCTGCGTCATCATAAGGTCTGTGTGCACGCATGTCTGCGGTGGGGGGGGGCCGTGTGTGCATGCAGGTACATCCATGGGCAAGCTCAGTGCTCTGGCCAGCCTCCGTGCTCGCCCTTCCTGGGGTCTCTGATCATCCCCCTTATCAGGGGTGTTGGGGACTGATGTGCCGACCTGACAAGTACGCTGTTGCAAAGGAGAGGGGATGTTTCATACAGGGAAGTGGTACCTTAGTGCAGACTGCTCAGACCTGAGCAGGCCAGTCTGCAGATAGAGTCTTGGTGGGAGGAGCCAGTGGGGGAAGGGGTGGGCACTTTGGCCATGGGTCTTCTCACTGCCTTTGGCTGGACCCTTCTGGATTGCCTTTGATCCTTGCAGGTCTGGAGGAAATGTAAGATGCGGATCTTCACTGTGGCCCAGATGGACGACAACAGCATCCAGATGAAGAAAGACCTGACCACGTTTCTATACCACTTACGCATTACTGCAGAGGTGGAGGTGGTGGAGATGGTGAGTGAGCGCCCAGAAGCCCCACCTGCAGCTCCTTCTTATTGGCCCCAGCACCAGTCAGGGCTCCTCCAAGACCCATCAGCTTGCCTTCCTGGGACCACCCCTTAGCTCATCCAAGAGTTCATCCAGCTAGCCTTCTTTCTCTCCGAGTAACTGCCATGTTGAAGCATGCTCACCCTGACACACTGTGTGTGCACTTGGCAAGCAGGAACTCTCATGGCCTCTAATGAGACACACACATTAGACGTTTGCACTCCCAGCCACACTGTCGAGACTGTGTAGTGACTGACTGCACAGTACAGTGAGTGGCTGAGTCAGAGCTCAAACCCTGCAGGCCACTGCCTGGCCTGCTCCTGGTGGGCGCACGGTCCAGCTCCTATCTCTTTACCTCCTCGGTGTGTCCATGCCTCCGGCTGTGCTCACTAACCTGGCCACATAGCCTTCCACTTATCACCCCGTTCGCCTAGGTGTGTGTTCTTCATCTCTCGTTCTTTTCACAAACTTCTTCCCCTTCTGCTTTCACTCAGGCAATTAATCTGTCAACTCACTCATCACTTCATTTCCATCCTTGGTTCTGTGTTGGGTGCACGGGGAACTAGCTGCGTGCTTTCCCAGGCCATGGCGCTGCTTCCTACAACCTGGTGCTAGGGCGTGTGATAGGGAGGTGCAGGTGGAGGGAGGGAGGGCCCCGCCTCCCACCTTGGCCTTCCTGAGTTCCAAGTCCTGTGCTCCTCCCTGTGCACAGCATGAGAGTGACATCTCAGCGTACACCTACGAGAAGACATTGGTGATGGAGCAGCGCTCACAGATCCTCAAGCAGATGCACCTGACCAAGAATGAGCGGGAGCGGGAGGTAAGCCCCCCCCCCCCCCCCACGGTGGGGCTCTCAGCCACGAGCTGCTGCAGAACGTGGGGTTTTACAGGTGTGGGAGGCTCTGTCTGACATCCCTGGCCATCAGCACTGCTCTTTTCCCCTTAGTAGCCCTCATCTGCCACCTCCTCCTGACGCCCGGCTCCCCTGCAGTGGGACATGTGGCCGATGCATGTTCCCAGCCCCCCTCCCAGGGACTTTGGCATCCAGACAGACTTTCTCCTCTGTAGGAGACTTGTAGGCCTGAGGGAGAATAGTGGATGCTAAATGGGCATGGATGACGAGTTCTCAGGGGGTGTGGGCTGCCAGCGTGGGAGACGAGGGTTCATGTAACGACTCTCAGAGTGGGCAACAGATGTATATTTAAAGACGTGGATGTTGGGTAGGAGTCAGGGGCGAGCCTCCTAGGGTGTGAGTGAAAGGCTTTCAGGAGCAGGGACGCTGAGCACCCCATGGGGGAAGAGCTCTTAGGTTTCAGTCCCTGGTCTTGTGGAGTATGGATAAAAGACCCACTCCAGGGAGTGGAGCCCCTGGGGGAAGGGAGGGATGCTACCCAGGCTGTGGACAGAGCGCCTAGAAGTGGGGGTCAGGCTGTTGGGGGAATGGGTGGCAGGTCCTGTAGGTGAGGGTGAAGAGCTGTGATTGTGGGTCTCCCAGGTGAAGAGAATCTGCTCTTTCCCCCATGAGGCTGATGCGTGTTCAGGGAAGTGAGCGGGCTCTTGGATGGGGTGTCATCCAGGCTGACAGTGGAAGTGATGGCTTGTGCTGGGTAACCGGAGTGACACGGGACCATAGTGCTAGGCTCAAGCCTTGCTGTGCCAGGTGTTAGCCTGCTGGTTGTTGACGGCAGGGAGGTCTGAGCTCTGGAGATCAGAGGCCGGGCCAGCGGTGTAATAGGTGTTTGGTCGTGAGGCACTGTACTATTTTCACAATGTGTGCCACTCGGGAATGCGTTTAACCTGGATGAGCTTCAGCTGTGGTAATGGCTCTTGGCAGGGCGTGGGTGGTGACCCCCAGCAGAGCTGGCATCAACCTATGTCACTCCCTAGATCCAGAGCATCACAGATGAGTCTCGGGGCTCCATTCGGAGGAAGAATCCAGCCAACACTCGACTCCGCCTCAATGTTCCTGAAGAGACAGCTGGTGACGGTGAGGAGAAGCCAGAAGAGGAGGTGAGTGGCTGGTGTGATTTGGCTCTGGCGAGTGGGAACAGAACCTTTGGCTACCAAAAGAATCGCCTGCTGAACACTCCCCCCTCCTCCAGGTGCAGCTGATCCATGACCAGAATGCTCCCAGCTGCCCTAGCAGCTCACCATCTCCAGGGGAGGAGCCTGAGGGGGAGGGGGAGGCAGACCCAGAGAAGGTGCATCTTACCTGGACCAAGGACAAGTCAGTGGCAGAGAAGAACAAAGGCCCCAGTCCTGTCTCCTCCGAGGGCATCAAGGACTTCTTCAGCATGAAGCCGTATGGGCCTGGGGGCTGAAGCTCGGGGTTGGGTGGACCTAAAGTTCTTGTTTACTATGGCAGGGAAAATGAGCTGGAGTCCTCCTCCGGCAGTCATGATCCAGGGCAGAGCTTGCCTTGTTTTTTCAGACAGAGACTTACAGGGCTGGGCTAGATGGTTAAGGGTCAGAACCAACTCCCAAGTGGAGGTGTTGAAAAGAGAGGCGGGGGGGGGGGCTGTGAGAGTGAGGACAGGCTCACCCAGGGCAGACGATGTGGGCTCAGCGGCACCACCTCTTCCTGACCCCTCTTTTTCTTTCTCTCTTTGCTTCTCTTTGTGTTTCCTGAAGGGAGTGGGAAAACTTGTAAGTGCGCTACCATTTTTCCATCTTCTCTCCTAGGTTTCCAGGGTATCTATTCCATGGAATCCTCAAGGGGTGTCCCTGTCCTCTGGGGCCTCTAAATGGCCTAGCTTGGACAGATCTGGTGTTGAGGGAGGTCCCAGGCCGGCAAGCACCAGGCTGGGCAGCCCGACTCAGGCTGGGAGGGTGACCAGACTTAGCTTTTTCTGGCCTGGGCTAACGCCCTTGCCTCCTCTTTTCTACAGGAACCAGTCCAACGTGAGGCGCATGCACACGGCCGTGCGGCTGAACGAGGTCATCGTGAATAAATCCCGGGAAGCCAAGCTGGTTTTGCTCAACATGCCTGGGCCTCCCCGCAACCGCAATGGTGATGAAAACTGTATCCTGGACTTTAGTTAGGGGGGAAGAGGGAGGCTGTTGGCAAAGTACATGTGTCCTCTAGTCTGGGCTGAAAACAGCAGAGCAGGATCAGCACTGGACAGGGACGCGGGCTCTGGGAAGGCGCAGGCGCTGTCTCCTTGACCAGCTCTCAGACATGGAGTTCCTGGAGGTCCTCACTGAGCAACTGGACCGGGTGATGCTGGTCCGCGGTGGCGGCCGCGAGGTCATCACCATCTACTCCTGAGGGCCAGGACCTGTCAAGCCGGCCAGAGCGCGCCCGGTCCGCGGCCCCGGAGCCCTCGCCGCGCCACCCCGCCGCTGTCACCGTTTACATAAGATCCTGTGCCCGTGCCCTGGCCCCTTTCCCCGCTGCCTGCAGCCCAGAGGCCGTGCCCGTCGGGGCTGACTCTGACGGCGGCCCGTGGGTCCCTTTTCTGAGCCCGGCCTCGCCCCACTGGAGCTGACGCTGCAATAAAGGTGGCGTGGAAAGGAGCGGAGCCGCGGTCCCGGGCCGGGCAGCCCTGGGCTCGTCCCTTCCCACGCCCTGCCGCGTCCTCCCCGGGACCCTGGTCACCGAGCTCAGGCGCCGGCCGGCCGCGCTATACATAGTGTACAGGAGACATCGCGTGTATTTTTAATGTCCCCATATTTCTGTAACTAGAAGCGCAACGGACTCCTCGCTACGGCCGCGCTCTCCCCGCTGTGGGCGCCCAGGGAGGCGGAGGCCCCGGGAGTCAGGTTTCCCTGCACCCGAGCTGAGAGCCAAGTGCTTTATGGCCCGCGCTCTCCCTCCCTCCCATGTCCACACCCTGGGCCTCCCTCTCTTCCTTCCAGTTCTTGGCAAACACAGGTGAGACGGCGGCCGGCTTCGGTGGATGCGAGCTTTCTGGCGACCAGGAAAGCCAGGGGTCGATTCTCCACGGGGGAGAAACCGAGGGCCGCACCTACTGAGCAAGCCCCGCCCGGTGCCTTCGCGGAGGAGCTTGCCGCCTGCTCCCCATGGCTCCTCGCCAAAGACTGAATTTGTGGAGCTGGAGGGCACCCACTCCCCAGTTTCCTCCCTGAGACAGGCGAGGGTCGAGGGGCCAATGCCAGTCTAGAGGCCCGGGCAGCCTCTGATGTTCCCTCCCTTGGTGTCCTTGGTGTCCCTCTGCAGGTCCTGCCTGGGGACGCAGCTGCCTACTGAGTGCTCTGGAGACAGGCCTTGCTGCCTAGTAGCAGGTCCTTAGAGCTAGGGCTGGACTCACGTGGGCTCTGTTGATCCTCGCGCTTCTCTGCCCTCTTCTGACTTGGACCCAAGGCCTTTGGCTTCCCTAACTCGTCCTTGGCGCTTCCGCTCCACCAGCCCCACCTTTGGGGAGGTGCCCTCAGTCCTTAGAAAGGCGTTTGGCCGGTTCCCTTCCCCTAGGGCACGTTACTAAGGGGACAGGCACTGCATGCTCCTTTAAGCGCCCTCTGGGACTGGGTACAGTGCCTCCAGCCCCAGGACCCTGGCCTGCGCACCTAGTTAGACATCCTGCCCACTCCAGGGCCCGGGACCACTAGCTGACCTCACCACCTCCTTCCCCTTGAGCCCCAAGCAGAGAGCTGCAGCTGGCGTAGTCTAGACGGTCAGGTGTGGCCAGTGGCAGGGCTGGGAGTTTCTGCTCCGCTGCTGGGCCCAAGGCCCCTCTGCGATTTGATGTGGACTGGATATTCTTCCAGGCAGTATCCATAAAGCTGGAAGTGTGGGACCCAGGACATGCCATCCTTCAAGACTGCCCTCCCTTGCCATGGTCTTGCCTTTTGGGGCAAGAGAGGGGCTGCGCAGAAGAGGCTGTTATCAACATCAATTAGGGAACCAAAGTTGCACTACCTAGGCCCAGACTCTCTGGTTGGCAAGAGCAAAGTTTCCGTTGATGAAACATCCCACAACGAAACCCCAAGTTTTCTGTGCTCCATGTGCAATATTTGTTATGAACCTTGTGTCGTTCAAGTCACCTTTATAATCACTGTAGCTAGATGTTCCATGTCCATCCAGGTGACTTACTGAGTGCAATATTTCAATAGCCTGGTAGTGAGAAGGAGTGTTGCTTTTGTTTCAGCCGACCTATGTGCAGGGCAATGCAAAGCAAGTCCAAAACCCTTGTAAATAGGAGAGGTTGCAAGCCAAATCAAGAGTATTTACTGTTATTACTATTATTATTAGGCCTGCCTTTAATTTTAGTGTTTTGGTATTTCGCATCCTGCCTCGGTACTGATCTTGTGTTCTTCGTGCCAATATGCAAAGGAGAGGGTCAGTCTTTCCTTTATTGTTGAATGCTCCCATTTAATGCTTTAAGGCTTTTACTGTGTTAATTTTTTAGATACCTGTCTGCACACAATGCAATAAAAATAATTTTATTACACCCTTGATAGCCTAAGGGGTACGGTTCGGACACTTGAGGAGGAAGTCAAATCCACTTTTGACGGATGTTTTGTTTTTGAGACGGGATCTCACGGAGCCCAGGCTGGTTTGGAATTTGGCTAATGCAGCCCAGGATGACCTTCAACTCCCATTCCTCTCGCTGCCGCCTTCGGAGTCCTGGGGATTTTATGTGTGGACCACCGTGTCCAGTCAGAACAGGACTCGTGGGTGGGAAGACAGTCCTCTCTGCTCAAAGGAGAAGTGGGCACACCAGCTTTGGGCCTGTGCCGTGCCTGACCCGGGAGGTGCGCTTCCTACGTGTCAGGTCCCATGGCACCCCCTGGGAGGCAGTGAGGCCTTTGGGGGAAGCTTGGGACATTCATGCCAAGTATATTACAGGCTCTTCAGGGCTTTCAGGTTCTGACTATAGATTATGTCAAACTCCTGCATGATAGACAGCAACAGAAATGAAGGCTAATGAGGAATGCCCCTGCCTCTAACCATCATCCATAGAGGTGTCTCACAATGGCTTCCTTCCCTACGTTTTGACCACACCCCTGATAAGCTGTCTCTACTAGAAGCAGGTGCAGGCAGGGCAGGACTTGATGTGAGGCTTTTGCTCTGTGCCATTACTAACACTTCTCGGCAGGTGGGCAGCACACTGAGGTTCAGGCTGGGTCAGGGATCCTAAGCCTGATCTTGGGGAAGTGCTCTGCAAAGAGGTGCTGCAGATACACCAAGAAAGATGAGCACAGACCTGACTTTCTTATTTTAATTAAAAAGTAATTATTTCATTTTATCAACAACACAAGAGTTCCAAAGGGGGGGGGGGAACCCACCATATAACAAACAGATCAGAACATAAACTGCTGCTGTTTGGGGACCTCGGGCTTTGAAACTGGTTTGCTCAGCCTGGCAGGGGCTCAGCTGGAACTACCATTCTTGCTTGTTCTGCCAGGCCTCCTTTCTCTCTCACAGATCTGAGCCACAGGCTTCTAATGATCAGTTTTCCCAAAAGAAAAGGGGTTTTCCTTTGGATCCATCCGTTCAGGGTGGCAGTCAGAGCCATCCAAGTGCCACTCTGTCTCAAAAGTTATGAATGCTGTCCGTCTGAGAACATATCCAACTACTATAGTCTAACATCAAATGGTCCCTACCTCCTGCTCATCAGAAAAACAAGAGTCTGGATGAAAACAAAAGCCTAAGGCTCCAAATAAACCACTGAAAACATGGGTGTTCAGTGCCAGAGACTGGGGCTGCCCCGTCAGTGCCGCTGGGCACAAAGTGCTGACTAATGCTGTGGAGAGCAGTGGGTCCCGGTCACAGTTCTGTCAAACTGCTGAGTGAGCCACTTGGTCATCTGGAGACCCTCCAGGAAAATGGAAAACTACAAAACCAAACCAACCCGCAAGGGACCATTCTGACGCAGGCACAAGAGTCCACTCTTGGTAGCTGCCACGCCACGCTTCCCCAGTTCAGGGTGGCCATGTGAGTCCTTGAGTGGAGTTCCATTCTCGTGATGACACGGCCGGCCAAGGCCAAACTGCTCCTGTGTGAGCCGGCAGCTCAGTTCTGGCTGATGTGTGGAGGTGCAAACAAAGCTGTCTGTCACAACTGATCCCACAAGTGGTGTCCAAACTGGGGCAGCTGGGGTTTGGCTTCTTCCTTTTTTCCTCCAGCTCCAGGCAGGGGTCAGAGTACCCCATCAGAAGACGCTGAGCATAGACCCCAGAAATACTTATTTTCTACCCAAACAAAAGATACAGTCCCAAAAGCAGTCTAAGTTCTGATTCTGTTAAGTGGTAAGCAACAGCCGCAGGAAGGAGCGGTGCAAGAAACTCAGGGTATCTGATGTTGACCCAGAGAGTGAGAAGAACACTTCCAAACATCTCTACTTAGGTTGAGGTGGGAGGGGCCAGGGAAAAGGGGGACTAGGGACAGTGGACCGTTGGAGCCTCAGTAATGCCTCTGGTATGATCCCATGGGGGCCTGGGGCCGCCCCACCTGTGCAGCAGTTTGGCTAACCAGGTGGGAAAGGGCAGGGCCACTCTGGATCAAGGTGTCCAGAGCCTTCTGTACACTTGGATTGTCAAAGTTAATACCTGTAGAAGATACAGGCCTCTGGCTAGCCATGTTGCTGGCAGGTGCCAGGCGGCTGGAAGGCTGACCAAAGAGGCCTTGGGAAGGAGCCCCAGGCCTGGGGCCCATGCTCCGAGCAGACCCCGCCTGTCCCACAAGGTTTGGAGGCTGACTTCCTGAGGCCTGTGGTCTTTGCTGAGGCTGGCTGTTTGCTGCTGTGGAAAAATTCTGGTTCTGGGAGCTTCCGGCAGCAACCGAGGGGGATGCAGAGCTGCTGTTGGCCGAGACTGTGCCACTATTGAAGAGGCTGAGGATTTTGGCCTGAAGCTCTTGCTGGGAGGTGGGGGGTGCGGCTGGAGTGGGTGTAGCAGAGGGGAGCACTTGGCCACTCTGAAGCGGTTGGGAACTTGCTTGTGTCTTCAGCGAGGTACCCGAGGCCGCCCCGAGTGGCTGGCGGGAAATCGGGCCTGGAAGACAGAAGAGGGAGGCATCTGGTTGAGAGTGCCCCCTAAGGGCAGGAGGCCTAGCATCCAAAGGAAGAACACCAACCATACATCACAACAATCCCACAGCACAGACAATAACATCAAATTCTAAAAGGACCATCTCAGAACATGGACTGTTTCACAGAAGGCAGCTTAGTGCCCAAAAAATTGCTTGACAAAAGGAATAAATAAATAACCAAGGGCATCCACCATAGCTCCCAGGGAACCAACAGCACTAGTTTATCCCCCACCAGTCCAACTAAAAGGAGCAGAGCTCAGCAATGAATCTAAATCACTATTAACAGTATCACGAGCGTGCACGGATTGTGGGAGAAGCCCATGGATGCCTCTTGTCCCTCACCCACCCCAGGAACCCTGGGCATGCCCCCCCCCCCAGCGGAGCGCGGGATGAGAGAAATGCAGAGTGACAACTTCACCTCGGCCCTGCCACGTAGCTCACCAGGCAGAGAGTCGGCGCTGCTCCTCAGGAGCCGCTCCTTCCGCTCACGCAGGTAGTTAATGATCTTGTCTGTCTCCTCTGCAGTGAGGTATCTGTTGTCTGCCAGGAGGTTGATGAGGCTCTGAATGGCTGGAGGGTGCCCCCCACGACCGCCCTCCTCTGGGCCTCCACGATCTCGTTCCTGTAGAATGGCTTCATTAGCCATCTTGGCTGCCTGTCGGGCAATCTCCTCACGTTCCTTCTCCCGACAGTTATTCTTGTAGCGTTCATAATTTCTGGCCACCAGCACCATGGCATCTGCCTGGGGCATGTTGCGATGCTCTGTAGGAGGGAATGACACAAGTTATTTTCTCCCATGACAGATCCAAGTGCCCACTGCTGCACTTTGCCAAGCCTTTCTAATTCTCAAAGCAGAGAAGCACTGCCTTGAGCCTAGAGCGAGGTAGGCTGAGGGAGAGAGCAGTGCTCTTCAGTGTGGGACAATCCTTCCTATACAGCTATTTCTTCAGTGAGATTCCTGGATCACAGACCTGTGGTAAAAACCAAAGGAACACAAGAGCCTCCCACAGAGTCGAATAGACCATGTGGGAGCAGCCTGTAGCATCTAGACACCAGCAGGAGGCCAAAGAATCTCTGTAAAGTCTGGCTCCCCGCTGTGCGCCTCAGAGCAGAGCCACCACTTTTAAATCCATCAGTTCAAAAGTCATGGACTGAGATCACATTGCAGTGTGGGGAGGGCACTTCTTGGAACCTTACATAAACACCCTCACACAAACTAAGGGCAGCTCCTCAGAGACAAATGACTTGGGGATTCTAACATACCCTGTGACTATGGGTGTTGACAGCCAGGCCATCAAAGATTCTGGGCAGGTGGAAAAGAGGAAGTTAGGCTTTAAGAGCCACAATCAGGGCATGGGTGGCTGAGTGTAATGCTTGGGCTCAAAGCACAAGTCACTTTGAAGGATGACTTGAAGGATCCCATCCTTCCTCTGGAGGACCAGAGCTACCTCTTGTCCTCATAACTCCTCTACTTGCTTCTTCGTCATACTGACAAACAGTCTGTGAAGCCTGTTTCCAGGAGCTGCACTTCAGGCAGCAGATGTCTAAGCCAGACTTCACTGGGAGCCAGGTGTGACACTGGAGGTTTGAGATGGGATACTATGACAGTACTGACATCACGGAAATCAGTGAATGCTACAAATCACCCGCCTCTACGGTAGAACTGGTTGTTGAACAGTTTGCAAGCAGTTCCAGTGCAGTATCAGAGAACACCAAGGAAAACATGATGATGAAAGTCTCCTGGACAGCACAAAAGGGGTCTGCTACATTGGAGATGACACACATCAGCCACTCTCCAAAACCCACATCGCACAGGCAGGCCACCGAATCAGTGTGCTGATGACTATCTCTGGGAATCAGTGTGCTGGTGACTATCTCTGGGAATCTGGACTATCTGGGTACCTTGTGGAGTTCCAAACATGATGTTGACTGTACAGGAGCGGTGAATCTGGTGCTGCTGGGTGATGACAATGGCAAAGGGAGACCCTCCCCGGCTGACGTCCTCCAGCGCTTGTGATAATGACACCTCTGTGTTGAGGAAGATCAGGTCTACAACCATGCCAAGGTCTCGTACCTTCCGCCCCACAGACTCAGCATAATCCCTGTAAGAACAAACGGGATACGGGTGAGCACTCCCTAGCCATATCTCAATCTGAACACTCCTGGACCCTAGCCTGCTGTGTCTCCTTTTCAGAATCAGGCTCTAGCACACCCGGTGTTAGGCTTCTAGTTTTAACTTGCCTATGGGCTGGCAAGGAAGTTGCCAGTAGGATAGTATTTTATTCCCTCCATCTCATTTACTATCACTGGACACTGTTTCTATCTAGAAGTCTTGCTGTGTTAGTTGAGCATTCCTGGTACTTTACTCTTGAAAAACAAGCCTCATGGAGAATACCTCCCATTGAGTTCAGCTCAACAAACTGTTTCCAGAGGACTAGTCCATGAATTAACCACAGGGAGTTGTAAAAAGGGTACACTAAAAGAACTGTAAGCCATTTTTACATGAGTTTTAAACATCAAGGTAGAGCTCACTTCACGAGGAAAGATTTGGTCTACTGAGGGACTTTAGCTTCCCAGCTAAATATGCCGAACCATAAATAGTCACGTATGAAGGACACTAGAGAAAGCATCACCAGCTTCACTTCAACGCCTGAGTCATCAGTCTCACTCACTTAAAGGAAAACACTGTGTCTTCACCTTCGCTCTCATGCCATTCAGATGTTCAAAATGGGAAGAGCCCATCCCAACCACGGAACAGACATTATCAGAGGAATGAAGGAGGCACTGAGCACACTTTTTCCCATGAAGCCTGACTGCTTCTTCCAAGGGTGCTGTGTTGTCAGCAGTGGGGTCACACTCCTCAACACTGGGCATCCTGCTAGAGTGCATCCTGGGAGCTTCCCACCTGAAGCCACAGCACAGGAGCATAGCTCCAGACTTGCCATTCCCATCAGCCTCTGCCTTAAGGGTTCAATAATGGAGTGCTCAGGTGGATCTCCTGTGGGTCTTTTGCTGTCTTTTAGCCCCCAAGGCTGAGTTGTTTCTCAGAGGTCAAACCTTCAGGATTTTTTCCATTATTTGCTGTCTATCTATATAAGTGCCCATGACAACAGTTTCCTGAGGATGTCACCAAGATATCAGATACAACCACCTTTTTGATCTTTTCCCTAAAGTATCTTTCATAATTTTGCTAAGTTTTCAAACTTGATCGCTTCCTGTTTATCTTCTGGAAGTTCCAAGCCATCTTTGGTAGCTGACACATCTTCCCCTCAATACTCTTCAGCTAGTGGACACAGTAACCACCAACGAGCTTAGTCATACAGATCACTTCTGAGCCACTACTTGGAGATGGTCCACAGGAGGTTGCCTCCCCTGGGAGAAAACATGTGTTTATGGTTTTCTCCACTCTGGTCTTTAGAAGAAATCACCTTATCACTAGAAACAGCCATGTTGTATCATATAAGCTATGAGAGCATCTGACTAAGAGGGTATCATAAAACTTTTTGTAGTTTCTCCTTATCCTCTACCAGTTTACTTATTACATTTAAAACATTTATTTTATGTGTTTAAGTGTCTTGTCTGCATGTATGTCTGTGTACCATGTACCTGGTGTGGAGATCAGAAGACGGCACTGGATCCTCTGGAACTCTAATTAAAAGTGCGTTGTTGTTGGCTGTCATATGGGTGCTGGGAATTGAACCCTGGTCCTTTGGAAGAGCAGTCAGAGAGTGTACTGAACCACTGAGCCACCTCTCCAGTTCTTTTTCTGTCACTTTAATGAACAAACAGCTCTAAGCATTTTTTAAACCAAATTAATTCTGATTGCTTTCTAAATTTTGCTTTGATGCAATATTTCGCAGGAAATACTTAGGAGGGAGGTCTTTGGAATCCAAAATGGCTCTAGTAAAATTCAGATCCTCAGGGGCTAACTTGTGGTTATGCAGCTCAGTGTTCTTCCAGTTGCTGGCAGAGTACCTAGAGAGCTCTTTACTAACATCACGAGGACTTCTGTTCCCAAACAGGCTTTGTTCTCTCAAGCTCTTCTTGACTAACGTACTTCTCCATCGTCCTCTTCTTTTTCTCCTGGCTTCCTTTCTTCTGCCTCTTCAATGGAACTAAGCCTCTATTACGGGTTCTGTACCAGACTCCTTTCCTTGTCTTCAGCCTCATCCCCACTATCATACACATTCTCCACGAAGAGCGTAATGGGATAAGCCAAAAAACCGGGACCGTTTCTTCACAACCTTCTTCGTTCATCTTTCCTCTAAGCACCCAGGTTCAGTCCTCTTTCTGATGCAGTAGCAGAACCTTTGCTCTATGACCCATTGCTTCCTTACTAACAGTCTTGGCTTAGCAGCCATATCATTCATCAGTTATCAGGTTTGGTGACTGAAGCCATTTCCCAGCAGTCAGATACAAAGAATAAAAACCAACACCAAACCAAACTGGGCAATGTGAAGGACCTCACTAGCCTGCAGAGACTGCATGAAAATTTTAATCCTAACTTGGTGATAAAGCTAAGGTTTCTGATGAAGCTGGCCTTGGGTCAGACCTTGTTCACTGAGAATGAGATTAATGTGTAGCTCCTTCCTAGGTTCTAGTTTACCAGGATCTGTCAGGCTTTCATATCTGATTTTGTTCAGAGCATCTGATGAACTTATCTGAATAGATAGTATTAATCATCAATATTTACTGGGCAGTTTCTGCCTGGAAGGCAAAAATCTCAACTTCTTTCTCCTCTATCAGTAGGGTTTCCTTAGGTACACTGGCTGCACATATTATACAGGTTCTGCAGTGTAGCAGTCCCAGGATTCTGAAGCATATGTGTTCAACTAAGAACAGAACCTTATCCTGTAGCCCAGGCTAGCCCTGAATTTGAAGCACTTCTAGCTCTACTCTGGAACGCTTAGACTATAGGCATGTCTCACTGAGCAGTCGATACATTTCTTTTGTCTAGTCTTTTATCAACTGCTTTCCATTTTGTGCTGCTGGACTTCTCATCCCTTGGGGAGACTGCATGGGACACAATGGGAAGAAAGCCTGAGTTTTTATGCTAGAAATGGGTTTGGATTTCAGTTCCAGCATTTATTTGTGAAGTTGTGAAGCTACGAGCAAGTCCTTTATCTCTTAACAAAGTCAGCCCTTTTTCTTCTAAAGCCAGTAAATCAGAAGCATGACTCGATACCTGTCATTTCTTCATCTTGCCTCGAACTCAAACTCCTAACCTTTTCCTGGCACAAGACTCATTTATATACTTTTTGTCACCTTCCTCACTAGACTGTGAGAACTACAGGCAGATGGGACTAAGTGTATGACTATTAAAACTGTAGTCCTAGTACCTAGCCACCCCTCGCTGAATGACACATATATATTATAGTGATGATAAAAGTTATTTATGTAAATCACCCAGGAGGTCGTTTGGGGTAAAGCACTCAGGGGGTCATATGGAGTAGGTACTCAGAAAATAATGGCTATTTATCTGGCATCTAGACAAAGCAAGGCAACCCAAGGCCTGTGAACTTTTGCCTGATGGCTCAATATAGATTTCCCTAGCCACTGTACCTTTAAAAACATACAGATGTACTAACTACATGGGGAAACAGAACACGGCTACGGCAAATGTGTAAGCTGGACAGAGTGGAACAGAGAGGTCCTGTGGACTCTGACTTGGCTGTGGTCACCTAACACCTCAGCAAGACAAGGCTCCATTCCATTCAAGGCTGCCCTTTAAGTGCGGGAGAGATACTACTTTTCTTGACTAGAATATATTCCCATTCTTGCTCTTAGTTCACATGGTTCTAAGGGCTAATCTCACCTAAATCTATGGCATACAACCCAGCTCTAGTAAATTACAATATTCTGGGCCCCTGTCCAAAGTGACAAAATCAGAGAGAGGAGTTACAGTAAGGCAGCTTAGTCTCATGAAAACAATCTAAGACTTGGAAGAATACTTGGAGGGAAGGCTGGAGAGATGGCTTATTAGCACTTGAGAGTGCTAGCTGAGGAAGCAGACAGCCTAGCATAATGGGGACGTCCTTCTGTGTGTGTTTCTCTTACTGGTGGATGAATAAAACACTGCATGGCCGACAGCCAGTAGAGGCAGGAAGATAGGTGGGACTAGGAGATGAGGAGAATTCTGGGAAAGGAAGGCAGAGAGGACCTAAAAGAGATGCCATGTAGAGACTGGGAAGATGGGACGCACCAGGTATTCTCTGGTAAGATATGGCAATGTAGAAATACATAAATTAGTAGTTATGGATTACTAATTATGACAGTTAGCCAATAAGAAGCCATAGCCATCGGCCAACAGTTTAATAGCTAATATGTATGTGTCTGTGTGTTCACTGGGGCTGAGGCAGCGGGAGCAGGTGGGACGAGAAAACGCCAGCAACACTAGCAGATAACAGTAGTTCTAGATTTAGCAAGAGGCCTTTTCTCTGAGATGGGGCTTCTCTGTGTAGTCCTGGTTGTTCTGGAACTCTGTTCACCACGCTGGCCTCAAACACCGAGATCTACTTGTCTGCCTCCCGAGAGTTGGGATTAAAGATGTGTACTGACCTGGGGGGGCGGGACGGGACACGAGTACATTAGGAAAGCAAAGCCTTGTCTTCAAGGAAAGCATGGTCAAAAAGAGAGCAGAGGCAAGTGAAGGAGAGCTGGGATGCCAGCAGAGGGCAGGTCTCGCTGACAGCTGGACTTGAGAAGGGGGCCATGGCTGAACTTCCTATTGGGTTTTCTGTCACTCAGAGACAAGAACTCTAGCTGATACTCAAGACATCACAGAATAAGGTCAGTGAGCGAAGTGCTAAGCAAAACCCTCCATTTTTGTGACATTTTCCATACCAGTGAGAATCAAGCACGGGTTCTTACTTAGTCTGTTTGTTGACCACAATAACAGAGCAATCCACAGGCCTCTCGGCATCAAAGCGCCGCTGGATTTCCTCAAAATACTGACGATAAAGCTCTTCTCTACGCCGTTCCTCACGTTTCAAACGCTCTGCAAGACACCAGCGGGGGGGAAAGGGGAAGTAAGGGTTGCCCTTCCATAAAGTACGTAATCCTCATATACCTATCTCAAAATTAACCAGTTTTATTCCTTTCTACTATCTTATATCCATTAAGATGGAGCCATGGGTGATAGGCCATGGTCACTGTAATGCTTTATATGATCCTACTACTAAACAGACCTCAAGAAAGGCTGTTAACTATTTATGCAAAAACGGTGGATCAGCCAATGTGGTGACTCATGCCTATATAATTCCAGAACTTGGAAGACTGAGGCAGAAGGACTGCTGAGGTCAAGGTCTGCCAAGCTTACATAGTGAGCTCAGCATGGGCTACTTTGTTTAAGAAAGAAAGAAAGAAAGAAAGAAAGAAAGAAAGAAAGGAAGGAAGGAAGGAAGGAAGGAAGGAAGGAAGGAAGGAAGGAAGGAAGGAAGGAAGGAAGGAAGCCTGTGCTATATCAGACTGTCTCAAAACCAAAAAGCAAACCAGCCATTGTTGATTTCTCTGAATACATTACCTAACACTGGGCATTGCTATTCTTTTAATGTCTGCCCATTTTGGCAGATATATTTCATTACTATTCCAATGTAAACTTTTGTGGACTTTCTAAAAAACAAAGTGCCCAGAGATAGTCAAATGGGCAAGAGTGACTACACTCTAGAACACCTGTAACAAGGCTCTTCCCATCTCTTAACTGGCCAGTAGGAAACAATAAGAACATTTTTGATAACAGGGTTGAGAAACCTAGGTTGTAAAAAGTAACACAGATGCTTACTTGCCTCTACCTAAAAGAGAAGCTGCTAGGTAAGGATGATAGACATACAAAGCCCTACACCATAAGTATGGTCGTTATCTGCAAAACAAGTAACAAGGCAGTCTCTGAGCCTTCACCTGCCATCGTCTGCCCTCTCATTTCCTGTGGGATGACTAACCTACAGGATGGTGCTAATTTGCATTTAAACATCAACATTAACATTTGTGGTTTGCCTCCCTGGGTCTCTAAGCCCTTTGTGTGGAGGTGGTGGTGTCCATGAATGACTCTCCCCCAGGAATGGGAACACTGCTGGGACTTCACCTTTAGCTCGGGGGCCTCGTCCATCAAAGCTATCTCTGTAGCGGTCGAAATAAGAATCATCCTTTCTCCGGCAGTAGTCATCCATCCGCAGATAGCGGTCATAAGAGCCTTCTCTCCTGCAAAGTTGGGGACAATTTCTCAAGTTACAACTCTGTCCTACCCTGCAAAAATCAGATGCAGAGACTACTTCAAAACCAAAGCTCCCTAACACAGTCACAGACTTTGGGATACAGGTTTGTATGGAGGACTTGTTGATTGTCTCTGGGACTGTGTCTAAGTCACAAAATGATAGGGACTTGGGATGAAAAGCGATGGAATAAAGACAGCACTTGAGCAAATGAAAAATGTCTGTTGGAGGAGTCATTTCATGCGTTCCTCAACTCTCTTCCCTGTATTTTAAAAAAACTGTAGTAAGGGGGCTGCAGAGAGGGCTCAGCGGTTAAAGAGCAGTGGCTGCTCCTCCAGAGGTCCTGAATTCAGTCCCCAGTAACCACATGGTGGCTCAAAGCCATCTATAGTGGGATCTGATGCCCTCTTCTGACATAAAGTCATACATGCAGATAGAGCACTCATATACATAAAATAAATACATCTTCTAAAAAACTGCAGTAAAATATCTATCAATAATATTCCATTTTAACTTTTTTCTTGGCAGGGTCTCATGTGGCCTTGGACTTGCTCTACAGCCAAGGCTGGCTTTGAACTTCCATGCCTCATTTTTCTGTGCTAGTATCACAAGTGGCCATCACCATAACAGGCGTTATCTCAGTGCACACTTCATCGGCACTACAATCCCAATGCCATACAGTTGTTACTGTTACCCATCTCCAATTGTTGGTCAATCTCAAACAGAATTCCACATCATTTGCCTGCTTTCCCCAGCCCCGACAATCTCTATTTCCTGTCTATGGATCTGCCTATTCCAAGGACTTAAAATAAGCGGAATCACACAGTAACTGCTTTTCTGTGTGTGGCTTATTTCACTTAGTGCAATGTTCTCAGTGTCCACCTGTTTTCATATTATCAGCATTTCACTCTGCTTTATGACTGAATATTACTCCACTGTATGACATGGGTATCTAACAGTGATGGATATTTGGATTGTTTTGTGGTCTATATGGATAGTGCTGCTGTGTGTGCTCACACATGACTGTCTGAACCCTCCTCTGCTCTTTAACTTGGTGAGTGTGGTGTCTGTCTTGAAAGTGTGGAGGCCACAGATAGATGTCCTGTGCTTATCTATTTGTCAAAGATGGCTGGCCAAGAACTACAGGGATCTACTTGTCTCTACCACCTCAGTGGAGGAGCTACAGATGCACACACCATGTCTGGCTTGTTTGTGGGTGCTGGGGATGGAACTTAGGCCCTCATGTTTGTGCAGCAGACACTTCACTGTCCAAGGCATTCCTAGCCCAAGCTCTTGACTGAAGAACTGAACCACTTTACACGGTGGTTTGAACATGTCTTCCTGCTTCATCTTCCTATGCTAGATCACAGGTGTATACCACCACACCCGGCCATTAAATCATCCAACTATATACCACTATCTACATCTTGCTAATAATCATTTTCTGCATCTTTCCCAAAAATCATTAGATGTATCCGAGCAGGTGTAAAGTAGGTTCTCACTGTGGCTTCATCTGCATCTGCCTGATGACTCATGAAGTGGACCAATTTCCCCATGTTCTTGCATGGCCAACCTAATTTATATTCTACCTCTGCTTTCGTCTATACAACATTGTCTTTCACAACACAGACGGCTTCAGATGCTTGTTTTTTTGTTGTTGTTTTTTGAGACAGGGTTTTTCTGTGTAGCTCTGGCTGTCCTGGAACTCAGTCTGCAGACCAGGCCTACCTCTGCCTCCCAAATGTTGGTATTAAAGGTGTGTGCCACTATAACTCTAGATGCTTTGAATAAGCACAATTCATCAAACATTCAACAAACTTACTGTGTGTTACTTGATAGGGACATAAGGAAATGTAGGGTTACTTTATATGGAGTTTTTGCTAAGTGTCTCCAAACACACCTAAGGAAAATTGCTAACAAAAGGGCAGATGGGCAAGCTCTGGATATACCTGTACAGAGGGTCTCGGGAGTCTCTTATGTCTCTGTATCTGTCATACACGGGGTCTCGATGATCTCGAAAATCTCTAGAGTCCCTTAGGTCACGAAAGTCCCGAAAATCTCTCAGGTCCCGAGCATCACGTATACTTCTGCTGTCTCTGTGATCTCGAATGTCCCGGCTGTCTCTGTGGTCCCGCAATTCCCGAGGGTCTCGAATGTCTCTGCTATCCCGGGTATCCCGGCCATTTCTGCCATCCCTTGGTTCTCGTCTGGGACTTCCTCGAATTGGAGAGCGATCACGCCTTGTATCTCGACTATCTCCAAAGCCATATGGATCCCTGTGGGAGTTAGCAAAAACATGCTAAGACAAAGAAACTTTGGGTGGCCAACTTTTCAGCTCTTTATAGAATGCCACCTCCCTCCAAGTATTTTTCTCTGAAACACAACACATACAGTGAGAACATAACTAAAAATTTTAGGACAGTCACCCATCTTGTTATCAATAAGTCCTAGAAGGTTCTAGAACCTCAAAAGATTATAGCATCAAAGGAAATATGCATGAACAAAAGCCAAAAGTTGTGGCTGGAGTAGTAGTAGTAGTAGTAGTAGTAGTCACTGGGCTTCCGGTGTTATTCAGTGCTTCTTACACATAACAAATACTCTTCAGTCACAACAAGTTTTCAAATAGACTTTCCCCTAAAGTCTATTTTCTTCCATGACCAGTATCTGAAAAAGACTTTATGGGTCAAAACTATGGGGCACAGTAAGGGCCAATGCTCATAAAGGAAAAGCCAACCTGCAGCTCTCTATGGGAGAAGGTGCCACCCTTCAAGTCTTTCAAACACAGCAAGCACTTCAACAGTGAGAGCAGGACTAGAATTTTAAGGACAGTTACCCCATCTCTGTCACCCTGCTCAGACACAATCTCATACAAAGTAACCAGAGGAATCATTTTTAAAATATAGAAAACCGGGGCTGGAGAGATGGCTCAGCGGTTAAGAGCACTGACTGTTCTTCCAGAGGTCCTGAGTTCAATTCTCGGCAACCACATGGTGGCTCACAACCATCTTGAATGAGATCTAGAGCCCTCTGCTGGCATGCAGGCAGAAGACTGTATACACAATAAATAAATAAAAAACAAAACAACAACAACAAAATATAGAAAACCAGTTGAAATATCCAGCAAGACATTCAAATTGCAGGGAAAAGGCAAGCAGTTGGGATGTCAGGTTAACAGTTCTACAACAATCGGCTCTTGTACTGCCACTGGTAGGAGTCTCTTCAATCCAAGGGCCCTTTTCACTACTTCCTCCTTGTTGACTGGCTCAATTTGAGTTGTTTTATGACTTAATCCACAAACATGCCTGCCTGCATACTTTTGTTTATATGGTTTCTCTATTTCCTAGATGAATCAAGTGCCACCCAACCCTCGCAGGCAAGCCCTTGTATCTTCCCAGTAGCTGTTTTCTCCAGGCTAAAGCCTCCATGTCTGTGATTCACCTTCATCTGGCACTTATCTTTGTACAATGTCTTATGTCTGACCCACTTGCAGGATAACCTCCTCCATAAAGCCTGACCTAAACTTTTGATCTTCTACAACAAACAGGCTCCTCCCCCAGTTTTCCACCTTAGCAAATGACACCATCTGACAGGCACTCAACCAGAAAGCTGGGTGTTGTCATGCTCCGAGTTACAGGCCTAAATCACATTTGCTTCCTTCTCTGAAAGGTGGTGTCAGCTCTGCCCACTTTACCTCCCCTGGCACCGCCAAATGCTGCCTCTCCACCTTGCCCCCTTCAACAGTAAGAACCTTCTGGAGCCCTCCTTTCATCTTTGTCCAGAAAGGTCGCTCTTGAGGGAACATTTATGTAGTAAAACCCTTCAGTAATTTCTCACAGTATCTAAATTCAATATAAAATCTTTACCAAGGTTAGGAAGAGCCTGAATGATCTTGGACCCTAACTTCTTTCTCCATAGTTGACCACTTTCTTGCCATATGGCCTTCCATCTACAACTAGCTTAGATCTTTCCTGATCCTCTTGTGCAGCAGGAATGGACCCATATTTCTTTTCTAGGTTTTGGTATAGAAATACCCCCCCACTCCCCGATTCTCTTAAGCTTATTTTTTGATATTTGGGACAGGGTCTCATAGCCTAGACTCATGATACTCCCGTCTCCCTCAAGGCGCTGGGATTACAGGTGTGTATTGCCATCACACCTGGCTGATTCTGTTCAAAAGTAAATATGTATCTGAAACTCTAGTACTTAGGGGGCTAAGGAGGAAGGATTGCCATGACTTTATGGCTAGTCTAGTACAGACAAGCTACATGGTGAGATCATGAGTCATTGAGGGGAAAAATTATTTTCTGCCCCTAAAATGTTAAGGTTATAATTTTTTGGGTGGCACTAGAGACTAAACTCAAGGTATCACACGTGTTAAAAGTGGGTGCTCTACCACTGAGCTGCACCCCATCCCAACTGCTCTGTACCTCCTCATATCATTTAGTACGAATTTACAGTCAACATTCATCTAGTGCATCTTCCTTGGTAGACTACAAAATCTACAAGGACAAAGATGTTACCTGATTCTGCCCTAAAAACAACCCACACAGAACTATGTTGGGAGGGACGTGTTCCTACACATATTACTGTATTTAGCAAACTGTCCTGAACATAAACATAAACACAGTGCACAACATTTTAATCAACAAAGGACATCATACACAACGGTATTCTTATAAGACTATAACACAGAGCAACTGTCTGCATGTAAATGTACTTTATATTGTTTACAAAACAACAATAAAAAATTGCTCAGTGGCAGGTTCTGGGACAGAGCCTTTTCTTAGGCAGTGAATGGCAGTATACCTGTTCACATTGATTCCCTACCAACAGAATGCTGTCTTTAAGACTGTGCCTCTAGGGTATTAGCAAGGAGTTCAGAAAATGTTTAACAAATTCAACTATATTACTGAACTCTAAGCTTTTCAAGAGCAGGTACCATGTTCTGTTGTGATTCTGGCATTCCTCACCACTGTACATACTAGGCATTTACCACAATGCCATTGGCTTTGAAGACAGCCTTGGTTTCCCTTCATCCTCATAGCTACAGTAGAAACAAATTAAATGCAGTTTTTTTTCTACAACAGCTGTGACTATTCCGGTCCTATATTTTAAGCCTCATCAACACTCTTTTGATTTGTGGACATGTCATCCAGTAGCCAGGTATTTACCAGACTCAAGTGCAGACTAACCAAGACAACACAAGCTCCCCTATTGAATCGCAGAATCCTCCTGCTATGTGGAACATCTGCCACAGTGAAATATGTGGGCAAATAGTCAGGAAACGACAGGAAGTGACAAATACAAAGTATTTTTAGATTATTAATGATTGGCAGATAAACCTGCCTTGGGGAGCAATTAGAAGCAATCATTAGAGTCAGAATCAGATTTCAAGTGTTCTTGGCAATTAGGGCTGAAATATCATGAGCCTGATGGACCACAGACCACACAGGCTTTGAACTGAGAAAATGAGGATAAAAACCCTATGTTTAACAGCATGTTATCTGCTGCCTTATAATAATCATGAGTGCCATGTCTGGTTCTTGTTATTACTGTTTTTATTTTTGAGGTGCTCCTACCTGCTGCTACCAATCTACATCGCTAGCCCAGTTGTTCTTGCTTTCCATTCCATTGAAACACCTTACTTGATAGTTTACCTTTGCAGGTCGCCATAACAACCCTGTTGTCACAGCCTAGGTCCACACTTCTTGCATGGCACAACATTGCTCCCCCTTCCCCCAAGACTCAGAAGTCCATGTGCAACAAAGCTAACATTTCTCTTCTGGGTAAAAATGCAGAAAGGGCAGGGAGGCAGAGGCAGGTGGATCTCTGTGAGTTTGAGGCCAACCTGGTCTACAAAGTGAGTTCCAGGACAGCCTCCAAAGCTACAGAGAAACCCTGTCTCGAAAAACCATAAAAAAAATGCAGAAGGGGCAATATTCCCAAAGGGGGAAAGATGGAAGCAAAGGAGTGATGGCGGTGAGGGCAGTAAAGACAGAAATTCTCTAAAACATTTTCCTCCTCCAGATGAACAATATAGTAGACCACTGTTGTTGTAGAGACAAAATAAAACCCTGTTAGGGCCACTCTAGGGCCCAAACAACACTGTCAGAGCAATGGTACTCCTGTCTCTGATCCCACCATCTTCCTCAAAACAAAAACACAGTTAACAGAAGGTTAACTAGGAGAGGATAAAACTGCATGAGGAACTTAACCTCAGATGATAAGTAGGCTATAAGCAAGTTTCTAGAGCACAAAAACTTCACAGGATCATTGCAGGACACCAGAGGTATTTTACAAAGGGAAGCCAAAACAGCACAGTCAAGTACTACACCACTGACCTCGAGGAACCAGAACACAGCAGTTAGGCAGCAGCACCAGAGGCCACAGAGAGGGGCACTTGGTCAACACACAATTTTGCTCCATGTTCTATTCAGGGGGCAAGGAAAGGGGAGGCAAATGAAATGATCTTTGTTTTAAGAGACAATCAAATCACTGGGAAACATTCTAGAGATAAGGCAGGCTGGGTGAAGGGAAACACCACAGCTCAATAGCAAGTGACATGGTTGACAGATTCCCTGCCAGGAACTAAGGAGCTGGAAGGACACTAGGCACTAGAGAGCACACAGAGAAGAGCCGGCACACAGATGGTCGGCTTAAAAGGCCAACTCAGACTTGAACTGTTTTTGTTTTTTTTTCAGCAAGCTTGAAACATCAGATCCAGGACAGTGTTCCTTGGCTTTGGCTGTACGGAAAGTTCAGGAGAAAGACCCCATCTTCTTGCTTTTCTGTTAGACTGCTTCCTTTCTTCCTGTGTCCACTGCAGTATTGGGAGGATCAGCCTTCATTTGGCTCTGAGAAAAATCCATCAGCTCTTCAAATTTCCATCATAGATCCTGCCCACAAATACCATTATCTAAATGGTGGAGCTGACCCTTCACGGTGACAGTCCCAGGTGAGAAATAAGGGACTTGCAGAACTCTATCATCAAATACATGTAGGAAACAGGTACAATGAGATGCACACTTCACAGATCCAAATTCTTTAGATGCTCAAGCTTCTCTCTGGAGAGCATGCTAGCTCCTCTGTTGACAGAAGTGGCACCTCTGGAGAGCTGACGACTTTTCTTGAAGAGATAAATCACAGCCGAGGGTCTTCCACTGTGATGCCACTGAAAGCTGGGGCAATCTCATACCAAAGGAACAAGCAATTACAGAAGTTAAGGTCATATGGACAAGGTGAAAACACCCAGGTCATACAAGAAATTTGTCCAGAGCCAGGTTACTTCTGATGAGCTAATTAATGCCCAGTGGCTTTCACCAGAGAGGTACATGATCACCACCCTTCACAAATGTAAGGAGAAAATCCCCTGGAAGACTTTTGGTGTGGAGAAAGTAATTCTATTTAATGTTCTTTAGGTAATAATGGGAAAATTTAGGAAACAGTACCTGAGGCCAAATTGGCATAGGAGTGTGCTGCAAAATTTGGTTTTCAAGGAAGACTGAAAATGGCAACTTTGAAAATCTGGGTCACGAGAATCATAACTCATTCATTGAAAGCAAACCAAGGCCTGTTTACCAGCTACAGACAACTTGGATAAGGATGTTGTGCACTCCAGTAGTCTAAGGAAGCAGTCCAAGGGCTGCACAATAAAGACTCAGGCTGAAATGTGACCCTGGGTAGAGATCCCTCGTGCAGATTCTATGCTTGGCCAGGCCAACAGGGTCAGAATTTTTCTTGACAGCTGGAGTCATTAGGGAGGCACATTACTGACCACAGAGCAAGCCCAGCAGAACTGTGTTTACAGAGATACCTAAAGAGGTGATAATCCTTGAAAACTCCTGAAGATACATAGGTGTTGTGACACTCAAGGTTAAAATCCAGCAAAACAAGTGTTATGAAGGCCTTGCCAGCATATCTAAACACATTTTTTTTGTTTGTTTGTTTTAAAGCAGACAGAATGAAGACACAATGGTATGTTTTAAGGAAATCCTGGCCATCAGTTCAGTGTCAGGCCTTACTCCAGAACAGTGAAACCCTGTGCTAGGGCACACAGAAGGATTAGGGTTGCTCAATGAAGGAGTTCAACGCTGACACTGGAATTACCTCAAGGCTTTGACTGGACACATGCACCCAAGGGGTTGACAGTTTAGAAGTCACTGTCCTTCTGGATTTATTTGCCCTGCCCTACCTGTACTTGGATCCCACTGCTGTGTCCAGAGAATGAAGCATGGGTAGGGTAGTGATCAAAGCAGCATTGCTTTACTTTAGTAGGTTTACTTTGTCTTGACCTATTTGTGTTTTTTTTAAAAGGTAAAAACTTGGGCTTCTTTTGTTCAGGTTTTATGGTGCTCAGAACAAATTTTACCAAATGTGAACATCCTGTTTTCCTTTGAAACAAGTAAGCACAGCCATATAGAACATCATTGTGCTAAATAACACACCAAGGAACCCAGTCATAGATCACAAGAAAATCTGGTAATCAAATGGCACTAGCCTAGCAATCCCTCTTGCTGATTGTGAACATGGCAGGAAGCCACACCCTCTACAGCCAAATAATCTGTTTACAGCTTAGTTCTGAGGTATATCAAGGTGTTTGTCTGGCAGGGAGATCATCTGAAAGAGTTCTCTCTAATGCTGTTTATTTGTTTGCTTGTGGGAAGCTATTATTAAAAGAAAAAAATGCTATTCCTTCCTTGGTGGTTTGAATAAGAATGAATATATGCACATATATTTGAATGCTTAATTACCAAGAAGTGGTGACACATATTTGAAAGGATTATTAGGAGTATTAGGAGATATGGCCTTGTTAGGGGAAGTGTGTCACTGGGAGTAGGCTTCGAGGTTTCAAAAGCCCATGCCAAGCCCAGAGTCTCTCAGGGCCATGTGTGCTGCCATGCTCCCTGCCCTAATGACAATGTACTAAGCTTCTGAAACTGTATGATAGACCCCAATTAAATGTTTTCTTTCCCAAGAGTTGTCCTGGTCACCATGTCTCTTCACAGTAATCGAAGAAAGACTAAGACACTGCCCTTATAGATGACATTATGGAGCAGCATTTTATGATGAGATGAAATCAATCTCTTTAATTTAGTGCCCTGGTAATGGCTACACTGGATTCCAAACAGGTGAGCTGATTTTTCCAAAACTGCAATGTTGAATATTTATGATCAACTAGAAATGTGAGGTACCTGGCTAAACATCATTAGGATGATACAAAATGCCCCTTTAATTCGTAACAGAAACAAGAATGACTGTCCTATGAACTGTGGGTGTACTTTCCTTATTTTGTTTCCAGTCTGTAAAAACATAGCTGCTTCTATCCAGAGACCACAAGCATCACAGGGGGGGATTTTTCTAGAAGAGTCAATATCTTCATAGTTATAAATTCCATACTTACTTAAGCCACTTGAGAAAACTACATACTAGAGCTCTCTGGAAATTATGCACATCATGTCTCCTCTTTCAAGCCACTGGCAATTACAACTTTAACCTGAAACTTCATAATTCTGACCATGAAAGGCAAACTCTTGGCTACCCCACTCCACGTTTATTGAGGCAGTGAGTAACAATGGAGATGGGATTGCCCTAAATCTACACCACAGTTAGATGCAGCCTGATAGAAGAAGATATTGCATGGACAGTTTTTAAGTTTTAAAGATTTGTGTCCTCTAGGTTACTTACACATACCCGTAAGTCGACCAACACAGCATTTACCTGAAAGCCACAATCTTTCTTTTTCCTTCCTTCCTTTCTTTTTTTTGAGACAAGCTCTAGCGTATCCCAGGGTAGTCTTGAACTCTCTGTGTAGCCGACGATGGCCTTGAACTCCTTTTGCCTCTACTTCTCAGGCGCTGGGATTATGGCGTACAGCACCACACAGGGTTTATGTGGTGCTGGGGATCAAACCCAGAGCTTAGTACACATGTGGCAAGCCTTCTACCCACTGAGCTATACTTGCAGCCTGCCACAGGCATTAAAAGGGTTAGAAGGAAAAAAATATGATGCGCCTTCTTGTACACTGAAACCAATAGCTAGGGCATCCATGTGACAGCTGTGGCGTAGCTGCAGTTGTGGTGTTGAATTCAACTCCTCTGCACATTAGGGTTCTGTTTGAAGAACTAAGCTTAGTTCATGTAGGGAATGCAGATGGTTTAAAAATTACATTTATAGCTGGGTGGCAGTGGCGGTGCACATCTTTAATCCCAGCACACAGAGGCAGAGGCAGGTGGATCTCAGTGAGTTTGAGGCCAACATGGTCTACAGAGTTAGTTCCAGGACAGCTAGGGCTACACAGAGAAAACTCTGTCTCAAAAAAAAACAAAAAACAGAATTTACATTTCCTCTGTCTGTGTAGGGGGTGCCACGGCGCACACAGGTGGAGGTTAGAGGAGATTTATGGGAGTCCTAGTGATGATCCAACTCAAGCTGCTAGGTTGGTGTCAAATACCTGTTCCCTCTGAGACATTTCACTGTCCTAGAATATGCTTTATTGTGGGTTGTAGTTTCGGTGGAAATCTGGCATTTTACCTAGGAGCAAAGGCAAAATCCAGAGTACACATGAGCCTTCAAGAAATATCAGATATGAACTACATTGCGTCGATTTGCATCCGCACGGAACTGCACACACTGCATCCCACTTGTGAGCTGCTATGGATCACAAAGTGTGTATACAATCTCAACCAAACACTAGCAGAGTTTTTCCTTTGTGTCTTGAGAGTACACACCAAAAATATGACTTTTTTTGTCTATACTGGAAGACCACACTGGGAAAATGCCCTCTATATTCAGAAAAGCTCAGAAAGGAAGACTTTTGAGAAGCAGTGTTTTGGCCTTTTTATTTCCCCTCAACAAGTAACCCAAACACATGAGCACAGGGGATCTGCAGCACAGGCACAGCAGCAGTCTCTCAAGCAGCTCTCTGCAAACCTGGGGTAGCATCTGGACCGGCAGCAATTTGCAACGAAGAGTCAAATCTCTGCTGCCTGCTGCAGTGCAGCATGGCAGGCATACACCAACACGACCCTGGGGCCCTCTTCCTGCTCTGCAGGCTCCCAATGACACGTGAGCTGGGGAAAGATAGAGGTTTATCCTCTTCCAATTGCCTGCAACTCATGCTGCAAGCTCAACTTGCTGTTTTTGTCACCGAAAACACAAAGCTTCCTCTGTATCTCATGATGTATGATTTTAAAAAGTAGGAAGGCCCTTCACACAAGGTTCTTGTTTGCTTGAGCGGTTCTGATTTGTTGGGGGGAAGAAAAGACCCTTGATGTGTGAAGTTGGGCTTAACTGCCCAAAGCCCAACTCTCCCAGGGTAACTCACTGCTTCAGGGTACTTTACCTTCGTGTGGGGCTGGGTCTTGATGGAGCCGTATTCATATTTCTTCTTTCCGCTGCCTTATTAATATCTGAAAAGAATAATCAACCCATCTGTTCAATGCTACGGAATAAAAACAAGATCATCAGCACATTTTAAATGAAAGCAACAACCAAAAATAAAGAAAGGAAAAGAAAAGAAGGAAAAAAGAAAAAAACTACATTGGCAACCAGCTGGTAAAAGGAAATCCATTCAAGAGACTTACTGGCACTTGGGCAGTTTTTATTAAGTTTAAGGGTATATAGTGTCATGACTTACAGGTTAAAAGACGACCCTATATTTTGTACCTAAAACATAATTTGTATAAATTTAATTATGTCAATATCTTAATACCCTGCCAAATGCTAAACTTAGCATTGCCTTGTCCAAAGGGAAGCAAAGGTGGCTGTCAGTTGGATATTTGTGTGTGTGTGTGTGGGGGGGTGTAAATAACTCTATTTACATTATAAAGAAGTTAGAATGAAGTCTTAAAGCATCACTATTCAGTGAAGCACAGCCTTTTAATGTATTTTGGGTTGCTTTCCATTGGATGGAAATCTTCTAGAATGAGATGTAGGAGAGAAACTAATTTTTAAAATCAAAGACTATTATTATCTGTTCACATCCATAAGCTAAGGTAAGGTAAGCATTTTGTACATGGGTTGTGAGAAGCCATTCCTGTCATTTAGAGAGAGTGGCATGTGCCACTGGGTAAATAAGGGAGGGCACCAGTGTCTTTAAGAGCTTAGAGAAAAGCCAATGAGCACACATAGTTAAAGTTTGTTTTGTTAAAATACTACATTCTAAGAGATAACCGAGTACTTAAGGAAATACTACATTCTAAGAGATAACCGAGTACTTAAGGAAATACTACATTCTAAGAGATAACCGAGTACTTAAGGAAACACACCAATCTGATTCAAAATAACACCTAGTCATCTCAGGAAACAAATGAATGGATTGGAACTTTCAAACCTCACAAGTGAAACACACTTCCTCCTACTGTAGTGCAACCTCATCCCTCGTTTCATTTAAGCAGTCAACAGCATCACAGCTAATGACTCAAATGGTATTAAACACTCAGATAACAGAATGCTTTAAAACAATAATTATGCATTAAAAAATTCCAAGCAGTTTCCAATCACGTGCAAACCCACAGCAATATGAAAAACTTCAAATGGTCTAGTATAGGCTTCACTCACCCTGTAAGCTGCCATTTTTAAGTTCTCATGCAAGTGAGGAAGACCTGTAACTCCACTTAAATCAGAAGTCTCTACATCAAGACCTGGAGGATGTTTCTGAGAAAACTGAAGAGAACATGAATCTACATAGCCAGAGAAACTTACTCTGCCCGAATCATTCTTTACCTTCTGAATTATGAAGACACAGAATATAATCTCTATTTAAAGTCAGGACATATTTTTTAAGTTAAGACTTGACTTGAAATAGCTGCCAGAGGTTTGATACTGAAGAAGGAGCTTCTGTGATTTACAGTTAAGTTCACAAATATCCAAAGCATACACTACACAACAACAGGCATCACAGTGAGCGATTAACTGCATGTGTGAGGTCAGACAACTTTTGGGAGTTGGTTCTTTCCTTCTATTACATGGGTTCCAGGGACCAAGCTCAGGTTGTCGAACTGGCAAGCAGGTATCTTTACCCACTGAGCATCTCTCTGAGTCCTTTTTTTTTTTAATTTATAATTGGGAAGAACAAGTTCACCTTTGCAAGGGCTTACATCATTGACCTAGCCTGATCATTAGATACTTCAAGTACAGAACAGACAGGATTTGGAGGAAAGATAATACCTCTGACTACTTACAGGGTTCTCATAATATCACTGGGACACACTTAGTATGTGCACACAAATGGTGCTGTTTGTTTGTAGGACAATTTGCTTTGAACTCAAGATCTTCCTGCCGGATAGAATACCCTGGAGAGCTGGGATTTTTTTTAGGTGCCATATTGCTTCCTGTAGTACTAGGTTGACTGATTTCTGTCAACTCTATCCTTTCCCTCCGCATATGAAAGCGTATTACATTGTATCCAGTCTATAAGTGCTCAAGGTCAAAGTGGTTATACATTAAGAAAATTTGAGACAAAACTGGTTCGAGATAGGAAGGGGATATTTTACATTCACGTTCTAAAAACCATTTGCTAAAAACAATTCAAATATTACTTAAAGAACACTTAAGGTTATATACTTAAGCCGTTTTTTATCACAGCTGTTTTGTAGTGTTATCCTTGAGTAATACAAAGCAATGATATATATGGATGCTGTGCCTTATGTTTCCTCAAAAAAAAAAAAAAAGGACTCAACTCCCCATCCCTTCACCCACTTCTTCCTTCTTTGAGATAGGCTAGTCCCAAATCCAAGCCAGCCCTCCTGCAGGAGTCTCCCAGTGCTGGCCTCCTGCAGGAGTCTCCCAGTGCTGGCCTCCTGCAGGAGTCTCCCAGTGCTGGCCTCCTGCAGGAGTCTCCCAGTGCTGGCCTCCTGCAGGAGTCTCCCAGTGCTGGCCTCCTGCAGGAGTCTCCCAGTGCTGGCCTCCTGCAGGAGTCTCCCAGTGCTGGCCTCCTGCAGGAGTCTCCCAGTGCTGGCCTCCTGCAGGAGTCTCCCAGTGCTGGCCTCCTGCAGGAGTCTCCCAGTGCTGGCCTCCTGCAGGAGTCTTCCAGTGCTGGCCTTACAGGTTTTAAGCTCTCTGCCACTGAGCTGCGTTCTCAACAAATCCACTTCTTTCTGGAGGTCAACACACTTTTAGTGAGGTGTGCCAAATGTTTGCCTTCTCACCTTCATTTCACCGTCTTTCAGTCTGGCTGACATACAGAGATGATGAAATGGAATTTTCTGGCTAAGAATCTCATTCAGGACGACTGCCCCGTTAGAGTAGAGTGGAGAGGTTTTCAGACAGTAGAGAAAACATTACCAACATTGTTGTTAAACCCCCCCAGAATCCTAGCACACACACTGGAGATCTGAGCTCCTGTCACAGGAGGCAAAGGCTTAGTCAGGGAGCTTCTCTTTGAAAATGCACATGTAGTTACTGGCAAAGGAGCTTTTCTATTAATCTCATTCTTTTCTTCCTGACTCCTCAGAGAGCTAGACAGCCAACATCAAGGAAATAAAAATGAGATTCATCTATAGGAGAAGAAAACAGCAGCAAGAGGCATCTCTTTTTGGACATGAAATGGGGACTTATGATTGGCTGGAAGTTAGACAATAGGAGGGTGACAGCAACTTGGGAGTCTTTCCAAAGACAGGTGGAATACCTCTTTTGAGTAAAGAATGGCTCCTTTCTGACTGGGAATGTCCTTCTATATATATGTGTCTCTTATTGGTTGATGAATAAAACACTGATTGACCAGTAGCCAGGCAGGAAGTATAGGTGGGGCTACGAGACCAAGAGAAGGCTGGGGGGGGGGAGGGGAAAGTGGCAGAGAGAAGCCTTCAGGGAAACGCCATGTAGCTACAGGAAAGACAGGACTTGAGGGCATTCTCTGGTAAGATAAAGCCATGTAGAAATACACAGATTAATAGTTATGGGTTGCCGGGCGGTGGTGGCGCACGCCTTTAATCCCAGCACTCGGGAGGCAGAGGCAGGCGGATCTCTGTGAGTTCAAGGCCAGGCTGGACCGACAGCCTCCAAAACAATACAGAGAAACCCTGTCTTGTAAAACCAAAGGAAAAAAAAAGTTATGGGTTAATAATTAAGAGAGAGCTAGTCAGTAAGAAGCCTGAGCCATTGGCAAAACAGTTTATATATAAATAATATAAATCTCTGTGTTTATTTGGGGCAAAGTGGCTGTGGGGCCAGGCAGAACGGAAACTTCTGTCCACATCTTTCTGTTTCTATGACACGTTATTTTGGCCAAACACCTTTATAAAACCTAAACAAAGTCAGTTTCTCAATATCTTCTCCACTTTTGCTTGGATGGTACTTATACAGTTAAATCATTTTATCAGCAAAATGAGTGTCATTCACTATTACCATAATCACCAAAAGATACATATATAACCTTGGTCTGAACACCTGTGGTTGCCAAGCAGTCTTCTGAAAGCTTCAAGTTAAGAGCACTTCTCAGTTAAATTTTTTGTCAAGAAAACTAATAATGAAGGGATTTACAGAAAAAGGAAAAACTGTAAAAGTAATCAAGAAAACAAGTTACACAGAAGCAGCAGAACCACTTTAAACCATGAAATAGGGTGAAGATTTCCCAAAGAGTGTATAGTCCCCATTCTACAGTTTTATTTCAAACCAAAATGCCAGACAGGACTCAACAGCGGTCCTGGAGTGTTATAAACTTGCATGTTGCATTCACAGTACTATGAACTGCTTTGCTCTACACACACACACACACACACACACACACACACACACACACACACACACAGAGAGAGAGAGAGAGAGAGAGAGAGAGAGAGAGAGAGAGAGAGAGAGAGAAAGAGAGAGAATCATTATAAAACAAGGGATTTTGTTGCTGTTTCTGCAGTACTGGGTTTCATGCATGTGAAGCAAGCTCTCTACTCTGGAGCCATAGACAAGGCCTTTGGAAAAACCTTGAAACTACATTTTTCTACTTAGCAGGCTACAGCAACAGAAAACAATGAACATGAGACATAACAGCAGTGTGAACCATGAGCCTTGAATGGTTCACAGCACCATTATTACTGTTGAAAGATTCCAGAAGTCATATAATTCCAGTAACTGCCAACAAATAAAATAAAACTCCCCCAAAGTTTAGCTGAAAACCAACTAACAATCAGGAGTTATTAAACTGGCATTATATGAAGATGACACCATTTGGAAAACCATACCCACAAAGACAGAAAGTATCAGCTACTGTATTTCCCAAATTGGGAGGAAAAATTACAGAGTTTCTAAAGACGGCAGCTTTGGTGACACATGTAAATCAGGAACACTGTGATGAGTTTTACTGTCACAGGCCAGAGATATAAACAATGCCACGCTGGACAGGCAATGGTGGTGCATGCCTTTAATCCCAGCACTTGGGAGGCAGAGGCAGGCAGATCTCAGTGAGTTTGAGGCCAGCCTGGTCTACAGAGTGAGTTCCAGGACTGTTACACAGAGAAACCCTGTCTTGAAAAGCAAAAAACAAACAAGAAAACCATGCTTGCTGCATTTGTTCTAATCAGCACTTTAAGCTAAGTTCACTCTGAACACTATACATTCCCTCATTTTCACCCCCTTCATTCTATATTTATTCTATCTTTAACTGTATTAGCATAACACTCCTGGAAAGAACACCATGTGAATGACTTGATCCAGTCCTTTCACAACTCTTCATTTGGAACTACACAGTGAGAGCCTGTCTCAAAAAAGGAGGCTTCCAATTTGCTGATGAGGAAATATGAGGGTCACAAAAACCATGTGGTTTATCTTAGGCCACACAATTATCAAGACAAAATTGTGGAGATCTGGGAGTTCAGGGCTCTCATATTAGAAGCTGCAGGGTCTTAGCCCAACCGCAGAAGGCCTAGCTGGGTCCCAGGAAGGGTAAGTGTGCTGCTAGCCAGTTCCCCAGCCTCTCAGACCAAGTAGGGACTCTAGTCAAGCAGGAACTCGTTTACTGCAGGTCAGCCTATCCTGCGTCTAGGCGCCCTGGGCTTTACCTAGTGAACACTAGCAGTTCATGCAGTGACCTCATCTGGTTTCATCTTGACAACCAACCCCCCCTTTGGAAAACATCTCAGGACTTACCCTCCTGACTTCCTCTTGGCACCATCTTTAACTGGCTTGTGTGCCCTTCAAGAAGCTAAGCACTGTACCAGCCTGTAATCCCAGCTCTGTGAGGTAGAGACAGCAGATCCCAAGGGCAGCCAGTTAGTCTAGTTCAGCAAAAGAGCCTGTCTCAAGGCAATACCGTGGAGGGCAAAAGGGAAACCACCCTAGGTCCTACTCTGACATCCCTGCAAACATGTACATTCACACTTACGTGCATATCATGTACACATCCTCACTCCCACACAAAAGGCAAATCTGGAACTCAGATCCAAGTCCAACCAACACAAAGTGCTTAAACATTGGGCTAAGCTTTCCCTAACACAGGACATACATGGTTTCCATTTAGAACACTCTTACTAGGACTGATCATAGCCCAGGAGAACCTGGAAAAGGGCCACTCTATGCTGAACACTCAATGTTTAAATACCTCACAGATAATAGAGTAGGATTTACTGATTTAATTATTGCTTCTATCAATTTCTATTACCTCAAGCTATTAACATTTCTGGGTTTTGTTACTAATATTCCAACTCTGTTGTTTTGTCCTCTAGTTCCAAACTCTTCTGCCCCTGACTCCTAAATATTGGAATGGAAGGGCTAAAAAAAAAAAAAGAAAACAACAAAAAAACCTTAATGAACATTTTCCAGCTCTTTTAATTATCAAATTTTTTGTGCATGAGAGAGAACATGAGAGTTTGGGCACTCTGGGGATTGAACCTATGACCTTGTTTGTGAAGGATGGGCAACACTCTACCACTGAGCTAACCTTTGTGTCACCCCCACCCCAAGAACTTAACTTTTATTCTATTTTCTGAAGCTCAAATTTTAAAAAGAGATCTGAGTTGACGCTCTACTAAGGAATTCAGTCAAACCACTTGATTCCTCTGAACCTGTGTCTTCTTGATAAAAATGAATATTCTAGTGTTTGCTATGTTGATTCAATGAGACAAATCAACTAAAAATTCACTGAGAATAATAAAGATAAGCTAATCTAAAGTAAACCACAGACTACAAAAAAATTGAAATACAGCTTTAAAACTCCAAAATTTAGCTAAACTGCAAAATAGCAAAGCTTAGTTCTTAGGAAATTCAGTCAATAAACTTGAAAAGGATAGTTTATAATTAACATATTTCTTTTATGTTGCCATTTGTCAAATTCATACTGTATAAACCAGATGGTGTGACGCACACCTTTAATCCCAGCACTCGGGAGACAGGGGCAGGTGGATCACGGAGTTTGAGGCCAGCCTGGTCTACAGAGTGAGTTCCATGACAGCCAAAGTTACAAAGATAAATAAAAAACAAAACAAAATATTCTTACTGTACTAGGCTGTCAGATATGCAGAAACGATAAGGCTCACATCCCTTACAGGGAAGTGGCAGGTGACGGAGGAGGAAAGGAAGGACTGAAAGGAAACAGTAGAACGTGAAGAGCAGCTTGGGAAGAGGGATAAACTACCCACAACACGTGAATGCAAAGGAACGCTGCAAAAGACCTAACAAACCAGGAAACCGTAGCCCGAGAAGAGCAGGAAACCATAGCCTGAGAAGAGCAGGACACGAAGCCAGTATAAGACTAAATCTAGATCACAAAACATTTTGCTATGAGGAGGGAAAAAAAAACCCGATGGTAAAAGGACCTACTAGATACGAGCTATGAACTAGACTACCAAAATGAATTAACAAACCTTCATTGCCTAAAAACAAGGCTAAGTCTTTGCCAGGGAGGTGACTCCATGAATAAAGGCAATTGACACAAAGCTAAGTGGCCTGAGTTCAAACCCCAGTACCCATGTAAAGAAGGCGAAAACGGACTCCAAAGTTGTTCGCTCTCCACACGAATGTTGCGACATGTGTCCACCCCCACATATCGTACACACACTAATAATAAAGTTTTCGAAAATTTAAAGGACAGAATGTTGTCCATTACAGGTACATTCTTTAGGTACCATTGGTTTGACAGTAAAAGAAAAGAGGTGGAGAAAATTTGAGAAGATCATGATTTTACTTTTAGTAACAGAATATAAAATAAACTGATGGTCAAAATAATAATAGCCACCCCAAGCTTCTTTTTAGCCAGCTTTCTAACACCTTAATAGCCGCAGTCTATTAGTTCAGTCCACTACTCAGAAAGAAAACAGACAACCATTCTTGATTTTCTTAGCATCACTTAAAAATTGATAGCAAGAAAAAACCAAAACAACAACAACAAACTCCATCATCTTAGCTTTTAGTTCAGTGCTGGGGGTAGAACAAAGGGCCCAGAGCACACGAGGCAAGTGCTCCAGCATCTGCTTCACCCAAGCCATCTTAGCTCTCTTTGAGGGGACCCAAGCAGGGTGAGTACATCCACAGCCAGGAAGGAGAGTCTCGCCAGCGTTCTTACAAAACTGAAACTCTATGTCCATGAAACAAAACCTTCCCATCCCTTCTCTCATATACACAGACATGTTCCCACATATATTGCATACATACATTCAATCCTATGCCACACTGCTTCAGTCATGTGTCAGTACCTCCCGGAAAGTTCACTGTCCCCCACCCCACCAGCCCACACACAAGAGCTGAGGACAGAACCCAGGGCCACTGAGCTGAATCCCCAACCAAAAGTTCATTAAAAAAAAAAAAAATCAAATTCCTAGGCCCTGTCCTAAGTTTACAGAATCTGAGATCAGTATTCTGTAATTGTACTAAAGTCTAAGGGAACTCAACAAATACTTGGGAAGTACTAGTCTTTTACCTATTTATTCCTCCAGCTTATACAATATAACATAGTTAGGCCTTCCATTTACAAGTCTTCCTAAACCTGTTCAAATAGAAATAACAAACATCATCAACTGTCAGAAAGAAAATCTAGACATAGCCAGGATTATTAATTGATAGTGACAACTTCTGGTTTATGCTTCCACTTGTTTTCAAAAGCTCTTAACTCAAAAATTGGTTGTTTCATAGCGTGAACTAGATTGCTTCTTAACTTTTTGACTAAGTTGTAGTTTAGACTAAACTAGAAACAACAGGAATACTTAGAATGTCTGTGGACCTTCCAATAGCTAATACCTTACATTCAGAAGAAGACCTTTCCTAACAAAGAATGTCTCCCAAGATCCCAATGTCTGTTTCTTAACTTCAGATTTACTACACGTTGCTTTAGCGGTATGGATGTGAAAGTATGGATGTGGCCATCTTAATTTTTTCCCAATGTAAAACAAAATACATCAAAGAGGCCCCCAGGAGCAAAACAATACAGACAGTCCTGGCTTGCAGAATTAAGAGTCTGATCTTCATTAGGCAGAGTACGGGCTAATGAAGGTAACATGCCTTCAAAAACAACACACGTGGGCTGGAGAGATGGCTCAGCGGTTAAGAGCACTGACTGCTTTTCCAGAGGTCCTGAGTTCAATTCCCAGCAACCACATGGTGGCTCACAACCATCCGTAATGAGATCTGAAGCCCTCTCCTGGCGTGCAGACATATGTAGAGGCAGGATGTTGTATTCATAATAAATAAATAAAATCTTAAAAAAAAAAACACACGCAGTAAATGAAAGGAAAGCATTAAGACTGCACTCCCCCTGTGACAGCACACTGTGATATTCCTTTGCATTTGGCATTGCCTCTTTGGAAGCTTGGTTAGGATGTTTTGGAGACAAGGAAATCAACCTACTAAAGGTGTAAACTGGAGACTAAAAACAGCCCTTGGCTGGGGGAGTAGGCTCAGTCTGTGAGAGGTTGCATCCCCTGCAGCTGGAAAGACTAGATTCATCCTTAAGGTGCCCTGGCTTCTTTCCATGGACCCTCATGAACCCACATCCATTCTACAACACAGGACAAATCTTTTAGCCCACACACAAAAATGTGACAGTGAACTTTAAAAGTATCAGTCTCAAAGACACATGGTAATTATTCATCAGCCACAAGGTATACAGGAAGCAATGCAATAGAAAGAATAATTCTTTGGAGGAACACTTAAGTGGAGGAGTTCATGGGAAGTTGGAGGGAAAAATCATGAGACTATCTTCATCTCTGGGATTACATATATATGTATACATATATATACACACATGCACATACATACATACACACACAGGGTTAGCATACAGGGAGGCCTCAAGACTCCTAGACTATGGACACCACACAACATTACCTAGTTTTGCTCATGAAATCTTTTATCTACAACAATACTGTCTTGAAATTCTCTTAATATGTGATCTTGGGCAAGAAATCTTAAAACTCACTGAGCTGTCATTTCCATATATGCACAAAACTTCCTAACACATATAGCAACACCAATGCACCCATCTTACAAAACAACTTGCAGAGCAAATGAGTAGTGTTTATCACGTGTGTGTGCTGCTAGCTGTGGATTCCCTCTGCAACTTAGTGCCAATGGTGAGTTTAGGACTAGAGAGTATTTTTCATGTAGAGAGTCAAAGGTAGAAAACTGAAGGGCATATTCCAAAGGTTTTCGTGAAAGCACAGGTGAATTCCAGCTCTCACAGTAGCACTAAGTTTATAAAGGCACTGCCATCTGCAGGCCACAGACATGGAAGGTCTGTAATGATTATTTAAAATGAAGTTTCAGAGCAAACCTTTGCTCATGGGACTTCTAAAGCCTTTCCAAAAGCTGTTTATTTTTAGCTTGGAGCACTGGTAGATGAGGCTCCACTTGCTTAAGTTCTGAAATGAACTCCTGAGTAAAATAAAATTCCCCTTTCTTCTTTGCACAGGATTGCTGTTTAGAAATTTGAGGACAATGAATGACCTTATGTTTAGTTCTACTCTGTTCATACCAAGGTCAGCCCCAAAGAATATAGACTTCTTGTCTTACACAGCCCCTGGTGGTGGAGTATCAGGAATGGGCCAAGTTGGCTTTTCTGAGTTTCCTTCTAGAAACTATAGTAAATCTGCTCTCACACTTTATAAAAACCAAATTTATGAAGAGATAACTTCATAATGGGACATGGAACAGCTGATATTTAGAAAAATGCCTGCCATTTAGTTTTTGCAATGTGGTTGGCTCATTATACGAGAAAAAGCAGTCTCTACATTTAGGTTGAGAGTATGCATGTCTGGGGTCCCAAAGAACATACGAAAGGTGAAAAGATGAGCTAAGGAAGAGACAAAAAGAAACCAAAAAGAAAGACATCCATGTTAACCATTAAACGATCTCCAATCCCCACAAGGCAAAACTAGGGTCTTGTTCCAAAAGGTCGATACAAAGTTACTTTGTCACACTCAAACCGATACACAAGTACAGTTGTCAAAAGCCCCAACAGGTTTGTAGAAATATCCTTTTAGGAACCATCAAGGTGGCTACCACAACTACAGCGCTATAAGAAACCAGAGGCACACCCAGTGTGTTTGAGGGATGATTCTTGCAGCTTCTGGGACTCCAGTTCTAAGTCAATAATGGCAACCTTTTACAACGAGAATAATTATCATCCCGAAGATCCCAGGGCATTTCAATGGGATCTGGAATGCCGCAGGGGAAAAAAATTCTACATACAGTGAAAGCCACAACACCACAATTAACCCCGTACTCCGAGGGCAGTGGTTCCCAAAGCCTGGAGCGCACAACTTCAGGAGGAACAAGTACACACAGTGTTTATTTTAATAGACAGGTATTTATTTTCTTTAATGAGCGTTAGAAAAATAACTGGCTTTCCATTATACGGCTTGGGGTTGAAGTTTCCGCCTTAAACAAATGTATTGGGGGAGAGGGAATCAGAGTCAGTTTTAAGAAAAACATTTAACATTTGGTAAACAGTACAGACGGTAGGCGGATTGTCGAGAGGGACGGAAGCTGGGGAGACCCGGTCCTAAGCACAGCCCCTGGCCCGCTACCGTGGAGCGGGAAGGGCCCAGTGCTAGGGCCCTGGGAAGCCAGTAGGTTCTGGCGCCGAGTCCGTGCGAACCTCGGGTATGGGTTTCTCTCGCCCGGTTATCCAAGCCCAGGGTGCACGTCCATATAATGGAGGAGGTGTCACACAGGCTGACATCTCGAGAATGCGCCCGGGGCGACAGCTCGCCCCAGGTTGACTGGCGTGGGGACAGCGCCGCCGAGACCGGTATTCGCCGCCCGGGTTCGAATCACGCCAGCGCCACTGACTCGCTGAGCCCCTCTCGTTCCCTCCCTGCCCCCTCCCCGGGCGAGCGACTTCACAGACTGGCGCTCAGGGCGTGCGCCATCCTACAAAGACGAGTCAGCGGCTGCGACCGACGCGGGACGCGATGCCCACCTCAGCCCACAGTCGCTCGCCAACTGGGCTCGGCCAGATCCGGGCCAGGGTGCGACCCGAGCCGGAGGCAGCCGCGCCCCGCACCGGGCATGCGCAGCCTCGCGCGCGCGCGCGCGCGCCCGGAGAAGAGGCCACGGCCGCGCGTCGAACGGACCCTCCCGCCACAGCGGGCCCCCCACCCCCAACGGCCTGCCCATCAGTCCTACGCCTCGGCGGACGGCCACCGCTTCCCGGCACTCACCGCTACCAGCGCGGCCGCCTCCCCGCCGCTTCTCCGCCTCAGACCCGCCGCTACCGCCTCGGCCTCAGCCCACCTGCCCGCCGTAGGACAAAGGCGCCACCAACCGACCAGCGCGGGCACGAGGCAATGGCGGCCGGGGCGGAGTGTGGAGGTGGTGGGGGCAGAGGGCGCGCACGCAGCGGCGGCCACGGCAGTGACGTAAAGAGCGTGCGGATTTACGGCAGGGCTGAGTTGAGGCGTCCATCTCCTTGGCGACGAGGGCGAGGAAGTGGTGATGGGGCGGCGGTTGAGAACGCCGGCGGTTGCCTAGTAACGGGGTCTCTGTTGAGTACCGGCTCCACGCCTTCGCCTCTTCCGTCTGGTTTTTTTTTCCCCCCTGCTGTTTCCAGAGCCCTTTCCCTCCCTGGTAACTGGACAAATAGAACATTGAAGTCCCCCCAATACTTTCAGCCCTGTAAAACTTAGAGCCCTAAGACACCCAAGCACCTGTAGATCTGTCTACTGGAGAGTGTGCAGTCTCCAAGGCAGATCTCAAGGAACAAAGAGATCAGAGAGGCGAAGAAAAAGCTGTATTTAAATTTACATTTAAATAGGTTGTGAATCCTTTTCCTTTCACTGACGAGAGGCAAAAGGCTCCTAGAGAGACAGTCGCGGTTCTTCTAGAGTTATTTCTTTGAGGAATATTCAAGGTCAAAAACAAATCCCCTACAACATAACTGTCGACCGTGAAGCATGTAAAAACGTTGCTTTTCTTATTTAATCTAGAGTTTGTCGCAGGGAATGGAATTTGCTCACACAGTTGTAAATGCTCTCTATTAAAGCTATGACTACATGAATCGCCTCAGGGAACTCCTCGGATGCCATCGGGTCTCGTTTCGGTTTTTTCCGCCCTTGAATAGTACAGATGAAGTAAAATGGTGGCTGTGGAATTTGAACATCGAGAGCTCCAGTTTCTTTGAACATCATTTCCTGTGTTCTCTCTGTTCATTGAACAAACTCGCTGTTTGTTGTATTTCTGCTACAAAGTCCTCAAAACTTGGCTGGTGAGGTGGTTCTGGGGGCAAAGGGGCATGTTACCAAGACAAGTTCAGTCCCGAGAATGTGTGCATGCACGCGTGCGTGCACATACACACACACACACACGTACTAAAAATAAATAAAACAAAAAGCCATCTTTAATCCCAGCACTCAGGAGGCAGAAGCAGGCAGATCACTATGCAATTAAGGCCTGTTTCAAAGTTTTTCTTTTTAATTATAAAATCATTCTGTGACTTGTTACGTACTTACTTGCTAGGCACCCTCGTTAGCAAATAGAGACCCTTTTCTGTCCTTTTGGAAAGTAGAGATGCGTTAGAACAGGTTAAGAAATCACACTAGAGTGTGTAGCTGCACATGGAGGCGTGTGTTGGTGTTCTCAGCTGCAGCCTAACCTTACAGGTGAAATAGTTGTAAAAATGGTAAGATTGCATGAAAGCAAAGATCAAAACAGAATGTCTGTCAGATAGGTAGCCCACAGACACTCATCTTTTCTTCTCTAAAATAGTTCCTAAGGCATGGGGCTGGAGAGATGGCTCAGCAGTTGAGAGTGTTTGCTACTCTTGCAGAGAGCCGGGGTTGGGTTCCCAGCACCTGTATGTTAGCTCACCTGTCTGTGATTCTATTTCCAGGAGATCCAATACCCAATTCTTGCCTATGTGGGCACCAGGCGCACATGCAGTGCACAGACATGCATTTAGGCAACACACTCAGACACATAAATTAAAGATAAATATTTGAAGTACATCCTAAGTTACAAACATTGAAGAAGAATCTTGCCAGTCAGTTAACTAACTAGACTAAAGCATGGGCTGGGGCGTGGCACAGCTGCCAGAGTGCTTGCTTACCTTGTAGCAAGCACGGCAGTGCATCTCCAGCTCGACACCAACTGGTGTGGTCTTGCAAGCCTGTGCCCCAGCTCTCAGGAGGTGAAGGAAGGAGGACCAGACGTCCATGACCATCCTCTACTGAACAGTGAGTTGGAGGCCAGCCTGGGCAACATAAGCTAGAGGCAAAAAATACTTGATTTGAGAGGTGTTTTGTTATGGGGAGCTCCCAACCCGTTAGGGAACAGGTGGTGCACCACCACTGCTCAGATGTGTGAGCGATTGGTGTTGTGGACACAGGCTAGTTCCCCTAACTCCCTGAGGAACCTCTAGTTGGCGTTCTGAAACAGCTGTACTAGCCCACATCCCCACCAGCACTGCCCTCTGTGCATCTTCACTTGTTACGTTTTGTCTTTGCTTCTGAAGCCTTGCTCCTAGAAGTGGCCCAGGCTGGCCTCCACCTTGCGGTGATCTTTGTGCATCAGTCACCAAAATGTTCATCAGTCAGTGTTTTCTTCTAAGTGCCCTTTCGTCAGAACGCACTGGAACATTATGTGTATACAGGAACATTGTCCGGGCAAAGGGATGAATCTCTCTTATATGCAGTTCTTAACAGGGCTCACAGGAGCTAATAGAAGTCAAAATGGTCCACATTTCTTAACATTGGCCTTAGTGGGATTCCTGGGCCATGGAACTGTCTGACAGAGGTGAGGAGACCCCATGGAGACTGGGGCGGAAGGAGCAGCAGCCTCACTCAGCTGGCTGCACAGACTAATGGCCTGCCTGCCTGTGCTGCCCTTAGGGTGGCAACCGGGTGACTCTAGTGAGTAACATCTCCATTGCTTTGAATTCCTTGGTTCAAGTTAACAGAATTTGCCATTTGTGAAGACATGGTGAATGAGAACACAAGCTATGGGATCAGAATGGTCCACGTGCACCTCTCAGCCAAGCAAACAAGTTTGTTCATGAACCTTTCCTGAACTCATCTGTAAACAGGGAGCAAGAGTTTGCATGTTACAGTCAGCTGAAATAAGCGTAAAAATGCCATCGTATGCATGCATCCTACGTATAGCTCTCTGAATCAGGCCTGGGCCATTAATGGATTCATTAAGTCCCAGTTATCATCTGCTGTCACTTCCTGTTATGACATCACAGTTTGTGACTCTCCATAGATCTGTTTGGGCTGTGTTTTTAGGCCATTGCTAGAAAGGTCCTTAGGTTTTCATGTCCTACTCTGATCATAGCTGGCATAACAGTCACCTGTGTCTGATCCGTTGAACTTTGGACAAGGGGAGGGGACTGTGCTGCAGTGACGAGAATGAAGCACCTGCTTAGTCCCAGCAAAGCTAATAGCACCTCCCCCCCCAAGCAAAGCTTTGCAAGCAAAGTGGATGAAACTAGGCCGTAGCTAGTTGGCACATTCTGATGTATGTCTAAAGGGCTGGAGTAGGGGACAGCTGATTGGTCACCTTTAAGTGCTTCACAGTCTTTAGGGACCTTCCTTGGCAGGGTCACCTGGTGAGGAAGAGTCTGGTGTCTGGTCACACCCCTATGTCAGTATAGCTTTGTACTACTTTGATAGAACTACTTTGGCTGCCAAAGATGCCCATGCCCTCATTTCTGGAACTTGCGAATCTGTCTCCCTCCATGGTAACACGGGTGATGCCTTTGGTTTGGATATAGGCAATATCCCAGGGTTGTCTGGGTAGGCCCATGAATTGCTCAGGTTCTTATAAAGGGAGGTGGGGACCAGAGTCACAGAAGGAAGCATGCTTCCTAGCAGAGGAGAGACAGGGAGAAGGCAGAAGAGAGAGATGGGCGGTGATGGGGCGGGGCGAAAGGGAGGTGTGATGGCTTATATGTGAAATGTTCCTCACAAGCCGTGTGTTTGAAGGCTTGGTTCCCAGCTGGTGGTGCTGTATGGAAACTCTGGGGAGAAAGGGTCTAGATGGAACCTTTCAAGTTCAAATCCGCCAAAATCCGAAAAGCAGAAGCCTCACACTCCTACTGCTGCCATCACAAATTCTCCCCTGTGATGGACTGAGATCCCTGTAACCACGAGCTGCAACCCCCCCCCAGGTGCTTCTCTCAGGCATGTTCTGGGGGAGGGGGAAAGAGAGAGAGGAGTGGGGTATTGGTTGGTCCTAGGAAGCAAGCAGCTTCTAGAAGCTAAAAGAGGCAAGGTGATAGGTGTCCCCACAAACCTCACAAGAACAAACACAGCCCTTCTAATATTTTTAATTTTAATTTTGTTTTATTCACATTGGTGTTTTGAGGCTGTTAGATTACCTGAACCTGGAGTTACAGAGGTTGTAAACTGCCACGTTGAGTACTGGGTATTGAACTCAGGACCTCTGGAAGAACAACCAGTGCTCTTAACCACTGAGCCCCTGAATTTTGTTTTAACTTTAGACTTCATTATCTGGAGAAAACATGATATATTTTTCTATAAGTATTAATATGACTTACTTCTTCCCCTTTAATAATTAAATATTTCATTAAAATTGATTTTGACACACCAGAGGTCAGTTTAATTAGATTTCCTCTCTTCTCTCCTTAATCTAACACCAAATAACACTTCAAATAATTTTTGTTATGTTCTTCTTTTTGGTCAGGGGCTGTTTCAAGACAGGGTTTCTCTGTGTAGCATTGGCTGTCCTGGAATTGTGGCCTTGAACACACAGAGATCTGCCTGCCTCTGCCTCCTGAGTGTTGGGATTAAAGATGTGTGCCATTACCTCTCAGAGGTTCGTGTTCATTTTTGAGACACCATTTTCTGTACTCTTGATTGGCTTTGAATTCTCCATGAAGCCAAGGATGGCTTTGAACTCTTGATTCTTCTGCCTCTATTCTGTGGGTGCCAGGGCTATAGATATACACCACCATGCTTAGCTTACCCTGAACCAATTTTACCTTTCTTCTTTACCATATAATATTCTATTCTATAAGAAGGATTAAGTTCAGGGCTATCCACTGTTACAGTAATGTCTGTGCTTGATTGCGATTACATATAATGGGATGTGTTTATCTGTAGAACCATGTGAAATGTACTTGTGAAACATTAAAAGAATTACCATTAATAAGAATCTATGCTATTCAGATGACCAAGTTAATCCATTCAATGCTCTGACATCAGAAATTCTCAGAAGAGCCAGCTCCCCATTTGTCTCTGTACTGGGACATGTAAAAAGAGTATAATAAGGTGGGCAGTGGTGATGCACGCCTTTAATCCCAGCACTTGGGAGGCAGAGGCAGGCAGATCTCTGTGGGTCCAGGACAGCCTGATCTACAGATCGAGTTCCAAGACACCAACGCCTGGCCAAACTGTGTCTTAAAGTCAGAGTGAGATCAAGAGACAGAGAGACAGAGAGAGAGACAGAGACGAGAGAGAGAGAGAGAGAGAGAGAGAGAGAGAGAGAGAGAGAAAGAGAGGAGAGACAGACAGAAAGACAGAGACATACAGACAGACATACAGACAGACAGAATAATCAGACAAAAGATAACGACCGAGAGCACATCAGGGCAGCTAGTCAGTGGTTCCCTATTTCAGGAAGATTCTGATTCAGAGAGCAGGAGGTAGAATCTGAGAGAGAGAGAGAGAGAGAGAGAGAGAGAGAGAGAGAGAGAGAGAGAGAGAAAGAACAAGCTCATGCCTTTGTGTGTGGTATATATATGTATGAGCATATGTGTGGAAGCCCATGTTTTTGTGTGGTGTGTGTGTGTGTGTGTGTGTGTGTGTGTGTGTATACAAACCCATGCTTTTGCAGGGGGTATGTGAGGGGTATGTGTGGTATGTGCATGTGTGTACAAACCTATGCTTGTCGGTGTGGTATGTGGGTGTGTGTGGTGAATGTATATGTGTGCACGTATGTACAAGTCCATGCTTTTGTGTAGTGGGGGGGTATGTGTGGTATATGCATGTATGTGCATGTGTGTACAAGCCTATGCTTGTGTGTGTGGCCACAGGTCAATGGTGAGTATCTTTATCACTGCCCACTACTATTATTATTTTTTGATACAGGGTCTCTCCCTGAAACTAGGGATAACCAATTAGGTACTGGCTGGCTGGCCAGCAAGTTCCAGGGATCCTCTTGTCTCTGCCTCCATGTGCTGGAATCACAGGTATGCACCACCATGGCTATGTTTTCGTGTAAAGACTGGGGATCTGAACTCTGTCATCATGCTTGTATAGCAAACTCTAACCACTGAGATATCTCCTTCCCCCAACCCCTTTATTTTGAGACAGGGTCTCCCTACGTAATCCATGAATTGAGCCAGAGAGCCTCGGCCTCTCAAGTGCTAGGATTACAGATATGCATCATCATTCTCCACAAGTATCTGCATTTTAATTTTAAAAAGCTCTCCCATGTTTGCAAGTCACTGAGCTAGGTAATTAAAATTGCAAAGATAACACACCAAAAAAAGCCATTCACTACCTGTCACCATCTCTCCGGGTCCTTTGCACATAACCCAGCCCTATCATGTTAGCGAGCTTTCGCCTTGCTAACTGGCCGGCTCAGTGGAATTGGAATCAGAAGATGAACATTTCAGGTTCAAAACCCAGTGGCAAAAATGCTGTTTCCTTCTTGCTCATAGTTTCTGGGAATGAGGAAGGGCTGACTCGGCAGTTCTAGCTCAGAGTCAGTGGCTGCCTCAGTAGCAAGGGGTGACGGGAGCTTTGTGGGCTGGGTAGGTCTTTCTCCAAAGATCCCTGGAGTGTCTCCATGTTGATCACCCACATGCCAAGCCTGGCCTTCATGGCACTGTAGGGCAGTCTTGCTGTTTACACACAGCTCAGGGCTCTAAGAGGAGAAAGAACCAAGCAGGAGCTACATAGCTTGAGTACGCATACAGGCCTGGGCAGCTTCAATCAAGGGAAACATAAAGTCTACCTCAGAAGGGGAGGAATGTCAAAAACCCCATTCTGATGTACTTGAGCCTTTCCCTCAAACTTTTCTCAGATCTCCCCATGTCTCTGTGCATCCTGGACATCATCTAGTCTATGGTTTTGTCATCCCTGGCTTGGCCTGCTTCGTGTGTGTGTGTGTGTGTGTATGTGTGTGTGTGTGTGTGTGTGTGTGTGTGTGTGTGTGTGTATGCATATATATGTATATGTATATCATATACATATGTATCATTTTACTCATTATTTTGAGACAGGGTCTCACTGTACCTATGACTGCCCTGGAACTTATGGCCTTGAAGTTTTAGAGATCTGCCTGCCTCTGTATCCCAAGTGCTGGGATTAAAGGCCTGCACCACCACAGCAGCTGGGATATTTTTGCAGAACGAAATCTGTCCCCAGTGTTCTAGGATAAACATAAAGCTGTCTTCAAGGTCCTTTGAAATGGGTCCCCTTTCTGCCTTCCTGCTTATTTGAGGCCACTGTCTTCTGTGCTTTCAATCTGCAACCACAAGGGTCCTGTTGGGCCTAACACACACCATGTTCTTGGACCTCAAGGTCTTTGTGTCTCTCATTCTACTCTCTCAGCCCCATTCCTATCTCTTTCTCCATCCTCCGTTCCTTCTCTTTCCATTCTTTAACTCAGTCCAGCTAATTCTAAAGGTTTTAGTCTGACTTCACTTGTTGTGCTCTGTGTAGAGTGGCAGTGTAACGGCCTCTAACGGCGTAGCTAGGAGAGCACACTGTTGCTCAGTACCTGGGTTCAGACCTTGGCTCTCCCATTTACTGCTGTGTGACCTTGGGCACAACACCCTAAGTTCTTCACATATAAAATAGGCAAAACACGGAGCGGAGGTGGTAACACACACCTTTAATCCCAGCATTCAGGAGGCAGGCAGGCGAATCTCTGTGAGGTCAGTCTGGTCTATATAGAGAGTTCCAGGACAGCCAGGGAGAGCTACACAGAGAAACTCTGCTTGAAAAACAAAACAGAATTGTAAAATAGGCAAAACACTTAGCAGAGTGCCTGACACATAATACTCAATGGCTAATCTGCAGCCTGTTACTTCAAGTTGCCACCTCACCTGTGACTTTGGGCCCGCCACTGAGGACAGATATAAAGCAAGGGCCCTTGGCATGGGGTTCATGAACATGAATGTCTTTATTGACTGGAAGTAAACCTTTCTCTTGATTGTGAATTGCGGCTCTGTTTCCAACAGAAGTTAGACATGTCTATTTCATTGTGAGACTAAGGACTGAACCTATTAGGGCTTTAGACATAGAACAAATCCTCTACTACTGACTACAGCCTCAGTTCTTTTTGGACTTCTGACTTTGAGACAGGGTCTCACCAAATTGCCCAGGCTGTCTTTGAACTCACTCTGTAGCTCTGATTGACTTTCAACTCTTGATCCTCCTGCCTCCCGCCTCCGCCTCGAGTGAGTGGTGGAGATGACAGCCAGTGACACTAGGCCTGGCTGCTGTGGGTATCTTCTTGTATTACTGTTCACACTTGTCCTTACTTTTTGATGATGGAGGGTTTGCCACTAACTAGATCTGTTATTTAATTAAGCAATGAACAAACACAGAGTGCTATGCCACATACTTGCTGCCAATATTCTGATGATTTTATGTCTATATAATTGCTTTTTTTTCCATTACACTATTACGTTATGATACTCAAATCCACTGGGAGAAATCAAGGACTTAGACTCAATTCAAATTTAGATTAAATAAATTTATTCTTACTGCTGGCAGAACAGCCATAAGAGCCAACACAGTGTGCCGTGCACAAGGGGGTTAAGGCGGAGTGCTAAGGTGGACATCAGAAAGGTGTGCATTACAACTCTCCATGGAATCCACAGCTGGCCAGGACAACTGTTCTACTTCCTCAGTTGCTTCTTGCTTTCCCTCTACATGCGAATGAAAAGCCCATTCCATCCCTTTCCTGTAGAAACAAGCAGGTTGTGATAGGAGCAAAGGCAGCTGGCTGTTACTGCCTCACAGCAGCCCGTTCATTATCTCATTCTTACCCCACGTGTAGGCCACTAGGATCTCCCAGGCATTCCAGAGCAAAAGGTCAACAGCCCGTAAGGGATGCCTGACTCCATATTAAGTTTTTTTAGTCTTCACAGGGGATCTGTGTAAATCATTACTCAGGTTAGAGCACTCTAATCTAATCTAATGACTGGGATAGGTCAGTTCATTTCTGGACAGGCGATAACACAGTGGCATCAGGTTAGGGCTGGCTGTCACGTCCCCACAATGTCTTATTCCTTGGAAAATATATTTTTTCTTTTTTTAAATTTAAATTAGAAACATGCATGCTTCAAATGGCAATCCCAGGTCCCCCCCCCTTCTCCCTCCCAGCCCTACCTCCACTCCCAATTCCCCCAGCCCAATTCCCACATCTTTCCTCAGGGAGGGTAAGGCCCTCCTTGGAGGCATCTCCAGAGTCTGTCATTTCATCCAAGCCAGGACCTAGGCCCTTCCCCATGTGTCCAGGCTGAGAGAGCATCCCTCTATGTGGAATGGGCCCCCAAAGTTCATTTGTATGCCATGGTAAACTCTAATCTACTATCCAAGGCCCCAGAGATTTCTGAGGCCTCCTCACTGGCACTACATTCATGGAGTTTGGATCAGTCCCCTGTTGGCCTCTTATCCATCAGTCTGGGGTTCCAGAGCTCCCCCTTGTCCAGTCAGCTGTCTTTGTGAGTTTCACCAGTACGGTCTTGACCCCTTTGCTCATCACTCTTCCATCTCTGTCACTGAGTTCCAGGGGGTCAGTTCAGTGTTTAGCTGTGAGTATCTTCTCTGCTTCCATTAGTCACTGGATGAAGGTTCTAGGATGTCACATAAGGTAGTCATCAACCTTATCATCAGGTAGTGGCTATTAATGTAGTCTCTCCGCTATTGCTTTGTTGTCCAGTTGGTGTTATCCTTGTACATCTCTGGAAATCTCACTAGTGTCAGCTCTCTCCTCAAAGCTATAATGACTCCAACTATTACGGTATCTCTCATCCTGGTCTCCTCTATTCTTACCCTGACTCAACCTTCCTGCTCCCCGATGTCTTCTTCTACCCTCCTCTTATCCCCCTCTCTTTTTCCTGGTTCCCTCTCCTCTCCCCCCATGTTCCCAATCTGCTCAGGAGATCTTGCCTCTCTCCGCTTCTTTGGGGGTATAATGCATATCTCTTGGGGACCTCCGTTTCCCAGACTCACTGGCCCTGAGATTGTAGGCTGACACTCCCCTGATCCATGTCTAAAATCCAGGAAAATATATTTTTGAGAAGGACTCATTGACTTCTCCAGACAGTCAGAGGAGGCCACAGCACACAAACATGTAAAAACTTGGGTATAAAGAAAGCTATTGATGGATGGAGACAGGAATTCTCTTGGGGGTATATGAAAGAGTGAGGGAGCTCTTTGAGACAGGGACTTTGCTGAGCACTTTATATATACCCTAACTTAGTACTCTTTAACTACCTAAAATATAGATATTGCAATCCCACTTTATGGATGAGAAGGTTGAATCTCGGGGGGGGGGGGGGGGAAACAGATAAGTACCCAAGGGCTTAAGCAAGTCTACTGGAGGTGAGGTCCTTGCTCTTAATATTTCCCATATAAACAGTGACTCTTCCTTCCATTTTACAAATATGCAATTGAGACTCAAAGATGTGACTTCATTCTGCTCCCTCCCACACACATTGTTAAGTGTCGCAGGCAGCATTCGAACCTATGTCTTTGAGACTTCAAAGTTCCCTTGTTCTACTTTATACCGTGTGGAGTTTATGAAAGTACCATGGAAATACAGTCTGGGTGGGCTGACGATTGGCCATGTGTATGGGGCTCCAGCAAGTGTGGCCATGCCATCCCTTGGGATCAGACGGTTGGGAAAGAAACGACTACATTTATTTTGCCCCCGCGGAGTCACAGGCTGGTGCGGGGAGCCTCCTGGCTGATGTGAAGTACACACTAGCATACAGAGCACTCCATTAGCCCCCATCATTTAGACGAGAGTCAAAAGTAGGAAGTGGGGGATAAAAGATTCCCAAGCAGGAAGCTCTCTGTTGGGCTCCTGCTGGAGCGGAAAGAGGCATTATTTCGCAACCATTAGTGATGAACTCTGCAAGGATAAAAGTAGTCTTGTGACCTGTGAATGTAACGAGATGAAAATGAGGTAATGTGATGTTTTATACCGATAGAGGATCTGAGAAGCTGGGAATTATCTCAGCATGAATACTACGAGGAAGCGGGAACAATGGGAGCCATCTGGAAGCCAATCTCTATTCAGCTGTATTTATAGCGTATTCATCTTGTCTTTCAGTTCAGAGGTCACCAAAGTGCTTGTCTCACCTTGCTGTGTGTATGAAAATACTGCGCTTCTCACAGTCCCCACCGCTTCCTTCTGTGGAAGCTGTCACATACAAAGGAGAGAGAGAGGGAGAGCCTTCCAAAGGAGGGAATGAATAGCTCAGGCTGAGACGGAAAAGAGGAGGCAGGAGAGCAGGGGCAAGAAAAGAGCTAAGGGGTCTTGCTCGCCACTGCTCAACCTCTTTTTCTAGCCTGGAGCTGTCACATAAGGTGGTACATACTAGCTATGTGTGGCTGCTTACCCTTTGTTAAAGGCATAAACTGGGCTGGGGTGCCACCATTGGTGAAGTACTTGCCTTACACATGCAGGAACCTCAATTCAAGCCCCAGAACACATGAAAAAGCTGGTTGTGGTAGCACATACTTGTAATCCCAGTGCTAGGGAGACAGAAATGGTGGGTCCCTAGGGCTTGCTGGTCACATCTGGTGAGCCTCAGGCCAGTAAGAGACCCTGTCTCAAGGGAGCTAGATGGGTTTCCTAAGGATGTCACCAAATGTTGTCTTATGTCCTCTACATATGGGCACACACAGACACACACAAACACACAGACACACAGATACACAGACATACAGACACACACACACACACACAGATATACACAGAGACATATAGACATACACAGACACACACAGACACACTCACATACACAGACACGCAGTAAGTACACAGACATCTACCTCCTCACATGTTTCCCAGGCACCCACAGCCAGAAGCTACCATATTGGATGGTGCAGACATGGAATTTGCCTGCCATCAAAGATAGGCCAACCCACTAATATATCTAGGAATATTCGAACTTCAGGACCACAGAAACCCCATGGCTGCAACATCCCTGGTTCTTAGAGAGCTGGAACGAGTCTTATGAAATGGATATAAGAATATTAAATGCCCAGTGATCATGGAGGAGCTATCTGAACCCCATGAAATGACTGTTTATTATCAATGGTTGGTATCATTTTTACTAGATATTATGATGATAAAAGACTCCAGTCTTTCCAGTCACCACCCAAGCGCTCAATCTCATTTCAGAGGAGAAAACAGGTTAGGGTAAGGCCACACTGTCAGTAGCACTGTGGTTTTGGACCCATGTCTCTGAGGTCAGAGGTCACAGTGACGGCTATCAGCCCCATTCTCTCCTGACGCATGTCTCCTCAGCTGCCATTGAAGGATCTTAGCTGCTGTCTCTCAAAATCCGAAAGTGAGGCAAAGCTCTGAGCTTAAGCACTGATGTGGGAGGTTGTTATGCACTGGTTTCCTCTGAAATGGAAACATTCCATCCTGCCAGGAAGCTCCTTAAGAGCTCAGAATAGATTCAGGAAGTCCCTGAAACTGACCAGATTCACCAGACGGCTCCCTGCCGGAGTCTACAATAAAAGTTAAGAGTCCTCAAAAGAAGTGAAGCTGGGCAATCAGAGAGAAAAACTGCAAAGAAGACCTAGACCAAGATAGCTGCCTGGAGGAGGCAGAAGTCAGACGCGTTGCTTCCTGGAAGGGGTGTCCACCAGCCGAGGCACCTGGAAGGACACCCTCCATCCGTGGAGCTGCCTGCAGGCTGTGCGGTGTGCTCCAGGTTCCCAGCTTTGTGAGCTGTTACCCATGCTGGGGTGGGCTTTGGTGATGCAGCTGTCTTTGAGTCATTTCTGCTCCTGTAAGTAACCCCTCACCCATATTCCTGCAAGTAACCCAATAAAACTCATGGTTCACCAAGTTGGACTTTTGCAGTATCTGCTCTTTGGTCTGTCATCAGATAAGTAGACATGTGTGTTGCATCTCCCTGGGAAAAGTTTTGTCTCACGATAGAGATGATGCCAGGAAGCTGTGTCAGGAAGTTGGGCAAGTGAAATGCCCAGAGGAAGTGCTTCCAGGTGGGGGACTGATGAGTAGAAAATCGCATCATGGGAAACTGGGGTTTTTCCCAGACTGGGATGATGCAGAACCTACCTCTTAGCTATTCAATCCGAGGGGGTGAGGAACTAGGGCACTAGCCTATAACTCTGCCAGTGGTAGAAGGCTGTTCCAAGGAGCATTTAACGCCGTCACTCCTATTCTGCTCCCATCCAGAGTTAGCTAAAGATGCTCTTGAAGCCATAAATGGCCTCATAACAAGAGGTCAAAGATGCTGAGGAGACATCAAGGAGTGGTGACTGTGGATGGAGGGCCTGAGGGCGGGGATCTACAAGGTGCCACACAGTGCGTTGTTGGACACTCTTTCTTCTTTAACAAAGTGATGGCTAGTGCCCAGTACTATTTTTATATCCTATAACATGAAACTGAGATGGTTATAATCTTCCAGAACATGCCTGTGGGGGAGCCTAGAGGCACAATTAGACATCTGAGCTGTTTTTTGATACAGATGACAGAGGAAAAGGTTAATTTTCATTGCATACAAAGAACTCATTAGCACGGGGACTTTGTCTCATTCAAAACTATAACCCTAACATGTAACCCAAATTAACTGGTCAATGAATTAGTTGAGTGAATTCATGATTGAAGCTGAATAACAACTATCTGAAAAAAAGATGGTTAGTTCATATATAAGGAAGTTCAAGTGGCTGACAAACATTGGGTAAAACCTAAGACACTCACCTTCTCTGGGCCTGATGGTACAGTCCTGTAATCCCAGCTCCTCAGGATCGTGAGGTCACAATCTTCCTGGGCTCCAGGATGAGTTCCAGGCCAGCTTGAATAACTGCTTCAGTATGGAAAGAGGCTGAGGACATTCCATGAGGCCCCAGGGCTAAAACCCTACAACCACAAAAATAAAAAATTATTAATAATGGAGAAATATAACTTTTGAGAAATACGAACTGAAGCAGCAGTATCTGTTATACATCAAATTATCAAATATTAAATGAACAATAACGTTTAGTAATGGAGAGAGTTATCAATATCTGTTATACATCAAGTTATCAAATAGTAAATGAATGATAACATTTAGTAATGGAGAGAGTCCACGGTTCTTTTTTTTTTTGAGACAGAGGATCACTATGTAACCCTGACTGTCCTGGAGCAGGCTATGTACACCAGGCTGGCCTTGAACTCACAGAGATCTGCCTGCCTCTGCTACTGGAGTGCTGGGACTAAACGCGTGTGTAACCACACCTAGCACACCTGGCAGTCCAAAGTCTTTTAACATGAAATTTTCGATATTTTTCCTTGCAAAGCATTTTGAAAATATTTGTTTGCACTTTATATACATACAAGATTCCTTCTAGAAATCTTTTCTGTAGACATTGGAGTACAAGTGCCCAAGCATGCATGATCAAGGACCTGTGTTGCTCAGTGCCCACTGCAGAAGTGGGAACATGGATGAGAGTCCACAGCAGAGCAGCCGAATCAGATGAGACACATTCATCATACAGAGCATTCCAGAATTCTTTCAAGCAGGAGCTGCTTGGAACGATTCCTGTGATATGTTATTTAGTGGGAAGTGGTTCCAGAGAAAACCTAGGTTTCCTAGGAAAAGAACAAGTACATTCTTTAACATGCAGAATGGTCCCTAATAGGAGGTCATGAAGAGATGGACAAAGGAAGAAAACTGTGGGGCTGGAGAGATGGCTCAGTGGTCACAGCACATACTGCTTGTAGAAGACCTAAGTTTGGTTCCCAACACCCGGGCCAGGGTGCTCACAGTGGCCTGTGAGCTCCCCAGTGCCCTCTTCTGGTCTCCATGGGCACTTTACTACCTACACACACACACACACACACACACACACACGTAATCAAACATAAATCTCATAAAAGTATCATGGGAGTGATGTTCACAGCATAATAACAGGAAAATATAAAACAGAGATTCATACTTTCCTTGGGAGAGATAGCAACAGGCTAGGACTAAAATGTGAACACAAATGTACAAATGAAAACATTGATTTGATTTTGGAATAGGACAATGGGTTATTTTTGGTTTGCAAGATTTCATATATATGTGAAGTGTCTATTTAATATAATATCCTTTAGTGAACTAATACATTCTACACCAGCATTGGAAGTCAAAATACATGATTTCTGGGCTTGGGGAGATGGTTCCTGGGTAAAATTCTTGGCATGCAACTCTGGATACCCCACAGTCATGCAAAAAGCTAGATGTGGCAGTGTGTGTCTGTAGCCCAAGAACTGAGTGGTTGTCAGAACAAAGCATTGCTGTATAAGAGGATTCTGAATCGTGTATCTTGGGTGGCTTCCTTTTTGTTATTATACTTATGTATTTACTAGTATTTATATATGTATTTATTTATTGCATATGCTCAAGCAAAAGTTCTACTACATGTGTGTGGAGTTTAGAGGCAACTTTCAGGAGTTGGTTCTCTCTTTCCACTGTGTGGGTCCTGGGAACTGAACTCATGTTGTCAGGCCTGGCAGCAAGCACCTTTACCCACTAAACCATTTTGGCAGCCCTATTTTTCTGAGACAGACTTTCTTACTGAACCTAGATAGAGTGTGATTTGGCTAGACTGACCAACAAGCTCCAGGGAGTCTCCTGTCTCTGGTTCCCCAGCGCTGGAATTACAGACACACATTGCCTCATTTTTATTGTTGTTTTGTTTGTTTCTTTGATTATTTTGATGCAGACTCTTAACTATGTAGCCCTGACTGGCCTGGAACTCCCAGAGATCCACTTGCCCCTCCCTCCCCAGTGATAGAATCAAAGACACATGCCACCATGCCTAACTTTCATTTGGTTTTTCACGTGTGTGGGGGGATCTGAACTCAAGTCCTCGTGCTTTGGGGACAAGTATGTCATTGACCGGTTCATCTTTCCAGCCATACCTCAGAGTTTTATGTTCTGAACTCCCTGTGTCACTAGTTTCTGTTGGTACACTGAGGAAGGGACCAAGCGGTGGGATCATGGCCCTGTCTTCCGGACTGGCTAGCTCAGGGTTGGCCTGAGTCTGGTTCTTCAGCCTTCCAGCCCAGCATCCTTGAAATAACATTCTTTTCTATCTAACATTATGAGCTCTGTCTTTACATGAGGACAGTGTGGGGAGTGGGAGGGGGGCTGGGCAGTGGAAGGAACTCCCTTTTAGATGAGGGTCTCAAAATAGGCTTCCCTTGAAGACACGGTCTGTCTTAGATCTGACTGGGAAGAGGAGGTAGCAGATGATGAGTGGGGGAGGGACACACAGAACGCTTGATGACTGGAGGTTCCTAGGGAGCCGGTATCAGAAGGGGAGGCCAGCAGAAGCCAGGACGTAGAAGACCTTGAGATCACAGCAGGAAATCTTCAGTCACTTCTTCTGCCACCAAATCTATCTCTTATTCCAGACAGCACAGCCCCCGAAACCTGCTGAGGTTCAGGGCCGAGTTCTCCATGTCTGGGAGTCACAATCAGCCCACCGGCAAGGCTTCTTAACCGGATCCTGACAACCTTTTGTCAAAGCACCCTTTTGCTTTGTTGACTCTCGGGTTTTCCAGATCTCTCATTGTGTTCTTTCCTAAGTGTCTTAGTCCCTTTTGACAAATCCCAGCTCAACTCTGCTGAGTCATAGGGAAATATCTGGGGGACACAGCTAGGTCTGGGAATCCCAGCCAGAGAACCCAGTCATAGTGAGGACGGGCAGCCATGCAGCCAGTGTGGGGCCCAAGCAGGTAGGTCCTGATGGAAGCCTTCAGACTTGTTGCTAACAGTCCTGCATTTACCCAGGAAGGACTTGATCAGCACCCGCCATGGGCCTGCGCTCTGGCTGGGCATCTAGATGGGCAATAGAAGATGACTGTGTTGAATAGTTTTATGTCAACTTGACACAAGCTAGAGTCATTTAAGCGGAGGGAGCCTTAATTAAGAAAACACTCCCATATGATGGGGCAGTAGCTAAGGGATTGATGGGGAGGGCCCAGGCTTTTGTGAGTGAGGCCATCCCTGCACCGATGGCCCTGGGTTCCATAAGAAAGCAGACTGAACAAGCCATGGGGAGAAAACCAGTGAGCAGCACCCCTCCATGGTCTCTGCATCAGCTCCTACCTCCAGGTTTCTGCCCAGTTTGAGTTCCTGACTTCCTTCAGTGATGAAGAGTGACATGGAAGAGTACACCAAATAAACCCGTTCCTCCCAACTTGCTTTTGGTCATGGTGTTTCAGCACAGCAATAGAAACCATAACTAAGACATCGATCCCTTTCTCTCTAGTAATCAAGCCAGATGTGAGGAATGGCCATTACAAAGGCTACGGAGTGAAAGTTCTGCGAGGCATCAGCTGGCAAAGCCAACGGGTTTTGTGTTGTATAGAGCCAGATCTCCCCAATGGCTTTACTAAAGAGGCAGAGCTGACTCAATACCTACTAGCCACAAGCCCAGGTGCCCACTTTAATTAATAATGTTGGGCAGAGGAAGGTCTTTTGTTCTATCGATGACTGCAGGGTGTACAGTAGGAAAGAGTGGGAGTGAAGGAGGCTCAAAGGACCTTGTGGAGGCTGAGGGCAATCTAGGAAGGGGACGTGGGATGCTGTCTCTCACGAGGTCTTCCCGGCAGTGGACAGGACCAGGAAAGCGAGGAAGGACATGGCAAGCAGCTACCCTGGATAAAGTGTCGTTGTGGGCCAAGCGAACAGCACAGTAGCCAGGCCAGAGCAACCTGTCTGAGGCTTCATCTAAGTCGACTGAGTTTTGGGCACGGCTGTCTCCAGGTGGCAGTAATGGCAAGAGAGGAATGTTAATTAAAACCTGAGCTGATGTCCCATCAGAGAACTGTCCAGGAGGAAAACCATGAAAATTACTCAGTGTCCCTCCGGAAGTCAACACTTGGCCACTGCAGACAAGGAGGGTCAAGCCACAGGGAGAGACACTTTCCAGAGGCCAGACACTCCACCCGGGAATTTCTGCCCTCTTCCCACTTTCCCTTTCTATTTCAATCCTGGGAAGGTGCTAGGGTGCATCACCCAGTCAGTCCTTTCTCCTCCCTGCTTTTTATTTCTAGCTGACAAGATTCTTTCTGGCTCAAGTCAATCCTTGGATGAGCAGGGAGGATGAGATGAGATTTAAATTGAGTTTGCGAACGAAGCACCAAAGGATGGAGATTTTAACAACAGAAAGTGATCCCAAAGTAATGCAATCTGCCCAAAATGTCATTAAGGGACAGAAAAGGGAAATTCAGCCGAGCGTGGCTGGAGGCAAAGATTAGGGCCAGAGCTTCATTACCGTGCCCCATGGAGTCGAGTCGCCTCAACACACTGGTTCCACAAATAAACAGAATAATTGATGTACGGCACGGTGGGGCTGAGTGTCACTTGGACGACCGGCTGTGGTGCTAGGAGAGAGCTGGGGAGGTGGTGTGCTCGCCCCAGTGGGAACTGGGGGAAGCGTTCCCAGAGGAGGCGCACTGAACTCCAGCGCTGAAAGAGCAGGTAAAAGCAGGTAAAGGGAGGTATTGTCAGGTGGGGGAGGGAGTGGGGATGAAGTGGAGGGCTGATTAGAGGTGCAGATTCGGAAGCCAAGGGATGGGTAACCGTGTAAACTAAAAAGTGATGGTCCTTGGGGAACACAACTAGCTGGGATATTTTTAATAATTAATTTTTGAGACAGGGCTTCAGTATGTAGCTCTGGCTGTTTTAGAGCTCAGTATGTAGACCAGACAAGTTCAGAGATCCACCTGCCTCTGCCTCCTGAGAGCAGGGATTAAAGGCCTGTGCCACTATGGCTAATATTCTTTTTCTTTTTTAAATAAAACTTTATTGTAATGAACTTGCAAATAAAAAGCATCATGTAGTGAGATGAGTCAGACCCAAAATCTACACATCTCCCACAAACATCTAAATAATTAGGACAGTCATTCAGAAGCCGTGGAGCTTCAAGTTGGATTTTACACTTTCCGTATTAATTATATTTTTATGCACTTATCCACCACAAAACCCTGACAAATGCATAAGAGAGTTAACACTTGAAAAAACAATTAGCTTTATAGCCCTTTCCACCTCCACCACACGCACGCACGCACGCGCAAATGTACTTGGAAGTACAGCATACTATCTAGGAAAGAGAACAACAAAGGGTATGTATTAGGTGATGAGGAGGAAGAGAATACAGGTAAAAGACACTTGTAGAGCTAGCAGACCCACGGATTCTGACCTCCATGCATGCTCCTCAGCCATTCACCCATCCTCCTTCTCTTCACAAAGGCCGTTTCCTCCAGGGTTCCCAATTCCTGCATCGCTGTTCTTTCCAGCACCCCTTGCTCCTCCTCTGCTGCGGCACTGCTCCCTCGAGGGGATGCTGGTGCTCACCACCTCCCCTGGAAGCATCTCACTAGCCCCTGCCTCCCAGCTCCCTTCTCAGCCCATCTCGGTTCTTTCCTCAGGCCTCACCACCAGCGTCTCCTAGGGATGTGTGTGAACTGAAATGTCTTCCTTTTATCTTGTCTGGTCTGCACCCCATGGGGCAACATGAAGGCTACTATTTATTCTTTCACACATTAATTTGAGATGCTTTAATTGCCGCTATGATATGTTTTATATAATATAATTAATGTTTTAATTCTGTGCACTGGCTTCCCCCAGGCAGTTTTGTGGAGGCCCCAATTTTGGAATCAAGCGAATAAGGAATAAGCAATAGCTGAGGTTATCTAGTAATGCCCCCACTCCCAGGAATGAAAACCAGGCTTGCTTTCCAAAGGGGAGGGAAGGAGGGTTTAATTTTCTCTTCATCCTGGGTTTCTCTGGGTGTCTTTAATGGACACCCCTGGGTCCTGGTTTGCACGCTTCTGGCCTTGTTGTATGTGAACACCATCCTTCCCACCCAGGGGCTGCTGTGGTTTGAGGTCACAATTGAGACGTGCAGAGTTGTGCTCCCTTTGCCTTCTTTGTCATGGGGGCTGTTCGTGGGTGAGAAGTGACAAACCACTCACATACTCACCGTGAGACCCTGTGTTAGGACAGTGATGGTGGTGGAGGGGAGGGACACACGGGACAGAATAAGATGGATCCCAGAGGGAGAAGACAGACAATGCGGTGGGACCTGGCCTCCAGGCGTGCTCTTCAGCCACTCACCTGGCCTGTGCCCCTAACAAAGTGCCTGACAGGCAAGCATGAGGACCACACCTCACCAAAGTTAGTGGAGGAAGAGGGAAGGCCTCTAGTCTTATAACATTTCCCGATGGGTCCTGTGATCCTACGAAAGGCTGGTCCACCCAGTAAATACCTGTCTCCAGACTCCGGATGGAGCTGGGATGGGTTAGAAGCCGCTAGTGGAGACACGTGGATGTCATGCATGGATGGGAGAATGGTACTCTGCCCCTACACGTGGGAATTGCCTTCTCAAGAAAGAGAAACTGAGTAGGTAACTCATTTTCTTGAATCACTTCCTGGCTTTCCAATTGTGGTCTTTCCCGTTTTCTGGGTTTGCGGTGATGCTGGGGACTTCCTTCGACCTCTCTGTCCCCACTGGGGACGCTTTCGGTTCTGCGAAGATTCCCGGAGGTATTAGGGGAAATGTGGGTCTCCTGTGGCGCCCCCCCCCCTGGTCTCCCCCTCTCCCCGCTAGTCCCTACAGGAATCCTTTTCCCCTCTGCTCTTTGCAAGCATGAGACTTCCTAGCCATGCTATAGGTGGCCGTTGGGGTCCCGGGAGGTAGAAAAAGGGCTCCCCTTGGGACTATGCCTCCTCCAGCCGCCCCTTAAACTCCCGGGGGAATCAGACTCTTGGGAAGGTCCTGGGGAAATCCCTGCTCAGCAACTAGCCAGAGACCCTCTGCGATTGGTGCCCGAAGACCCCGCCCCTTTCCTGGGCGGGGCCTTTGGCAGGGACTTTGGAGTTACTAGAGGCACCACTCTAAGTTCTGCGATCTGGCCGCTCCGACGACCTCGCAATGGTTACTTTGCCTCGGCAGTGCGTGCTCTGGGGCTGCTTGTTGACAGCGGTGAGTGGCTTCTGTCCCGATCCCAAGGGATTTGAGAGTGGGAGATGAAAAGAGGCGACAAGACTTCGGGGACGAGATCTTCCTAGCTGATTTGGGGGATAGGGGGAGGTGGGAAGGGCTGAGTAGGGCGGGCAAGATCTCTCTGGTCTTGACTGTAAAATAAGGTGGGCTGCCCCTCCCCCCTCCCAGAAGTTTGGGGTTCCATTCCGCGTAGTGCACGGGGGAGCTTAGGGAGGGCATACCTACACAGAGGTGCCCGGACAACTTTATCTAATCCAAGCCTGGGCTCAGGAGCTGGCTAGCGAGACTGGAAAGGGGTTCGGAGTGCACAGGAAGGTAGTCTGGCTAGGGGAAGGGGCGGGTCTGGCCTGTTTTCCTGTCACTTTCCCATTGTGGATAGACGCCTGCCATCAGTGGTTATCTTCCTGCTAGCTGGGGCCACTTTTTTCAGGGCATCTTGTGGGAACGAGACCCTGGGTGCTTTCTTGGTGAGAGGTGATTTAACATCCACCACACCCTTCCATAGCCAAGCCAATCTTGGAGGAACCCCTGGGTTGGTGCTTCTGCCTCCCGTACTTAAGATGGCGTAAGAGGTACTCAAAGAGAGGAATAGCTATGGAACCCACGAAAGGGTGAAGAGACCAGCCTCGGTTTCTCCCGGCACCAGAATGGCTCAGACCCAACCAAGCACATCTCCGGGATTTTCAGAAGCCATCGTTTGATTCACTTTTGGTTTAAATGTATTTCTGCAGTTCCTCATTCTGGAGGCTGGGAATCCCCTGACTACCTGAGTCTCATCCCCGCCCCTCTGGCTGGGCTCCCCGTGTTTTCAAGCTCTGTAGTCTTTTTGGTTTGGAGACAGGGACTTAGGTGTTTCAGCTGACTCCCACCGATTTGCCCATGGGGGCAGGTATCATGTTCCAGGCCTGGCTTTCTGCAGCTGGGACAGTTGGTACCCTAAGCATATGCAACCAAGGAGCTGAGTTGAGAGAGAGAATCTCAGGTACCTGAGGTTGACCTCCAACTAGCTATGCAGTTGAGAATGACTTTCAATCCTCCCCATTTTTTGCGTGTATACGATTTGCATGTGTGTATAGTGTGTATATATTTGTGTTGACACATGTGTGTTCTTGCATGTGGTGGCCTGAAACTGCTATGAGTCATTCTTGGACACTCTCCACCTTACTCACTGAGGCAGGGTCTCCGTCAAACACAGAGCTCCCCGTATGACCCGTCTCACTAGCCAGCTTGCTTTGGGGATCCCCATCTTTGCTTCGTATGGCTGGAATTGCAGGAGTCCACTACAAATACCTGGCATTTGCATGTGTTTCTGGAGACCTGAGCTCTGGTCCACATGTTTATGTGGTAAGCACTTTAATAGCTGAGCCCTCTCTCCTGTCCTTGAGTTTCTCTGTAGTGCTGGGTCTCCTGGCATGCATCACCATGACCGGTTTTAAAATGTGGCACTTAGAATGGAGCCTAGGGTTTCGGGCATGCAGTGCAGTCATGGTACCAACCAAGCGACATCCCCAGTCGAGGGCCGTAGATTCTGACATATGGCCTGGACAGGGATGACTGTGGGGGTCCACAACAGGAGAGGGGAGGAAGTGAGGAAGCTGCTTTCCAAGCTTTCGTTTTCACTCTAAGCCAGAGGTTCTCAATCCTTTGAGGGCAGGGAATCAAACAACCCTTTCACAGGACTTGCCTCAAGACCATCAGAAAACACAGGTTTACATTACAATTCATAACGGGAGCAAAACTACAATTATGAAGTAGCAACGAAAATAATTTTATGGTTGGGGGTCACCACAGCACGAGGAACTGCATTAAAGGGTCGCAGCATTAGGACGGCTGAGAACCACTGCTCTAAGCAATGACTCTTAGGGAGACAGGATGCAGTTGGAGGGTAGAGCCTTGTGGGAAGAACGGAGGAAGAAACAGAGGTGTGATGAAGGAAGGTCTGGACTACCCACAGGGAAAGTCTGCCCTTGCAAGCTCCAATCTGGGCTCCAGGTAGCGGCTGGGCCCTGCCAGAAATGGCAAGTGCTATTTATCAAGGTCTTTCTGTACATGGGGCTGGGAGAGAGACTGCATGTAGCCTCCATTTGGTTTCTCCCCACTCCTCTGTTACACAGATGACCAAAATGAGGCTCAGAAAGGGGAAAAGGTTTGCCCAAAGACTCTCAGGATGGGTATGAATCAGAATCTGCCTGACTTCTGAGCTCGCCACTCACGTGGCCAGGGGTCCCCAAGCTGTGGCCCTGAGAACTTTGGGGAACGGGAAGTGGGGTGGCAAGTCACCAGGCAAGGTGCCTTTTCAGTTGCTCAACGATGCTGTCAAGGACTTTCACTGCTCTAGAAGCAGAGTGGGAAGTCCCATGAGGTGCTGCCTGGGGATGTGCTGTTGCAGAAGGAGCTTTCAGATGCATTTCATTAAGTGATTTGCTCAGATACCCACGCTGAGTTATAGCTACCCATTAGCCGAATTCTGGACAGACAGTCAGTTGCCCGGGTGCAGGCACCCAAGCAGAAACTCATCTATGTGAGTGGAATACAGTTGCCATTTTGTGAGCGCCCGCCATGGTAGACTGCCAGTCCGAGCTCGTGCGTTTTCTCACATTCTCGACCCATCCGCCAGGGCAGGTGTTATAATTCCATTTTAAAGGTGATGTAACAGGGCTAGTGAGATGGCTTAGTGGGTGAGAGCACATGCTGCCAGGTCCAGTTCTTATTACCAACACTGGGCTGGCACACAAATAAAATAATAAAAGCAGATCTTTAATGGTGAGGAAATGCAGCCTCAGAAAAGCAAGATGACTAGTTTGTGTTACAGAGTGATTTGTCTCATTCTCAAACATGAGCTTTCCACAGCCCTAGCCATGGGTATTTCTAGAATGTAGCCTAACACAATATAGGCTGGAGGGATGGCTCAGCAGTTAAGAGCATTGCAGCCGTTGCAGAGGACTGGGATGGGGTCCCAGTACCCACACTGGGCAGCTCACAACCACCTGCAACTCTGGCTCCAAGGAGTTTCTGATTCGTTCTTCTGAACTCTAAGGGTACCTACCCTCATGCATGCACATATCCACATACAGACACATAGCTACCCATAATCAATAATAATTTTCATGGCTAGACAGACCCTTAGAGCACTGGCTGCTCTTGCAGAGGACCCAGGTTCAGTTTCCTAGCACCCACATGTGGCTCGCAGCCATCTTTCGCCCCAGTTCTGGGGAATCTCGTGTCCTCTTCTGACTTCCAAGGGCACCAACCAGTGCAGGCAAAACACTCATACACATAAAGTAAAATAAATAAACTTAAACAATGTTTGTTGTTGTTGCTGTTTTTCGAGACAGGGTTTCTCAGTGTAGCCTTGGCTGTCCTGGAACTCACTGTGGAATTCACAGTGATCCGCCTACCTCTGTCTCCTGAGTGCTGGGATTAAAGGTGTGTACGCCACTGCCACCCAGCTAAAACTTTAAAAACAAAACAAACAAACAAAAAAAGCAAACAAACCCTCCCATAAATCCTCAAGTACAGGACTGAGGAGATAACTCTGGTTTGAAGCTCTTGCCATGCAAGCCTGAGTTCCCGAGTTCATCCCTGGAACCTTGTAAGGTGGCGTGTGGTAGAAGTCTGCAACCCTAATGCTCCTCAGTGGAACAGGAAAGTCTGCGAAGTTTTCAGGCCAGCTAGCTGGGCACATGCAGCTGAGAGCAGCAGCGAGGTCCCCTTGTAAACAGGTGGAAGGTGAGGACTGACACGGACGTTGGGCCCTGACCTCCACACACGTGAACCGTGGCAAGTGCATGCTCCAAGTCTCAAACAGGGCAATGCATATGCACACACACCAAAACATAGACTCACTTCATAGTTCTTTTAAAAACTTGAAAAAAGGAATTTTTATTACACGTTGTATGTATGTATGTATGCACACACGCATGTGCGTATGAGTACCGCAGGGTATGTGTGGAGGTCAGAAGACAATTTATGGAAGCCAGTTCAATGTGGTTGCCAGTGATTGGACCCAGGTCATCAGGCTTGCCAGTGCCTTGATCTGCTGAGCCATATTGTGTCCTGTCATTTTTTTCAAGGAGCAAGTCTCTGGAGTTAGACCATAGTTAATGCCCTCCCTCCCTCCCTCCGTCCCTCCCTCCCTCCCTCCTTCCCTCCCTCCCTTTCTTTTTTGTCCTGGAACTCACTCTGTAGACCAGGCTGGCCTTGAACTCACAGAGATCTGCCTGCCTTTACCTCCCAAGTGCTGGGATTAAAGGCCTGCACAACCACATGTGGCTAGTTAATGCCGTTCAAAGACTTTTAAAACTAAGATCAAGACAGGTCCAGGGAGAAGGCTCTCAGCAAGTGTAGCTGTGAGCCGAGGCTTACTAACCTTATTAATAGTCTGCTGGGTGTCTTTTAGTTTTTTTTTTTTAATTTATGGGAAGTGATACTAGCTGTTCTCTCAAGGCGACAACGGACTTACAGTTAAGAGAAGTGTGTTCAAACGATCAAGTTCATAGCATGGGAGGCGTCTCCGTGTGGCAGTGACGGAAGTGAGACACAGTCAGTGGAGGGGGGCATGCTGGGAACTCTGATTCTGGACACAGTCAGTCAGAACTTTGATTCTGTCCCTGGGGAACACTGAAATGCACTGTCCACCTTTTTCTTTTGTGTGAGGCAGTCTCTCACTGGCCTGGAACTTGCCAAGTAGACTAGGCTGCCTGGTCTAGGTTCCAGGGACACTTTAAGGAACACAATACAGGCTGGAGGGTTGGCTCAGCAGTTAAGAGCATGTGCGGCCCTTGCAGAGGACTGGGGTTAGGTTCCCAGCACCCACACTGGGCAGCTCACAACCACCTGCAACTCTGGCTCCCAGGAGTTTCTGATTCGCTCTTCTGAGTTCTGAGGGTAGCTGCCCTCACATGGTGTCTCAGCCTCAGTGTCGCCCTCTGTAGAATGACTCCTTATCCTCCTGACATCAGTTGTGTGGGGACAGAAAGCACGGTGGCACTCGGGAGAAGGGCTGAGGCCAGGGGGACCCAGCAGCCTCAGACTCTACAGGAAGTACTTGAGTTCTCCCTTCCTGCTGGGCCTTCGGGGGCACTGAGGAGTCAAGTGGATCTGTTTGGGTGAGGGAGTTCTGAGTTCTTGCTTTGTAAGATGGCAGAATAACTCTGGGTGTTTTATAACCACACCACTTGGCAGTCTAGTAGAAATCAAGTAAACCTCATACTGCGGGTCTTCCTTTTCTGCTTTGGATTTCCACATCTGCTACAGTCCGTGTCTTGGCTAACTTTCAGCATGCCTGTCAGAGATCCCTTCCAGTTACACACTTCTGTTTTTAGGTCCATTTAGGGCAATGCGTTACTTGCAGCGACAAACAGTACCTCTTCAATGGCCAGTGCTGCGACTTGTGCCAGCCAGGTGAGATGAGAAGCCTCTCTAGCCCCCATGCCAAGACCCTTCCTTCCCTCTTGGCCTGCTGGCAGGTGCAGACCCTGTGTATGAACTGTGAACTCGAGGCTAAGAGCGGCTCGTCCCTCCCTCCCCCTCCTCGGTGCCAGAATGCCCCAGGCTGCCCCGCGTCTTCCATCTTCCCCACTCATACGGGGTCTGAGATGACAGGGTCTGCTTCACAGGACTGGCCCGAACTGCCTCATTTCCTCCGGCTTTCTTTCAGGAAGGAGACTGGAGAGCCACTGTACGGCTCTCGCCAAGACCCAGTGCCTTCTGTGTGACTCGGGCGAGTTCATGAGCAAGTGGAACAAGGAGCCCCGCTGCTACCAGCACACACACTGTGAACCCAGTACGAGCGTGCGTGCGTGCGTGCGTGCGTGGGGCTTCGGCTGCGGGGGAGGCGCCCTTGAGAGCTGGGTTGATAGTCCTGACCATGGCATCCCTCCGATCTCAGCAGCTGGGGCCTGTCCTGGTCGGTGGGAGTCTGGGCTGAGTTTGGGCTGTTGAATACGTTAGTTAGCTCATCATTGTCTGTACTGGGAAGAGGGTGTAAGAAAGCGGGAGAGGATCTGAGAAGCAGGACTCCTGGTGCAGCGCGAGGCGGGCGGGGGGGTTCTCATTCTTCCTTCTCATCTCTGCTCAGAGGAAGGGCTTGAGGTTGAGAAGGAGGGTACTGCAGATACAGACACCATCTGTGCCTGTAAGGAGGGACAGCACTGCACTAGCAAGGAGTGCGAGAGGTGTGCTCAACACACATCCTGTGGCCCTGGCTTTGGAGTTAAGCAGATGGGTAAGTGGCCCGCCTGGGGAAGCAGCTCCATGGGTGGAAGAAAAGAGCTGGGGTTGAGCAGTTGGCTTTTGGCTGAGGGCATAGCGACTCCCACTTGGACTGCCATCTTCCCTCTGGTTAACAGGAAATGGGATCTGGCCTTGGCTATGGGCAACTTCCTGGGGAAGGGGAGGGGACTCCTGTTGGGTTGCAGTCTTGCACTGGGGCAAGGAGCTGAACGCGGGCTCTTTCCTGTGGGAGCCACACCGCTGTGATGCTGTGACTCACTGAGACCCCTGATGCATGCTCCCCCATGCTCCCAGCCTCCCGGACTGCCGATACGGTGTGTGAACCCTGCCCAGCCGGCTTCTTCTCCAGTGGGCCATCAGCTTTTGAACAGTGTCGCCCGTGGACCAGGTATAAGGGTTGCCTCTCCTTAATAACAGAAGTGTGGGTCCCGCTGCTGTTCCTCAGCCACCTGTTGCTCAGTGCCCTCCCCCATGGCCACACTCACTTGTGAATGTGACCTGGCTGGCCTAAGGGACGCTTGCTGCACTTTTTTCTTGCCTGCTCTTGCTTAGTTAATAGAACCTGGGTCTCCCTATCTTGATGAAGTCTCTCATCTTGAGGCACCACGACACCCCTCTCTCTCCTTTACTATTCCTTGTCAGCTCTTCCGCTTCTTGGTGTACGTGTGTATATGCACATGCGTGCGTACATGTATGCGTATACACTGCTGTGTATGCATATGTATGTGTGCGTGCATGTGTGTGTGCGTGTGGTAGCAACGTGGGCCGTTGTTCCTCAGGCACTGTCCACCTTTTTCTTTTGTGTGAGGCAGTCTCTCACTGGCCTGGAACTTGCCAAGTAGACTAGGTTGCCTGGTCAGGGTTCCAGGGACACTCTGCATCTCCACAGCACCAGGGATTATAAGCATATGCTACCAAGCCTGGGTTTCTTTTCCTAATATGGGTCCTAGAGATTGAACTCACGCTTACAGGGCAGGTAGTTTCCTGACTGGGTTGTCTGTCCCCCCAGCCCTCCTTAGCGCCAATCTTAGTTGATTTCTTTTGCTTTGACGTCTCCTGCCTGGGAGAGCCCTTAAGTGCATGCCCCATTAACTCTTTGCATTTGTTTTTTTCAAATGAACAAGCCCCTCCCCTCAGGCTGAGAAACACACACACACACGCACACACACACACACACACACACACACACACACGCCCCTTGCTTAGAGCTCACTTTCCCCAAAGGCTAACAATTGCTTGAATTGAGAGTTGTAGCCTTCCCCCTTCCATGAGTCTCTCCTCTGTGTTAGGAATGGTGCTACCTGTGGCAGGCGCTCACCAGTGTCCACTGGTGGGTATTAGCTGACCACAGAGGTTCCTGTACTGGAGTCAAATATACGCCTGCCACACTGCACCGCTTAGCTGGCGTGTACCTTTTGGGGGCCCTTCTCTTCCCCTCTCTGGAGGCTTCAGCTGAAGGTGGCATGGCTGAGGCACACGCTTTCTCTGAAGCCCCCCTCTTCACTGCTTCCGGCTCTCCCTTTGTCCCTCTCTGTCCACGCCTCCCAGGACCATCCATCCCACATCTCACATCTCCGCTCCGCCCCTTCCCCAGCTGTCCGCTCTTCTGCAACATCTCCTGCACGAGTGGCCTGGGAGCAGTTCCTCTTTCTAGTTAGGTCATCTGGCTGGTGCCAAGGACACTCTCCAGCTGCCTGGAGCTGCTCTGCCTGGAGCATATCTTCACAAGTACCGCCCACATGACTCTACTGTCACACCGGTCCAGCTTAGCTGGCTCCCACTTAAACATCCTTCCATGCCTTCATGGAGAAATTTCCCCCAAAAGACCCTTAAACCAGAGCCTCTTAACAGGGACCAGTTTTGCTCTCTGTGGGACATTGGGCACATCTGGTCATCTTCCAGATGCCGTAATTGGTTAGAGGGCTGATCCTGGCGTTTAGCTGGTGGAGACAGAATATTCTGGGACTTAGGACATTTCCCAGCACAAAATACCTGTGGGTGTCAAGAAGCCTCACTGTAGGACGGACTCATCCCCTCCCATTCCAGCCATGAGGGTCCTGCCTTTGAACAATGCCCTGTCTGTCTTAGCCCTTGTCACAAAGCCTGGCCGGCATCCTCCACACCCCTGGTTACCCCTCCTTCACTATGAGCAGCAACTTTTCCTTTCACTTGCGTGTTCCCGTCTTTCCCATAACCAGCAGCTCAGAAGGCAGCACTGTTGGTCACATGCTCAGTGAACCTGGCTGGCTCCCCTGGGCTTAGAAGTCTCGTGGTTGGGGAGCCTGGTTCTCTCTCTCCCTGTCTGCATGCGTGTGTGCATGCACATATATGTGTACACACGTGTCTCTGTGCAGCTGTGAGGCCCAAAACATGGTGGTACGACAGGAAGGGACGAATACGACCGACGCTGTCTGTGGTGAGTCCTGGAGGACGGGTCCTGCCTGGTGTTTGGGAGGGGGACTGGAAAGGGGACACCGAGACACATAGGGGTAGGAATGCGAGCTGGAGGCAATTTGGGGAATAGCACTTCAGCTCCTGTCTTGGGAGCTGGATGAGTCACATCTGCTGTGTGAGCCTCAGTTTCTTCAGCTGTGAAATGGGTGGGCAGCAGCACCTCCCTTACTTGTGTGGTATGACTGCACGGCTTGGCATTTCACCATTTTGAAACTGTGAGCGCAGTTCTGTTGCCCCTCAACTGAGGTGTGGGTACACTGTGACACTGTCGCCTGTTAGCCTTGGTTTGGATGCCAGGGTGACAAGCTTAACCAGCTGCTTGGATCACAAACGCAGACAACAACAGTGACTAGGTTGTCACTGAATGAGTAAAGAAAGAGAGGGTCAGAGAGCTGGGCCTGGGGAGTGGGCCTGTAATCACAGCTGCTTAGGAAGCTGAGGCGAGAACTTTGCATGTTCAAGCCTAGCCTGGAAAACTTGGGGACACACTGTCTCAACATAGAAAGTGAAAAGAGAGGTATTGAGATGGCTCAATTAGCTAAGCTCTTGCTGTGCAAGCCTGATGAGCCAGGTTTCCACACCAGTCTAGCATGTGTGAGGTCCTGGGTTAGACCCCCACACCAGTCTCGCATGTGTGAGGTCCTGGGTTAGACCCCCACACCAGTCTAGCATGTGTGAGGTCCTGGGTTAGACCCCCACACCAGTCTAGCATGTGTGAGGTCCTGGGTTAGACCCCCACACTAGTCTAGCATGTGGGAGGTCCTGGGTTAGACCCCCACACTAGTCTAGCATGTGAGAGGTCCTGGGTTAGACCCCCACACTAGTCTAGAATGTGAGAGGTCCTGGGTTAGACCCCCACACCAGTCTAGCATGTGTGAGGTCCTGGGTTAGACCCCCACACTAGTCTAGAATGTGAGAGGTCCTGGGTTAGACCCCCACACTAGTCTAGCATGTGTGAGGTCCTGGGTTAGACCCCCACATTAGTCTAGCATGTGAGAGGTCCTGGGTTAGACCCCCACACTAGTCTAGCATATGTGAGGTCCTGGGTTAGACCCCCACACTAGTCTAGCATATGTGAGGTCCTGGGTTAGACCCTCATACTAGTCTAGCACGTGTGAGGTCCTGGGTTAGACCCCCACACTAGTCTAGCATGTGTGAGGTCCTGGGTTAGACCCCCACACTTGTTTGGCATGTGTGAAGTCCTAGGTTAGATCCCCAATGCCGAAAAGGGAAAGGAAAATAAAGATACAGTCCCTTTGTTTTTTCTCAAGATTGGCTTTGTTCTCTTGGAAAGATGTGACTGGAATGGAGTGAGAGAAGCACTTGAGCTCATCTGCCACATGTAATAAAGTATTGCAAAAGGACAGTAAGCAAGAGAAAAAACATCTTGATGTTATACTAGAAAAAATAAAAACAAATGTAAGAAATAAAAACCTGTGATGAACAAAAGAGCAAATTTTGAAATCAGGTAGGAGCCGGCCTTGCCAGATGTGTGGACCCTGCTTCTGTCATCCTGAATTTGAACCTGGTTACAATGCAAGTTTATTTAAAAGCCATGTAGCCACCTATGGGCCAGTGTTTGTTCTATTGGTGTTTGCATCCCTATCGATCAGATGGATGTGGTGGTATAGGCCAACAGTCCCAGTATTCAGGGGGCTGCTGCATGAGAATCCCAAGTTCAAGGTCAGCCTGAGCCACTTAGTGAGATTCTGTCTCAAAGAGGATTGAATTTTTTTGTCTCCTTATTTGTTATGGGGAAGTGGTTACACCCCTTGCTCTGAGGCTCTTGTGTCTACATTGTTAACATCTGCTATGGAAGTGTGGAGCAGAGAAATAAAGTATCTCTTGTGTCTACATTGCCATTCCAAGTGACAAAAAGACCAAAAGGCAGGAGGCCTCAGAGGCGAGGGAAGAGAGCAGGGGGTGTGAGAAACAGGCAGGCCGGCTTTCCCTTCACCACATAGCTGGTGAATGCCACGTGGGAAGTTGGTTGACGGGGGGGGGGGGGGGGGGGGGGGCTGATCCTCCCAACTGAAATCTCCCAGGGCTAGAGAGATGGTAAGAGTGTTTATTGTGCAAGCATGAGCTAGGCATAGCCACATGTCACCCCCAGTGCTATGGGGGGGGGGCAAGAAGGAGAACTGCTGTAGCCAGACTAGCTCCAGGCTCAGTGAGAGACTCTGGCTCAGTAGAAGGTGACATGCGACAGAGCAGGACATCTGCATCCTCCTCTGGCCACTGAATGTGTGCACAGATGCACACACCTCCACATATACCAGGGCCACATACGCTATCCTCCCCAAAATGCAATCTCTCAGTTCATAACCATTGGCAAATACCACAGAGCATTTAAAAAGGTCCCCTAATGCAACATTACCCACAGTGCTACTGCTTGAAAGTTATGACCGCAGGAGGTCCAGATGCTAGACCATGCAGTTGCTTTGGACAAGCATTGGGAGCATCTGCCAGTGTCTCCACTCGAGTCTGTCTCTCCAGGTTTGCGGCCCCGGATGCGAGCCCTACTGGTCATTCCCATCGTGATGGTCATCCTCACCACCATCTTCATAGTGGTGTCTTTCTGTATCAGTGAGTGCCCCTGTGAGGGAAGAGGGGGAGGACTCAGGGCTGCAGAACCAGCTCTCCCAATGCCCCACCCCTTCTTTTTCTCTCTAGAAAAGGTGGTCAAGGAACCAAAGGATAATAAGGTAAGCCATCCTTGAGGGAGAGAAACTGGAAAGAGTTCCTGGTGGGCAGGTTGGGAGACTCATGGCACACAGGGAGACAGATTACTACTCAGTGGACAAAGTGCTTGCTACACAAGCCCAGGAACCTGAATTTAGATCCAATACCCATGAAAAAACATGTAACATCAGGGCTGGCAGGGGACATGAACATGCAGAGCTTGCCAGCCAGTGGGTCTTGCTGACACAAGGTACTCCAGGTTCCGAAAGAAACTGACTCAGCAAATAAGGCTGAGTGTGACATCGACCTCTGGTCTCCATTAGTGCATACATGGGTACATGTACATATACCCAACACCACATTACACACACACACACACACACACACACACACACACACACACACACACGGTGGGGGGGCTCAGGATCTGTACCTGGGGCCAGTAAGATGACAGTTGGCTACTCTTACCCCTACCCAGCCCTGAATCACCATCTTCATTCCTTCCTTTAACCCAGTCACTCCCCCACTGTGAGGAGCCAGGCACCATTATCAGAATAACCCTGCCCGTGCTTTCCTCTGGCATGGAACATAGGGAAGTCCAGCCTTTAGAGGACAGTAGGTGGAACCAGAGGGGCAGTTTCTTCTGCTGGCTGACTCTAACTCTGGAAGTTTCCTGCCAAATTTCGTGCGTCCAGCAGGGGGCAGGAGGTATCTGAGAAATCAGCTTTGATAATCCCCCCCCCCCCCAGGGGAAGGGACTTGGAGGAAGGATTCTACTCCCTAGGGACAGGATGACTCTGTGCCTAGGGGTGACCTTGGCTCTCACACCCTGGCTCTCCAGGCCTTACCCCATGCTGTTGAAATGGAAGGTCCCATGGAGACGGAAGATTGTCCTGGCCACAACACTGCGGCTCCAGTGCAGGAGACAATGGTTGGGTTTCAGCCTGTCACACAGGAGGATGGCAAGGAGAGCCGCATCGCAGTGCAAGAGAGACAGCTGACCGACAGCATGGACTTGAAGCACCTGGTCTGAGACCCTGGAGCTGCTGCAGTGGTGATGGCTTGAGGGCATCGGATGACTGCTGACATTTGAGATTTGAAAGGAACAAAAACTGTCATCCCTCGACTTGCTTTTAAAGATGGAGGAAAAGCTTGGGCATCAGGGGTCCACAGAGTGCAGCAATACAGGACCCAGAGATGTATCATGGTGGCTTTCACTATCAGGAGTCATAGACGCTACAGTCTATGGCTTTGTGACTTGTACTGTTAGAAGACACCTGATTGCCCATCAGCAGGGGACTGGCTAAATAAATCTGTAATGTATTTATACAACAGGATCTCAGAAATACTATCAACTCAAGCAAACAAACAAAAACAGGAATGATGGGTAGGAAAACGACTTTTAAAAACACATACCCAGGCAGGTAAGGTAGCTTTTGTGGGTAAAAGTACTAGCCACCAAAGCCTGATTACCCGATTTTGATCCCCAGGATTATATGGTAAAAGGAGACAACCAAATTCAGAGGATTGACATTTGACCGCCATGGGCATTCTGTGGTACATGTTCATGCATGCATGCATATGTATATGCGTACCCTAAGATGGGTATGGTGGTTCATGCCTGTAATACCAGCACTCAGGAGGAAGAGGCAGGAGGACCAGGAGTTCCAGGCCAGCCTTGAATACATGGTGAATTCAAGGTTAGCCTGGGCTACATGATACTGTTGCAAAAACAAACATTAACTGGGTGGTGGTGACACACACCTTTATTCCTAGCACTAGGGACTCAGAGACTGGTAGATCTCTGAGTTCGAGGCCAGCCTGGTCTACAGAGTGAGTTCCAGGACAGCCAAGGCTACACAGAGAAACCTTGTTTTGAGCAACAACTTCTCCCAACCTCCAAAACAAAGCACACAAAGCTCTCACATACCCTTAAACAGTGTTTATGCGCTAAATGACAGTATGTAAGCAGACTGCACATTGTACTTGAATACGGTCTGTTTGGATATGGAAGGAAAGCTATGATGCTGTGAATAAGACACGTTACATGTGTGGGTAAGACAAAGACTCCAAATGAAGCACTGAAAATCCAAACTGCAGGAGTGGATCTAGAGGTGATTGAGCGGTTAAGAGCAGCGGCCCCTGTAAAGGTCTTGGTTTGGTTCCCAGCACCCACATAGAGGCTCACAGCCATCCAGTTTCAGGGGATCTGATGCCCTCTTCTGACATTGATGCACACTGAACATATGTGATACATGTACATACCACACAGGTAAAACACGTGTACACATAATATAAATGAACTATTTTTCTAAAGAGTGATGAGGTCTGGTGGCAGGTGTGTGTGTATGTGTGTTGGGTTTCCCATAATGCTTCATTATTTTTCCAAGGGGATAGTAGATTCATATAATGCTTACGTAATTAAAAAAGATCATCAAACGTGTACAAAGGAGACTAAGGGTAGACATGCCAGGTGATGAGATATTTAATTTGCTATTAGGCTGGAAGAATTAGGGTATTTTCTGAGCTCAAGTAAGAGTGTCCCCAGACTACGGGGTCTCCAGGGAATTTTGCCAGTATGCTCACATTTAGTGGGAAGTTTGCAAGGCCTCAGGTTCACAGAAGTAGCCTTCTAGGACAGGCAAGGTCTGTGTCCCTTCCCATTTTACAGGTGGAGGGAATGGGTACAGAGGGGGGGTGACTTGTCAATGGTGATACAGTGGTGTGCAGTGGCCCATGAACTCCCACTCCTGGTTCCAAGCTGCTCCAAGATCGATCTCTCTGCTTTCCAGAGACTAGCCACTGCGGACATCAGCTTCCGGGGAGATCCTGGGTCCCCTACTGTTTTCTGACCTCCTCCATGCTTCCCAGTCAGATGGTGCCCTCTTCTGCCCCACGACAGTGTCTCAGGATAAAAATAGAGCATCCGTTCTCTTTTCCTGCTGTGCCAACTGAGGGGGAGCCTAGCCAGGAGAAGCAGCAGATGGAGTGGGAGCAGAGGGGAGGGGAGGGGAGGAGGCTGGGGGACAAGGAGGGAGAGGAGGCAAGGAGGTGCCTCAGAGAGACTCCTACACAGGCTCCCACTGAGGTTTAACTCACAAGTCTCAGACAGTTGTGGATCCCCCTGGAGGTCCTACTGCTTGGAGGGTGGGGATGGCAATGGCTGGTCCTGATGCAGGCTGGGGGTGGGAGGTGCCGCTGCAGGCTGGGGGTGGGAGGTGCCGCTGCAGGCTGGGGGTGGGAAGTGCCGCTGGAAGCCGAGAGAAGGACACCTGGCTTTGGCAGTCTTCCCAGAAGAGCTTCCGGGCCAGTTGGAGGCACCAGGTGGAAGCTGTAGTTTAGAAAGCAGAGGGAAATGTGGCGGGGGTGAGGGAACTTTGGGACCTAGTCCTCTTTCCCTGTCTAGAGCCAAGTTGGTGGCCTTGACTTCCATGGTGGTAGTGGTGGTATCGATGGTGTGCGCGCGCACGTGCACGTGTGTGTATGTGTGCGCATGCGTGTGTGTGTGTGTGTGTGTGTGTGTGTGTGTGTGTGTGTGTGTGTTGGATAGAGGCAAAAGACCCACCTGTCACCTGTTATCCGAGTAGCCTTGGGAAAGTCACTGCCGCCCCTTTGCTTCCCAGTTTCTTACCTGGTGGAGGGCAGCCGCCACATCCAGCAGGTGCTGTAGGTGATGGTTGCAGTTGCTCTTCTCTAGGTTAGAGGTTCTTGGATTTGAAGGAACACAGTGACCAACTGTGAGGTTTGTAGAGAGACAGATTGCTGGGCCCTACCTCCCATGTTTCTGGTTCAGATCTGGGACCAAGATCAAGAATGTGCATTTCTAGCAAGTTCCCCAGGTGGTCCTGATGCTGCAGGATCAGAGAACATACTTAGAGAACAGCTGCCCTTAGCGTCCACACTGCTGACTAGGCAGTGGATTTCCTGTTGGCTTTGGGATCGATGCCTGGGCTTCCCCTGTCTCGAATACCTGCCTGCCGTGGCTGCAGGCCAGGCTGGGGACAGCTGGGAGAGTTAGTGTCTGGGAGCACATACTCTCATCACAGCTGAGTTGAGACAGGGTGGCCTGAAACTCACCGTCAGCAGAGGTTGGCTTGGGCTTCTGATCCCATGGTGCTAGGGATCATATATGCTTGCCACTACATCCCATATAATGACCTAGGGACTGAACCCAGGGCTTCAGGCATGTTAGGCAAGTAGTATGTCAACCGGGCTGCATCCCAGCCCTGCGGGTGTCTACACTGCTTTCTGGTCTCCCTAGAGTGGCGGAGTCCCACGTGTCCACAGCGAGCACATAGCCCCACTGCTTTCTTCATTGCTTTCTAAGTTCAGTTTCCCTCTGCTGCCCCCTGGCTCAACTCTCTGCCACACCGCTTGCCTCCATTTCTGTCTCTGGTCTGCTTCTGGAAGTTTCTTCTGAAAGTCTGCAGAACCACGCATAGGAAAGTAACTTTAGTATCTCTTAGCATCCAGCTTGACCATGACCTGCCTGCAATACTGGGGGTATGGACACGTGTCACACATCTCTGATGAAAGACTGGTTCCCTAAGGGTCTGTCTCAGCCTGAATATTGTAGGAAGGACCAGCCTCCTCCCATGTAGAGACTGCTCTTCTGGTGGCACCTGGAGGGGTGGCTGTGAGGCTGGCAGTGTCCAGCAGGTGGCGGCAAGGTAACATCCTAAAGTCTTTGGTTGCTGCCTGGCGCTGGCTTTGCTTTGAGCTGGCTCTGCATAGGTCCCAATCTTTGTAACTGAGGTCTGACCCCCTGCCTCATTCATTCTGCAGTTTCAGTCTGACCACTCAGTAGGAGGTGTGGCCTCTTACTGCACCCATCTCACAGATGGTGCTTAGAGGTCAAACAACTTGTTAGAGCTGAGATCTGGGTCTAAGTTCCCTTCCATAAGGATTGTGCTTGCCTGGGGCAGATGGGAGTCTGGGCTGGGCAACCAATCGGTAGAGGAGATGGGGTCTAGGGAGAATGAGGCTACCTGGGGCAGGATTCCTCCTCTGGGGCAAAGTCTATTGGCTCTTTCTAGCCCATCCCAGGAGGAATGAGAGTTGCGCGGTGTTTCCCAACACACAAATGTAGCTAATTCCATAATTAAAAAGGTCTTGGTAATTGCCCAAGAAATCATGATGCCATGATGCAGAGGGTTTGGAATGGAAATACTAGGAATCTCACTGTGTACTGGTGTGTGTGTGCGTGTATGTGTGTGTGTGTGTGTGTGTGTGTGTGTGTGTGAGAGAGAGAGAGAGAGAGAGAGAGAGAGAGAGAGAGAGAGAGAGAGAGAGAGAGAGAGAGAGAGAGATCAGGTAGCCCTGGGGGCTTAGGCTGTACCAGTGGTGAAATGGGTCCAAGGCACTGAACCCCAAGACTTCAGCGCTGTGTTTGGGCGGCCTGGCTAGGCACAATGAACCCTGAGGTGGGCATCCTCCAGGCGTGCGTACTCAGATACCCTCTTGCAGACTCGGGCCTTGCAGCGGGTTCCTTGGGCAGCAGAAGTTATTAAAGGCTATGCCCCAGAGGATTACTCTCCCCTGGAATCAGTTGGGCATAGAAAATTACAAACCCACCTGCAGGGATGGGGAGATGCAGGTTTAATTTAGAATAAACTGGGGGAGGGAATCATGCTGTAGTTTGGGGTGGGGAGGCATTTCCTAAAGGGGGCTTCCCTGAGACTAGTAGTGTGGTAAAATAGGGGTTCTAGAAAGATCAACCAGTACATTTTTGCCCTAGGGGCATTGGGATGGGGACCAATCTTTCTTCCCATGCTCTCTATCACCAGGTCTCCTGCCCCCCCCCCCGCAGATTGGTGGGTCCCGCTGGGCCCTGGCACTCAGCTAGGCCCCTGCTTCCTCCTCACCCCAGGCCTCCCTCCCACTCCCTCCAGGGACTGTCTGGTCCTCCGGTCCGTCCTTCCTGCTTCCTGCACACCTCCTTCATCTCCAGCTCCTCTGCCTCACCTGGGTTCTCTTTCGAACAAGTGTTGTTGTTTTGGCTAATTATAAAAGTCATACTCCTGCATCGCACCCCCATCCAAGCAACAAACGACCAGGAAAACAGGGCCACCTGTAAGCCTCCCACCACCCTGCCAATCATAAGGCATGGTTCTTTCAGAATTGCTTTTTGTGCCAGAAATAGTTTTTAAACTTGAGATATGATTATATGCACTATTTTGTAAGCAGCCTTCTCTGCTTGGTGGGACCCACCAGGACGCCTCTCCATGCCAGTGAATATATAGATCGCCAGCATGGTTTTAATCGCTACAAATTCCCCTTGCATGGCGGGCTCCTGACTCATTAGGGAACCCCCATGTTGCTGGGCACACGGGGGTTGCAAGGCATGCTTTTCTCCTCTCCTGGTCTCTCTCTGGAGCTTCGAGTGCATTCTCATTCATGTTCTCTCTCTGTGTCTCTCTGTCTCTGTCTCTGTCTCTCTATCTCTGTCTCTCTCCTCCTATCTTCCATTTTCTTTCCATCCATCCATCCCCTCTACTCCTCTCCTTCCTTCATCCCTGACATCATCTCTGGCCCCCTGTTGTTTCCTTCAAGCCCTCTGCACCCCACAGAGGGCTGAGGGGTCGGCTGTGTTTAACACCCGCTCCCCCGTGTCAGACGTGTGCTGTCTCATTAGCTAGCCTGTCCCCCCAAGTGAGGCAGGCAGGAGCCACTGTAGCAGCAAGAGGCCTAATTGAATGTAACTAATTATTCACTGCCTTAAATGGGCCTGGGAGGGACGGAATTACTCATTCTGAACTGGGGAGACAGGGAACTGGCCGGCTGGCAAACAAATCCTGGGGCCTGCAGGGAGGGCTCTCTGTGGAATACTAATTAGGGCGGGAGTGATGAAGGAAGGGCAGACAGAGAAGCCTCTCCTGGGGTCTGCCTCACGGAGGATTTGGGGGGTCTGGAGGGGAAGGGATTCCAGTATGGAGGACCCCAGGAAAGGGTTGATGTGTGTGGATGGGGGTGAGTGGATCCTGAAGTGTGTGGAACTGGGAGGGAATGAGTGAGACGCGGGGGGGGGGGGGGCGGGCTGCTGGTACCGGGGACCCAGCTGACTCTGAGGAGGACGCCTCTCTGGCCCCGGCACTGCCAAGTGCAGGCTCTAAGCTGAAGGTCAGAAGTCTGTCACACTGGAGAGCTCTGTTGTTATGAGGAAGTAAGACCCCTTCTCTTCCACAGGACTGAGCTGGGGCTCAGTTCTGGCTAGCTGCAGCTCCTGGCTCTAGAACCATCTAACCTCTTTGGGCGAAGACTTGATCACCCCATTGGGATCTCTGCTCCAACGTCATGGGGCCCATGGAGTCTATTCTTTCATCTAATACACTCCAAACGACTTTAGGCTCTGGCCTGACTTGGGACTGTGAGGAGCAGCCTCCCAGGGAGGAAGGAAGGAGGCTCAAGCAGCCAGGGAGGTGGGGCCTCGAACCTGAGGGCCTCTGGGCTGCATTTGGAAGTCACTGGGGACTGCACAGATTTGGAAAAGAGTTGAATCAGGCTTGGAGGGACACAGAATAGAGAGAGGTTGGGGGAGTGCTGGGTGTGGTAGGGTCAGTGACCATGATTCTAGAAGCTAGTTTGACCCTAGGAACATCTCTCATGTTACCTCATTCAGCCTTACCAGCCACCCTTTGGCTGTGTGTGGCCATCCTAGAAGGAGAGTAAGGTCAGTTCAGAGAGGCTGAGCAAGTGGCCCCAGGCCACACAGAAGAGCGTGTACACCGTTTTTGAGCTTTAGTGGAGGTCCATCCTTTCTATTCTTCTTCTGATGGTGCTACATTTCTGTGATTGAGCCTGATACCTCTTCTCTAGCGTGTGTTAATGTGCACATGTTACCGTTCTGTGTGTGCACGTTTGTTAGATGGCCGCCTGTGTGCCTGTATGTTTTGCATGCATGCATTTCCTCCAGAAAGGAGCTGGCTGTCCACAAATCCTCTCCCACTGACCATCTAGAGAAGGGCAGAGCTGTCCTGTCTCCCAGTCAGCTCCAGTGCCAACTCAGCTGGTGGCTTCCTCTCCTTGTGGCTGGAGTTAGGGGGCAGGAAGGTGTGTCCTGTCCTGCCAGCCAAGTGACAAAAAGCCTGGGTTAGTTAGTAACAGAAGTGTCCTCTGCCCTCTGAGCTTTAGGGTGGGGAAGCTCTTCTTCCCTGGCTTTCGGCTGCTCCTGCCCCCAGTGCCGGTGGCAGAGACAGACGGACTATAGCCTCGTCACTCCATCCCCCACCAAGTGTGGGGTGTCACGGGAGCTTCACAGAGGGCAGCAGATTTATGAGTCCAATGCTGATTCCGTCACCCTGCCAGCCGATCCATCTTTCTGGAGCCAGGGATAAAATGAAATTATTGTGAAATAAATCCATGCAGATGATGGCGGGACAGGCAGGTGGGGCAGCAGGGAGTTGGCAGCAGAGGAAGTTAGGGGATCTAGGTGGGAAGCCACACCTGCCATTCCTCTGGAGTCCAGAGAAGGGGCTTGGCTGTAACCTTCCCTCAGAGGTCTGGGCTTAGGGCAGATCTGTGCCTGGAGTCAATCACCAGGGTTGGCATCTCAAGGGCTCAACATAGGACCCATGTGCTTGTGATAGAGTACTGAGTCACCTGTGTGTCCTGGCAGAGCTCTTGGACCATGGGAAGGGAAGTTAGGAAGGGGACAGAGTCAGGATCAGGCTCCTGGGTGATGCTCATCTGTAACTGTTCCCTAAAATCATGGCCACCAGTTAATCAGTGATCAATGGCCTCCAGGGGAGTGTGGGGGAAGGGTGGCAGAATGTGGTCTTTGGACATTCCCAGCTGGGCTTGGTGTTAATTCTTCAGTTTCTGGGAATGAGGGAGTGCCAGGGACGGAGCCATTACGTGACTGCAGGAGAGCACAGGAGTGGTGTACAACAGCCTAGCTCCAGTCTTGGGGCAGGGTAAGGGTTGTGTAAAGGTTGAAGCCTGCACTTCCTCCTGTGGTCCCTGGACACTGGCTTTCGGTTACTGAATCAGAGATAGGTCCAGTGCCAAAGCCCTCAGTACACTTGCCAAGCCCAGAACACCAAGCCTGTCTGCCTGACCTTCTACCCACCAGTTCCTGGGGGACCCTTTTTGCCAGGGCACTAAGCCGGTAGCTGGTTGGAATGGAACATTCACCTTCCCAAGCGAGGCCAGCCCTAGCTGTAGAGAAGCAGTGGTAAGGTATCCCAGGCTCTGTGAGATCCCTGGGCGGGGAGCCTCCCCCGCCCAATTGCTGGCCTCAGGACCCTTCCCTTCTTCCTCTCCAGAGAGTCACTTTGGCTTTGGGGACTGATTGGGACCAGGTCACTAACACTCACTGCTGTTGAATGCTGGGTGGGGAGGTATCTAAGTGCAGCCCCTGGCTCACTTGGATGGGGGCGGGAGCCAGACACCGAAGCCCTGGAAATGAGATTTTCTGTGTTATCTGTTCTTGTCCAGGCCCAGGGCCTTGGGCATCAACCAGCTCATCCAAGGAACTGAGAAGAGGGAGAGGCAGGCGGAGGACAGAAGCCCTGGCTATGGTTTAGCAGGTGTGTGTGTGTGTGTGTGTGTGTGTGTGTGTGTGTGTGTGTCCATCCTTTACTGGAGCATGCGTTCTCAGCTTGCTGCTTCTATGCACTGATGGGTGTTCAGTGAGTGCACATTGCACATTGGTGGAATTGCCTGTGTGTGTGTGTGTGTGTGTATGTGTGTTTCTTGAGCAGGCGTGTATACACGTGTGCCTCCCCGTGCACTGATGGTTTTTGCATGCTTATGCCCTCTCACCCAGAGGTCCATGGCACAGACACACCTGGTGGGTGGGATGGCCATGTTCCTTGCCCCAGGGGAGAGCTGGGTGGGTCTGGGCATCTTCTAGAGGAACAAGCCCCGCAGGGAACAAGGGGCAATCAGCAGAGAGGCCACAAGAGCTTCTGATTGAGGAAGGAATTAGCTAGGAGCCTCACGGGGCCCTGTAGGGGGCCAGGGTTCATGTGGGCCCTGGCATCCTGATTAGGAGGCATCAGGTGTGGAGGGGCTTACCTGCACCTCAGGGGTGCAGCAGCTAGAGCTCAGGAGGCATAGGGGAAGTCAAAGGAGGGGATGAGGACCGAGTCATGAGGGACTTGAGGGGAGGGAGGCAAGGGTACAGAGTGAACATCTACCAATCCTAAGTGGGGCGGTGGGGGGGCTCTCTCATTTGTGGCACAATCCTCCCAACATCTTAGAGAAGTTGGTACTGCCATGGGCCAGGCTCCAATGAGGGGCCAAAAGACAGGCAACAACTTGCTGAAGGCCACATGGCTGCAGAACCTGGCCTGCTGACTTCAACCTTCCTTTTGGCCCTGCCACTCCCTAGGTCTCCTCCAGCATCACCAGTGGGGAGACATCAGAAGGTCTGGGTAGAGCAGAAGGACAGAATGCAGACCCACCCAGCCAAGGCAGCAGACTGACAGGTGGTAAGCCACCCTGTCACCAGCGATAATCAAGGGGCAGCTGCTCATTGACCAAGGGCTTCCTTGCTGGGTAGAGGCTGGAGTCCACTTCCTATGTCCTTGACAAGAGGGCTTGAGTCAGAGGCCCAGGTTCAAATCCTAGCTCTATCACTGATTCCTGTGTGGCTTTAAGTCACTGGCTAGGCTTCTCTGTACTTGCATGGTGATGAGCAGCCACCATAGAGTAAGCTCTTGGTTAGGTCCAGCCTTGTCTGTTAAGGAAGCAGAGGGGAAGGGTCTTGGAGGTCCAGAGAAGAGACTCCAGAGGGAAAGTAGTTGTTTGTCTCTCTGGCTGAGATTGGAATGGTATAGTGGGACTTCAGGGGATCCCCAGAGAGGTCCAGACTTCCTCTTTCTTTTTAGACGTATTTATTTTGTTTTTATGTGGATAGGTGTTTTTCTTTCATGTATGTATGTGCATCATGTCCATGCAGTGCCCATGAAGGCCAGAAGAGGGCGTAGGATTCCCTGGAACTGGAGTTACAGATGATTGTGAGGCTCCAAGTGGGTGCTGGGAACCCAACACCAGTCCTTTCCGAGGTCAGCCAGTGCTGTTAACCACTGAGCCACCTCTCCAGTCCCCAGCAGTCCTCTCCAGTCTCTCATCACTTGTCACGATGCCCTCCCCTCCCTCCTCTGCCCCTCCCCTCCCTCCTCTGCCCTCCCCTCCCTCCTCTCCCCTCCCTCCTCTGCCCTCCCCTCCCTCCTCTGCCCCTCCTCTCCCCTCCCTCCTCTGCCCTCCCCTCCCTCCTCTGCCCTCCCCTCCCTCCTCTGCCCTCCCCTCCCTCCTCTGCCCCTCCCCTCCCTCCTCTGCCCTCCCCTCCCTCCTCTGCCCTCCCCTCCCTCTTCTGCCTCTCCCTCCCCATCCTCTACCCCTCTCCTGTAGCCTTTAGTTGATCCCCTTTGCCTGTGTGCCAGAGAAGCCCCTGGAGGCCATAGGAGCTTCAGGCAGGGCATCTGAGCTCCCTCGGGACTTGGCTGTTTTCTCTCAGTGCTCAGAGGACAATGTGGTGCAGGGCTGGCCTGTTTGTCACACTTCATGAGAAGTAGGTCAGGCCAGGCTCAGGGTCACCAGCAAATAACTGTGAACTCAAAAACACAGATTTGTTTCAAAACTCAGTTTTTCTGGGCTGCGTCCTGCCACCCTGGGTTCTTCCACGCCACAGCTGGAGGCGCCTCTGGCCCGCTCTCGGCTTTCCCCTCTCCTGCTTCGAGCCCCTTCTCACCTGGGACTCCAGCTGGCACCAAGTCTTGAATACCACCTGCACTTCCCAGAGCGTCTCTGTGGACCCAGCCTTCCACAGACAGGGTCTGACTGGCCTTAAACTCCAAATTCTGCTGCTTGTGACTCCTGAGAACTGTGACTACTGGCCAGGACCCTCACACCTGACTCCAGCAGTGGTCTTTTTGTTCTTTTGGTTTTTGGGCCGTCTGTGTAGCCCTGGCTGTTCTGGAACTCTCTGTAGACCAGGCTGACCTTGAACTCACAGAGATCCGCCTGCCTCTGCCTCTTGAGTTCTGGGATTAAAGGCGTGCACCACCATCACCTGGTGGCCTTTTTCTTTTTAAAAAAACTTTACTTATTTATTATCCTGTGTGTGCATGAGGAGGTCAGAGGGCAACCTTTGATGTCTGTTTGCTTTTTTCCCCTTTGTGTGCACCCAGGCACCTTTAGAGCGGCTCTCAACAGTCCTCTGGACCCTTTATGAGGGGTCCAACAGGTGTCTGGGAACTAAACGTCCTAACGTGTGCCCTGTGCTACCCTGCTTCTGCCCCGTCTCGATGATGCCCGCTCCTTCCTTTCCCGCCTCCCCATCCAGCTTTTCAGCTGCCTGTCCAGCTTCTCTCAAAGCCCCTTTGACACGGCGTCTTCTCGCCATTTCTTCACATTGGTCTGAGCCAGCCCATGCCACGCGGGGCTCCTGCCTCCTCCTCACTTGACCTCACGGTGGCCAGAGGGCTTTCAAAGGCCTTAATAAGATTATGTCTCCCTACAGCTTAAAACCCTCAAAGGGCCTTCCCTGGGGCTTACAGCCAATCTGAGCCCTTTGCTCCAGTACACAAGGCCCTAAATGACCCATGTTTTTCTTTGATCCCATGGGACTGTTCCCAGTGACCACTCTGCTCCTGCCATGGCCCCTGTGTCCCTGAGCACGGAGAACTTGGCTCCATCTTGATCCTAAAGCAGAACTTCTCGCTGGTGACCTTGGCACCTTCCCTTGCTCCAGCCGTGTGATGGGCAGTCCTCCTGACCTCCGGGAGGTGTGCTCTCTCCCAGATGCTCTTCCAGCTCTGCACAGAGCCTGGCGTTTTTCCTCCTATGCTATGACTTTTCATTTCTCTGTAATTAGAAATGCCGTGTCCGTGGGAATGTCAGTCTCTCATTCGTCACTGCGTCCTCTGTGCCAAGGCCGGTGTCTGGGCCAGAGGACATCTTGATCGCAGTATCTGTGTATAGGATGAATGGGTTGTACTTACTTTTACATTCCCCTTGTGTGGTAGCTGTTAAGGAAGATCTCCATTTTATTTAGTGATACATTTTTTCTCCCTTGGAAAAATAAAGCAAGCTGGGTTTGGTGATAGACTTCTATAGTTCCAGCACTTGGGAAGTGGAGACGAGAGAATTAAGAGTTCAAATCCAGCCTGGACAGAATATCCAGGCCTTTCTACTCCCCCCTCCTGAGAGAGAGAGAGAGAGAGAGAGACAGAGAGAGAGACAGAGACAGAGACAGAGAGACAGAGACAGAGAGAGACAGAGACAGAGAGACAGAGAGAGAGAGACAGAGACAGAGAGAGAGACAGAGAGAGAGACAGAGAGAGACAGAGACAGAGACAGAGAGAGACAGAGAGACAGAGAGAGAGACAGAGACAGAGAGAGAGACAGAGAGAGAGAGACAGAGACAGAGAGAGACAGAGAGAGACAGAGACAGAGAGAGACAGAGAGAGACAGAGAGAGACAGACAGAGACAGACAGAGACAGAGAGACAGAGAGAGATAGAGAGAGACAGAGATAGAGAGACAGAGACAGAGAGACAGAGAGAGACAGAGACAGAGAGACAGAGAGAGACAGAGAGAGACAGAGACAGAGAGAGAGACAGACTGACTGGCTGCTCTTCCAGAGGTCTAAGGTCTGATTCCCAGCATCAACATGGTGGCTCACAACTGTCTGTGACTCCAGTTCCAAGCAATTGCACCTTCTTCTGGCCTCTGCCAGCCCTGCACACAGGTAGTGCACAGACAAATAAGTGGGCAACATACACATGAAATACAAATAAATAAATCTTAGTGAAAAACTCATATCCAGAATATAGAGGTATTTCTTTTTTACAACTTGACAACCAAAAACTGGGGAAAAAAAGAATTTGATAGCCGTTTCTGTAATGAAGACATACAAACTTCCAATGAGAACATGAAAAGAACATACAATCAGAGCCACATGGCACCACTTCAAACTACAAGTGCAGAACACTTCACTAAAACGGTCAAAATTAAAAAGGCAGAGCATAGCAAGTGCTGGCAGATTAGGGAGGGAATGACCCACACTCGTGGCTGGTACGGTTATCAAATAGCTCAACCATCTTGGAAAGGTTTGTCAGTTTCTCAGAGAGTTAAACATGAGTGTCGAGCTATGACCAAGCAATTCTCCCCTAGGTGAATACCCAATAAAAATGAAAACCTACATCCACAGGAGAATGTTATTTGGAAAAAGTGGAAAAATGATGGCCGTTTTCTTTCTTCCTTTTAAAAAAGACTAAGTAAGTCTTATTTTATGTGAATAGGTGCGGGGAGCTGAGGAAGCCTTGGGTGAATGTGTAACGAATAGATGAAATCCTGAGTTATAGGTGTACTGTTTACATGGGCCTGATCATGTCAAGAATTAATGCTTCAAACCCATGGGAAACTGGCAAACCTCCTCCGTCCCCCAGGTCAGGCTTGGAGGGATGGCAAAGTCTTCCCCTGGTCCTAGTGCAAATGTTGGCAGCGTGTGCAAAAACTAGCAAGCACAGCTTCCTCCTACTGTTTACAGCCTGCGGCTGCCCTGCTGCAGACCCCTTCTACTGGGACTAGCTAACTCCTCCCCTCTGAGCTGAGCTCAATAAAGACACAGTGGTTCCGAGTTGCTGTAGAGTAGTCGTGGTGTCCAAGAGAGCAAGCACGGACCACCAGATCCCACCTTTTCTGTGTGTCCATCCTTTCTTCATTCCCTCATTGCCCCAGGCAGGTTTTCTAGACTAAGCCGTGCTGCATGTTGGATAGGTGTTTTGATTACAAGCATGTCTATGCACCATGTGTGAGCAGTGCCTGTGGAGGCCAGGGGAAGGCGCCAGATCCCACGGGAACTGGAGTTACAGGCAGTTGTGAACCAGCTTATGGGTTCTAGGAATTGAACCAGAGTCCCCTGCAAGCAGTGCTCTTAACCACTGAGCCATCTCTCCAGCCCTGGCTTTTCCCCCCCCGAAAGTATCCCACAGCACAGGGACACGTGGATCTCCGGTGAATGTCTGGGGTCGGTGGCTTTCAGGCTTTGTGTTTAACTCCAGCTTCCTGCCCGACTCTGAACAGCCTCAGAATCCTCCAGCTGTGCCCGCCTGGAATGTTCCTCCTTCTCCTCCCACCTGGTTTTATCCTGCCCAGTCAACGCAGGTGGGATGGGCTGGTGAGGTACTCCGTGCTGTACACCGGGCTGACAATACAGAGGATGAGGCAGGGTAGACATGGTCTGAGCTCTTGGTTGAGGGGACAACCTGAAGGTGGCCAGAGAAGACCTGAGCAAATGAGCGTGGAGGGGAGGCCTGGACTGTGGGAACACAGCAGGAGACCCTGGAGAAAAGTCCCCAGAAAGAGACTACCATGCATCAGGGCAGTTAGCCAGGCAAGACTAGGTCAGAGGAGGGCCCAGTGAAGTCACTGGAGAAGTCAGAAGGGAATGCGGCTTAGGATGTGGGCAGAAAAGGAGAGCGGCTATGTCCTGGTGGCCAGGACCGTGGGAAGCAGTGCCAAGGACTCCAGGTGCTTCCTGCAGTGGGACACCTCTTACTACACCGTGGTCGCCTGTTCTCCAGCCACTGGTCTCCCTCCCCTGCATGCCCAGTCCATCTGCTTCTTGACTTCCCCACCGCAGGAGTGATAGGGCCTTTGTGCCATTCACCGCTGCATTCCCATCAGCCAGAGCAGCGCCCGGCTCATGCAGACGCTCAATAAACACTTATCGAATGCATGGATTTACCTGCCTGTCTCTTGTGCTTAACCGAGTTATTTAAAGTCAGGCCCGGCTGCTTCATCCCCATGCCCCTGGGCCTAGCGCAGGCTCTGCTAGTATATGTTCTTTATTTTTAAAGGATGCGTGTGCAAAGGCTTACTGAAGTCAGTGACGGTCAACCACATAGAACACAGGACAGGACACATTTCTAGCAGATCTGCAGGGCCATCTAAGGCTGAAACTGCAAGTTCCACGTACTGTTTTTAGAGGATAGGAGGAGGTGCAAAGGTCTTAGGGCCCTGGAGTCACAGCCTGAGTGTGGGGACAAGACTGTTCAGGAAGGGAGATCAGGAGGGCCTCCTAGGGGGTCAGGGACCCTACTCTGGTTTCCAGACCTTCAAATCCACCCTCCTATGACAACTGGCAGACTGCTCCACCAATGAGGTGGGGTTGCAGCTGGGGAGGTGGTGGGATGGGACAGATGGTGGGAGACAGGGAAACCCCCATGTTCTCCTCCATCTGTTGTATTTAATTGACTTCCCGTGGAAAGGGGGAAAAAAACCAGTTGCAAGGATGGAATTGCTAATTAAAAGACCCTCTGATTAGATAGACAAATATTTACCAATTATGCCTGACCCTGTCTATCCCTCTTATGTCTGAAAACTTCCCCAACAGCAACATGGCTGCATCATACCCAGCTGGCGACTCTTCCACCAATCGCTCTCCAGGGACTCAGAGTGGCTGCGAGGGAAACAGAGTAGGAGACAGTCAAAGATGGACAGTCATTCCACAAACACTCATGATGCCGGGTGTACCTTCAGACTCATTGCTGGGCTCCAGGAAGCCAGAGTGGGATTTCCATGGACCGTTGTTCAGGTTGTGTGTGACACAAAGGGACACTCTCTGAGTGTGAGTTCTTGTGTCAACCTGAGTCTCTGGTACCAGAAAAGGGGGACTTTTCTTTGTGCAGTAGGGCATTAGCTGGGTGAGTCAAACCCACGGGGTTACAGTAGCTGCCTAGAGGGGGCACTTGTTCTAATTTATGTTGAATGGGCAATAGCAGCTCTATAGGCTGTAATGCCTGATTCTCCCTGCCTCTTGTGGTAACGGGAGAGAAAAATATGAAGACACATCAGGTTAGCAGCATCTATTGGACACGCAGTGTCTGCTGAGCCCGGTGTTAGGCACCAGCAGCTGGAAGCTGCTCAGTCCTTCCCTTTGTGCCTGCCTTTCTTCATTCCAGATAACTTTTGGGAGAACATGGGAGGTGAGAGTCACAGTCCCGACTGTACCATGTCCTTCCTGTGTGACTTTGAGAAGTCACCCAGCCCCCTTGCCTAAGCTTCCTCTCTGTGATTGGGAGTTAGTGGTGGTAACAGCTTTCCAGGGCTAACATCATGGGTGAGTACGTGTAACTCGGGCTTGATACAGAGCAAACATCAGTGAAGGCTATGCCTTCGTGTGTATGCATATGTGTGCATATGTGCACTTGCATGTATGAGTGTGCGTGATGTGTATATGAGTGTATGTATACTTGCACATGTACGTGAGTGTGCATATAAGTGTAAGTAGAGCATGTGGGTAGGATAATGTGTGCATGGTGTGTACCCACGTGTGTATATGACTGGAAATGTGCATGTGTGTGTTTGTATGTATATAGGAATGTAGGTCAAAGTACCTAGGTGAGTTTGTGGGTATGTATACATAGGGCACGTGTGTGCATGGGACATGTGTGTACATGTATACACAAGTGTACAGGTTTATGTATAAATGTGGATGCAAGTTCATGAGTATGTATGATTGTGAGTATGTGTATGTGTAATGTGTGAATGCTTGTGTATGCACATATGCATGTGTGTATTAGTGTTTGAGTGAGTGTACATGTTTAGACATATGTGGATAAGTATGTGCATGTATGCATATTAAACATACATGTGTATACACAGGTATGTGTGAGTGTTGGTAAGTGTGAATGTGTGTGAAGGTGCATGCACATGTGTATTCACATATATGTATGTATATGTATATAACTGAATGTATACAAGAGTACATGTGAATGCATATATGAACATGTATATTCACATGTGCATAACTCTGTTCATATGAGTATAGGTAGGTGCTCATATGTATGTGCATATATGTATACATGTGTATGGCTAGATATATGTATATGAATATAGGTGCAAGCACATATGTATGTTTCCATGCAAGTGGCATGTGTGTGTGCATAAGGCATGAACATGTATGTGTTTATGTATACATTCATGTGTGAATGTGAACACATGTTCTATGGATATATGTAAATGTGTATATGTACATGCATGTACATGAGCATATATGCATGAGAATGCCTACATGTGTGTGCATGTATGCATATGTCTGACCATGTATACTTCTGCATGTGTACATGTGGGTACAACAGTATAAGAATGCATGCACATGTGTGTGAGTACATGTGTGCATGTATGTGTGTACATACATGAACATGTTCAGCTACAAACATTTGTATGTGAGCAAATACATTACACATGTACATATGTGATTGTATTTCCATATGTTCCTGTGAACACATGTATACATGTTTATGTGCCCTATTGTGTGTTTTTGTTCATGTGCCCATTCACTTAAGAGCATAGTTGTGTCTGCATGTGTGTGTTTGCCAATGTGCATATACATTTGTCAATCTGTTTTTGCATGCTTTACATGAGTGTGCATACGTCTATGTTTACATGTATATGCTTGTGAACTCTATTGCTCTATTAGCATGTCTACATGTGTGTTTGCCCAGGCAAAACAGCATCTCATTTAAGTCTCCCAACAGCAGGCACTATTGCCATGCCCACTTCACAGAGGAGGAAACTGAGACTCTCAGAATGAATGAAACATGCTTGCTGTACATCTTCAACCAACGTGGGAATGCAGCCCAGCCCTGACTGTCTCTGACCTCTGGAATGCCAGTCGCCCTGCTGTTCTGCCAATCAGGCTTTGGGGTTCACTGGGATACCCCCACCCCCACCATGTGCCCAGGATCTCCTTGGCTGCCTATCCCCTCCTGGGCTCATACCACGGAAGCCCCGTGAAGCGCCTTCTACTCTAGAGGGATATATATTATCTAAATTTGATAAGACAACTTAATTTCACTCCGTGTCTGTTACCGGCGATAAAACCAGCAGACTTTTATGACCCAGCATCCTCAGCAAGATTGTCAGGAACTTATTACGCAAGGTCTAACTGGATTTCTCTCTGCAGATGGTGGGGAGCCGTGGGCTGGAACGCGATGTGACCACAAGCTGGGGGTGGGGGGAGAGATGCAAAGTGCTTGCTGGGAGATAAGGCCTCAGCTCCCTGGGATCCAGGATCAGAACTGCCTTTCTAGGCCCTGCAGGGTGGTTTGGGGAGGATTTGCCCTGGGAGGAGGTTGGGGGAGGATAGGCTCAAAGCTGGATCCTCCGAGCCCTGGGAAGGAATGTGGGACTGTTGAAGCTTGGGGTTCAGCTAAGCTGCTCCTCTGGAGTTAGCTAAGCAGTCAGGGGTGGGGTAGGGCCGACCTGTGTGTAAGGATGGATGAGGAGCATGGGAGGAGGGAGGAAAACTAGGTAGAAGACGGCAGGCTGGGATGGCCTTCGCTGATTCCTCTACACCGTTCCTTGCTGCTCCAGAAGCCCAGTTGTGTCTCAGCATTCACCAAGGTCAGTGTAGACCCTATCCCTGGCTGTGGGGTTCACATCTAGATGGACATGACTGTGACACTAGGCTCACAGACATTGGAGGTTCACTGCTAGGCACCCCACATTCAAGGCATTCTGCTATCTCTCAGGCCTGAACTCTCTGAGAGCAGGCAGTTGGCTTGAGCTTTTGGTTATTTTGGAGTCCAGGTCTCACTGTGCAGCCCAGCTTTGCCTGAAGCTCGTCATCCTCCTGCCTCAGCCTCCTGAACGCTGTGATTCTAGGTATGCACTGAGGTGCTGATTCACCTTAGGTTCAGCAGGGCTGAATACAGATCTGAAGAATTCAGGACACGGAGGCCAGGCCAATGCTTGCTCTAAGCTCTGGGTCCATGGGCAGATGTTTCTCAGGGCTGGCTTTGGAATGAGCTTGGAAAACTCTGGATGCAGACATCTTCTCAAACTAGACTCTAACCCCCTGGCCTGAACATCTCAGGTGTGGCTACCAGTCCTTGTCCACCAACCCTGTGACTCCGGGCCCCTTCCTTAGGCCATGGAGGCAGTGGGATGCAGCTGTATTCCACTCGACACCTGAGAAATGTCTTGTGTCATTCCAAGCTTCGTGAAAGCCAGAGAAATCAGTGACATAAGCCAAGGCTTGTGGTGACTGCCTCGCAGTCACCAGCCCGTTCAGTGCCTGGGACACTTTTAGACACCCAGGGCTTTATTGTCCTGTCACTCATGTCCCCGATCCCTGACCACCCCACTGAGGTGGGCTCCTTTCTCCATCAAGAAGTTTCATCTTGTCTTCTCGTCTGCTCTTATCTCCACCCATCTGTGTCCCCCCTCACTGGGTCTGTGTGGCCACCCTGGCTGCCCTGGAGCTAGCTCTGTAGGCTAGGCTGGCCTCCAACTCAGAGATCTTCCTGCTTCTGCTTCCCAAGTGCTGGGATTAAAGGCGTGTGCCACCATACTGTGGCTCAAGCTAACTTTTTGTCTTGTGCGTTCTGAAGACAGGAAGAGGAGGTCCAGAAAGAAGTCACTCATCCAAAGGCACATAGCTCAGAAGAGCAGTTCTCTGTCAGGATCTATGAGGGGGGGTGTCTGGGTTTGGGCTCCAAGTGGCCACTGACCGTGTAGAAGACTGAAGTGGGTGTTGTCACAGACTCTCCACATTGTCAGAGCGAATTACTTCTAGTTGATTGGAAGGTGGGGGTTGGCTCGTGGAATGGAGGACACGGTGATGAGATCAAGGGCGCTGGTTGCCAGGTCCAGTCACTAGGGGAATGTGAACATCAACAGGCCTTTGCTGCGAGACAGTGATGAATGTGCTGGGTCCCAGCCTTGGTTGAAGGGCAAACCGAGACCAGGCCCCTGGAAGAGTATAGGTGGGTGTTGGGAGAGTCAGAAGTCACTGCTAGGACAGAGGAGCTGGGCTGGGGACGACCCTGGCCCGGGCGAAGGCCAGGGCATTTGCAAGGCCTCTGAATGCTAGCAGTCTCTAGTGACCTGTTTTGCCTTGCAGGACACCATGCAGGCTAGAGGAAGCCTGTCTCCTGGGACCCAGTTCTGCAGGTTCCCTGGGTCAGAGTTTGGGGCTGGAGAGCAATGCGGGGTGGGGTGGGGGTGGCAGCTGTAAATGTTTGAATCAGACTCCGTTCTTTCTTAGCTTTGTGACCTCAGACAGTTGGCATGGTCTCTTTGAGCCTCAGTGTAAACAGGAGCAGGGGTGCTGATCCAAGAGACTGTGGGGTCCATGGTAAGTTGTGACTCCGGGAATAATGGTGCCTCACACTAGAGAAGGGTAACCACGTCTGCACCCCAGTGGGCAGGCCCTGGGTGACATGTCCAAAGGGATGGATACTAAAAGCATCCCAAGTCCCTAGTTGAGAGCGAGGAATAAATTTTCTTTATTTACTTTGTGTGTGTGTATGTGTGAGTGTGCACGCACACACGTGCGAGTGCACATGCACGTGGGTCCAGAAAGCATCTTCTAAGAATTGGTTTTCTCTTTCTACCAAGCGGGTCTGGGGCGTGAACTCGGGTCATTAGGCTTGAGCAGCAAGCACCTTTGCTGCTGAGCCAAATCACTCACCCTGATTTTAGTTTTAATAGAGAAACAAGCCATATAACTCTCAAAGGATTTTCCTTCTTGGCTCTTAAAAAAATCTAACATCTTCATTTCCATGCCCCCCTTTTAAGCTAATTTGTGGAAAATTAAATCGGGGAACTCACAGCGGCTGGCATTTTAATTGGCTCATGTCTGGCTTCTTTCTCGGATCCTCTGATTAGCTGAGCTGCCTCCATTAAACGCTCCATGCTCCACTTAGCCTGGTTTCTGGTCCCTCCCCAGGCCTGGACAGCAAGGCCACCAACCCTGCTGACTCCCTGCCTGGTCCTGCAGCTCCGAAGGCCTCAAGCAGAGTTTTTGACCCAGGCCGCCTGGGCCTGTTTCCTCAGCTGGGAACGGGATTCATCTGGGTCTGTGTCCAGTGCCCATGGTGGGGCTCCCACAAGGTGGGAAGAAGGGTCTCCCCATTGTCTCTCAGCTATGCGTTTCCTAATGTCCATCGACCACCAGGGTCTGGTTAGAGAGCAAGTTCCAGGACAGCCTCCAAAGCCACGGAGAAACCCTGTCTCAAAAAAACCAACAAACAAAACAAAACAAAACAAAAAAACAAAACCTGCATGGTAGAAGGAACAGGAGGACCCCCGGAGCTCACTGGCCAGCCAGCAACAAGTTCCAGATGCCAATGAGAGAACTTGCCTCAAAGTTCACAAGTTGGTGAGGCTTTGGAGATACCTCAGTGGATAAAGGGCTCACTGGGCAAGTGTAAGGGTTAGGGAGTCCTGAGGAATGACACCCAAGATTGGCCTCTGGCCTCCCCACACATGTGCACACACACACACACACACACACACACACACGTATGCACCCGCAGGCACATGCACACATGCAGGCATATGTCCCAGGCTTTGCATAGCTGTGCAGTGCTTCCTATGTGCCACTTCCTATGAGATGCTACCTATAGCGTCTTGCTTTAACCCCATTGACAACCCAGGAGGAAGACACTAACATCTTCCCATTTGGTAGATGAAGAAACTGAGGCTCAAAGAGGCGCAAGTAACTTGCCCAAGGCCACACAATTCCATAGAGCCTGAATTAGGTGATTTCTCCCACAAAGCTTCCTCAACTCAGCCCGTTTTCCAGCATCGACCACATTTCCCCTCACCCTGGAGTCTTCATGTGTCCCCTGGGGACTCAGGCAATAGGCCCCCACTTCCTCCCAGCCCTGGTAGCCTGCCCAGCGTGTGTGAGGGCCCAGCAGGTGAAGACTGAGTGGGCGAGAGGGGCCAGCACACCCAGTGCTCTCTCCTCCGCCCTGTGGGGGGCCTCAATCAGCACTAATCAGGCACTGCTAATTACCCTGTCCGTGGGGAGGTGAGTACGCGTGCCAAGAGCGAACGCTGAACAGCGGCAGTGGGGCGCGTGAGGACCAGGTCTTCCAGCCCTGGGTCAGCTCAGTGGGGCCTGGTGCTGGCTTCTTCCTTCCCCTCACTTCTGCAGATGCAGCAGGCCTCTCCGAAGCTAGGGACATAGTGTCTGGGCTCATCCAGTGGCCTGGTTTCAAGCGTGGCTGTCAGGTTACAATGTACTTGACTCCCATTTTCTTTCTCACCTCTTAAATGGAGGAAGCAGGACTGACGGGCGTGATGAGGACAGTCATGGAAGGGTTGCATCTGGTAATGGAACAGGTCCTGGTATACAGCAAGTGCTCAATAAAGGCAGCCTCTGGGGGCCCCTTGTGCTTACAGTACCTCATTTGACCCTCAGCACTGTAAAGATGAGGGAGGCATTGTGACAGGTGGGGGAGGGGCGCACGTGCCCAGTGCGTGCTCCCGCCATCTCGGTTCCTCCTACCTCAGCTTGCTTCAAGTGTGTCACCAACACGCACACGTCACTGCTGCCATTCGGGGCCGGAGCGCTATGCACTGAATTCCCCCTCTCAGGGCTTCCTTCTGGAGGGAGGAAGGCTTCCCCATCCCCTGTGGTAGCTGGGGAGGACGTAAGGGAGCCCCAACTAATGGCAATCCTTGGGGTTTGGGTGCCTAATGACCCCTTTCTCATAAATCTCGCATGTAAATTTCTTTCATAATTACACTGAAAGCTATCAAACTATCTAATTTAATTTCTTTGCGAAAATAAATAGCTAACGTGGCCCCAGGTACCACATAAATCCCTCAGGCAGAATGGGCCGAGATTGCAGCAGGGCAGGCCTGACTGGCCACAGCTCATACTTAATAAGCACATATTTATTGGGCTGGGCCCCCTGGAACCTGCTGACTCAGTGGAAGGAACAAAGTCATCTGCACCGGTGCTAATGTGGGGGGGAGGGGGCAGGAGATGAGGGAGACTGTGACGGGCAATTAATTATCCGTCTCCGTACATCCATAAGTTCATTTTATTAAGCAAATATGCAAATACACATTTTGATGGACTGCCTGTGCCTGGCCCACCTCCCCAATGACTAGTATGTGGGGCTTAGGCCCTGGGGAGGCCTGGGGATGACGCCCAGTGTGGCCTGGCCAGCTTTGCTGTCTCCTTCTCACTCCCTTCCCCTCAGACCCAGGGTCTTTGCTGTGCTCTGCCTACTCAGGGCCAGTGGTTGGGACCTTCCTAACCCTGTGCCTCAGCGTCCTTGACCTGCCAGGGCTCAGGCTCAGGCTCAGGCTCCCTTCTCTTGTGCTGGGTTCTGGCTGCCCCTCCAACTTGGTCCCCCGTCTTTCTTACTCTTGGCTGGTATGCCCCAGACACACTAGACTTCAGTCAAGCTCCCTGTACCTCAGGTCCCCGTACCCGCTGTTTAGACTGCTGTGTTCCCTCAGGCAGCTCTCTCTCTCACTCACCTGCCTGCCTGCCTTTTCATTTTTTCTTTTTCTCTCTTACCCACTTTCTCTCGTCTCCCTTCTCGTTCCCCTCTATTTCATCCCCTCCCTTTCTCACTTCTTTATTTCCTCTTTAAAACTACATTTGTAGCTGGGTGGTGGTGGCAGCAGCGGCGGTGGTGGCGCACGCCTTTAATCCCAGCACTCGGGAGGTAGAGGCAGGCGGATCTCTGTGAGTTCGAGGCCAGCCTGGTCTACAGAGCAAGTTCCAGGACAGGCTCCAAAGCTACACAGAGAAACCCTATCTGGAAAAAAAACCAAACCAAACCAAACCAGAAAAAACCATGTTATTTATTGGTGTGTGCTTATGCCAGTGCTTGCGGAAGTCAGAGGACAACTGGTAGGAGCTGGTTTTCTCCTTCTGCCGTGCTTTCGAGTTCTGGGAACTGAGCTCAGGTTTTCCAGCTGTCAACAAGTGACCCTGACCTGTTGAGATATTTCAACAATTCTCTTTGTTTTTGAGACAGTCTCACCCTGTAACCCAGGCTGGCCTAGAACTCACTATGTGGCCCAGGCTGACTTCAAACTCATGGCAATCCTCCTGTCTCAGTCTTCCAAGTGCTAAGGTTACAGGTGTGAGCACCTGTGTCTGGCTTGGCCAGCACTGTCTTTGCTCCCAGGTTTAAAATCAGTGCCACCTACCCCGCCACCCTGTTGAACACACCCCTTCTGCTTCGTCGCCATGTGGCTCCACTGTGTATTTCACCAATGACTCTGATCATTTGTTTTTATTTATTATCTTTCGGGCCTATTTTCTCTCCCTCTAGAATACAACTTTCCAGGGTTAACAGCTCTGTGGCTCTTACTGCAGCCTCTCCCAGTCCCTGGCACAGCACCCACAGCAGGCAAATCCACGTTACATGACCAGAGGGAAAGCCTTCTCGCACCTACTCAACTGCTGCAGCCCGTCTTCTGTTCCCTACCCTGCTCAGGCTATTCTTTCAAGACGACAGATCTTGCTGCATACAACCTCCCATGGCTCCCTAGTTCTTTAGGGTAGTAGCATTACTGCCTACAGTATTCTGTGGCTCCCTACTTCTTTGGGGTAGTAGCGTTACTGCCTACAGTATCCTGTGGCTTCCTAGTTCTTTAGGATAATAGCATTACTGCCTACAGTATCCTGTGGCTCCCTAGTTCTTTGGGGTAGTAGCATTACTGCCTACAGTATCCTGTGGCTTCCTAGTTCTTTGGGGTAGTAGCGTTACTGCCTACAGTATCCTGTGGCTCCCTAGTTCTTTGGGAGAGCATCTACTTCTCTTCGTGCCCACTTTTACTGCCCAGCTCTGACGTCCTCTAAAGCCTTCCCCATTGTCCCGGTTCCTCTGTGCTCCTTCCCCGAGAGCGCTTGTGAGTCTTGCACAGATTGCCCGGCTTGCCTCGTTCCCTTCGCTTGGTCTGTCCTACCTTGTCTTCTGAGTCTCCAGTCAGGTCTCACCTCCTCCAGGGAGGCTACCAGCCTCCCCTGTGCCTTCCTTCCGGTGCTGTGGTGTGCTCTGGCTTACCAGCCCCCAGGCGTCCTGCTTCCCTTCCGGATGGGGAGTGGCAGAGGTGGCAGCAACCCTGGCTGGGGTCAGGTCAGATTCTGGGTGGATGATATCCCAGGACTACCTGTATGTATGCCAGTTTAACTGTTGCCCGACCGAGATGGCCCTAGGGGTGGCGGCTTCTGGGACTCCCCTCTGTGCAGACTTTTTGGAGCTGCTTGGCATCTTGAACCTGGTGAAGACAACCCAGAGGTCCAGAAGGAGCCATGGGACGCTGCCCGAGACCGGGCTGTACAGTGGCCGTGGTTCCTCCGGGGAGCTTGCCATTTGTTCTCAATGAAGGCAGCTGGTACCCTCTGGGGAGATCCGGACTCATGACTCCTTCACGGCTGTGCATCGTCACGAGGGCCTCTGTGTTCAGCCCGACACATCTCACTTCACTCTCTAGCCTCCCTTTGAGGTTTGTATTGTCTAATAAGTGCAGAAATCTGGATTCAGAAAGGGTAAGTTACTTGCCCAAAGTCAAACAGCTAGAAGTGGTTCAAGCTATGAATTCAGGCATGCCAGGCTTTGGTCAGGCAACGAAGAAAGGCACCCATCGAGGGGCTTGGGAGGGCGTGGTTTAGGGAAGACTGAGTTGCCAGGGTGTCCAGGATAGCTGCCCACGACCCTCTCTCTCCTTCTGCCTTTAATGGAGAGGGCGGGAGTGGCAGCTGGAGCCAGCAGGGAGAGCTGCCCATTAGCCCTAATTAGCAGCCCGTCTGGAAAAGCGCTTGGGCTGAAATCAAGACTCTGTCAGTGGGTCCCAGCTGGGTTGTAGCTGAGTGGCAGCTGCAGCATTTCCAGCATCTGAGCCTGAAGCGCCAGCCAGGGGGCCCTTGAGGCCCGCTTCACCTGGACCCAGCAGCCTGGGAGGGGTGACTGGTCCCTCCCCAGCCTGACAGCAACCACCGAGACCCCATGTCACCCAAATGAGCAGAGCTCACAAGCCTTGGTTATCCCCACGGGTCCTCCTGCAGCCCGAGCAGACTGCACCTCCTGACCCATTTTGCAGAAGAGGCAGGAACCAAAGAGCTTAAGGGGTGTGTTCAAGACCCACAATTAGGATGTGCCAGGACTGGGGGACCCTGTGAGACACTGACCGGGGTTCAAGGCAGGAAGTAGGAAGGGGACAGTAAGACCCTGAATAAGGCTTAGTGAGTCTCAAGAGGGTGTGTGTGTGTGTGTGTGTGTGTGTGTGTGTGTGTGTGTGTGTGTCTCAAGGCCCCAAGATACCATCATCCCAGCAGGACATAGGCCTCCTGATATTTTCATTGCATAGGCAGACAAGCTCTGTGGCAGAGGTGGGCTGGTCAGGAGGGGGGATGGGGTGAGCAGGAACACTGGGTGTCAGGGAGGACTCACCTACTTCTCCATCTCTCTTGCTTTCTCAAAGCACGAAGGACAAACTGGGATTTACAATCAACTGAAAAGAGTCATCCCCCCCCCCCCCCGACACACACACACAAGGCTGCTTTCTGAGAAACCCGTGGTTGTGATCTGTGCAGCCTACTCTGTGGGTTGCTGAGGCCGTGGGTGGATGAGGGTGAGAGGGTGGACCGTGACCGTTGCTGCTGTTGTCCATAATGATAACGGACGAGGTGCTGGGAGCTGAGATGCTTCAGGTCCTTGCTGGGTGCCTTGCAGAGATTAGCTTGTTAACCCTGGCAATTAACCTTGCCAGGTGGGTGTGGAGCTGTCCTGCTCTCCGTGCTGAAGTAGACCCGGCAATGAAGGGGCTAGTGAGGGTTTCAGAGGGGGTGGGATGAGGTGGGCTGTCAAGACTTCAAATCAGAACCCGTGAGCCGCTCGTTAAGCAGTGAGGGGGGGCAACCAGCTTGGAGTTCTCCACTCTTACTTCAGATTACGCCTCATAGCTCTGCCTAGGAAGCTTCTAGAACACGGAGGAGATCAGGTGGGTAGGAAGGGCAGCTACCTGGAAGGAGTCTGGCCTTAAAAGGAGGGGACCACTGTTACCTGTGGCAATCCCGGGGCTTATGCAAAGTTCCTCGCTGTGAGGCCTTCTCATCTTCCTAGACCCAGACTAGCAGTGGGCAAAGTCCCTCTCAAGGTACAGACCTCACCCGTTCTATCCTTAAAGTTTTACTAGAACACAGCCACATCCACTCACGTACTCGCTGTCTGTGACTGGCTGTGTTCACACACAGTGGCATGGATGGTGGATACCAGATGCCTGGCCTTCAGAGCCCCAAATATCTACTCTTGGGTCCTATGTAGGAAAAGCATGTTGATCCTGTCTGAGGTAATGTGGTCCTTGCCATTCAGATGCCGGAATTCTACAGTACCAGGGCTCGGTGTATCCACAGAGATCATCTGTTCATCTCAGTCACAGGGCAGGGAAGACAGCCACTCAAGGACACACAGCGAGGGATGAAAGAATCAGACTGGCTCAGTGAGCACAGGGTAGCTGTGCAAGCATGTGGATTGAGGTCAGTCCACACACCTGTGACCCCAGCGCTGGGGACGCAGAGGCAGGAGGACCCTGGAGCTCAAAGGTGTGTGAGACCTGCAAGATTGCTCTATGGTAAAGGTGAGTGCCTCCAAGCTTGATGATCTGAGTGGGAGGAGAGAAGCAACTGACTTCCACATGCTCAATGTGGCACATGCTCCAACCCCAACCAAATAAATAGGTAAGTAATGTAAAATAAGATGGAGAATGATGGAGGAAGATAGCCAACATCTCTCGCCTGTACAAATACACAATCCATCCCCACCCCATACAGATACACACACACACACACACACACACACACACACACACACACACACTAAAGTGAAGGAATCCAAAGCACACTCCTCAACTCTTGGCGACCGAGATGCAGTGACCAGGTGTTTTAGCCCTGGGGACACCTGGCCGTTGTCCTCCCTGTGAGGTCCTCCACAGATGTGTTTCACACAGGTGAACACCTTTGGCAGGCTGCCCTGCCAACCAAGCCTTAATGGCTGCGCTTTACCTGTGTGGGCTTACATCATGCCTCTTCCAACCGATTTCTGCACTTACGGCTGCTGTAAGCTTTGCTTTCAAAATAAAATTAGGATAAAAAGAAGTCTTCTGGAAGAAGAAAACACAAGTAAATAACAGTCCAAGTGCTGCTTGCAGATGACAACGTCATAAATATGGTATCTGAGTGGCTGAGACGGGGCATCGATTCAATCACATTTTCAGAGCTAAGGCTCTGGGCACTGGGGTTTAAGGGCAGAACACGATCTTAGAGCTAGGGTTGCTATGATGGTGGTGTGGACTGGGAAACCAAGGCTCGGGGCCTCCCTGGCTTAAGAGTCACTTTTAAATTTGGGCAATGGGCCCAGAGGCTCTGAAGCCCCACCTTTATCCCTGTCATTTTCACACTGAGGTTACATCCCTCAGGCCTGGGACTTCTCTGAGGTGGCCAACTGACTCTCAGAGGTCAGAGGTTACAGATATGGGGTCTTGCTCCCTGCTACTTCTGTGGTCACCCCATCTGCAGGGCAGCTGTTTCTAATCTGGACTGCTTGGGAGAAGTGCCATTCACGGCTGAGCTGGCGTCAGGGACCATGGACAGTGCCCACAGGAGCCCAGCCTGCTGTGACCACCCTGGGTTAAAGGACTGCCTGCCTGCTACACTTGCTGTGAGATTCGGGCAGCATCCCGCATGCCCCTGACCCTCACGTTCCTCCCTCTGCTCTTTGTGATTGGAGTGACTCCCATGATGGGTGTGGGTAGGAGGGTTCAGGAAGGACACACAGTGACTATTGGATGAATGTCAAAATAAGTCCATGGAGAGCGGGACCTGCTGCGCGTGCTGGACCGGCAGCTCAGCCAGGGGCCTGGTTATCCTGACATTGCCAGACTACCTTGATGGCAGCAATTGATTCCACAGTGACCAGGCAGTGGCCGACTTTGTGTGTGTGTGCATGTGTGTGTGCATGCACGTGCACACGTGTGCAAATCAGTTCATGAGCTTCCCCTCTAGGACATGGAGACTGTCTAGAAACTTGTCTTTGGGCTGGAGAGAAGAAGAGTGATTCTGTCTCTGCTGCCTCCTTTGTGCTCTGCTGCAAAGGGGCCAAGTGGCTGAAGCCATCAAGCCCAGAACACGAGGGGCAGATGAGCAGTGGGTGCCTCTTCCTTCTCAAGGGGGTGTAACTTAGGGTCTGCAGCTCTGGGTTGAGTCCCTGGTGTCATAGACTAGCAGAACCTGTGCCACCAGGTCATGTTTTCTTACTTGCAAATGTCATCTATGTGCTCCCCACCCCTACAGTGGCCACACCTGCATTCGAGTCCCACTGTGGATCTATAAAACTTCCTGGCCAGGCTCTTGGTCAGGGACCTGAGGCACAGGTGGTAGATAAGACAGAGAAGACTTTCCTGCTCTCCAAAGATTATTGCCCTCACTCGTTCCTCCTCTCCTGAGATGCTTACAGAGCCCCGTGTGTGCAGTCACCACGGCAGCGAAGGGACAGCCACGGAAAGTGTCCCCGTGTGTGCAGCCACCACGGCAGTGCAGGGACAGCCATGGACAGTGTCCCTGTGTGTCTAGCATCAGTGGGGATGCCTAGCCAGGCTTTGGGGCCAGACCCCATGGGGCACCTGGTGATACAGTGGTGTCCTCAGAACCATCCCTGGTCATTTTACAACAGTGGAGCTAAACATGGTGGAAACACATAGAAATGTGCTTCTGAGGTCCCAAGGCCACTAGTTCTGGGCACATCTGGGTGCTCTGCTGACATCTGTTATGGACTTTGGGGGGCTAAGGACCCTCAGTGGATTCTGCAGTTTGAACTCTTGCAAGCAGGGGGACCTTGGGTAACCTCTTGGTGCATCCTATGACTCAAGAGTGGTAGCCCCATAGCCTAGCCCAATGGCAAGGATGGCTCCCTGCCGGAGTCCAATTGATCCCCTTCCCTGGAGGTTTTGCTCTGAGGCCAGAATGTCATTTTTTCACCACAAAACCCTCTTTCTTGTAATTACCAAGAATTACTTACAAGGCGCGTGCGCACGTGCTCTTATTGATTGCCACCCTGAGAAGATCAGGAATCATTTCAAGTAGATTAAACGAACTTTCTTTTGCCTTTTGGGAAGTTGGACTCGGAGTTATTTAAGGAGATTAATCAACTCTTAAGAGCTCCAGACAGCTGCCCTACCTCTTGAGCAAGCCGGGGACATGTCATCTTCCCCTGCCTTCAGATGCCTTTCCTCATTCCCTCCCACGCTTCTGCACTCCCACCCTCCTGGCAGTCTCTAGGATGCCCTTCTAGAGAGCAGGCAGCAACACCTCTGGCTGCCGTCAGTTTCCCTGGGCAGCCCAGTCGCCCAGTTCCCAGGCTGGACACCACCTCAGAGAGCGCTGTGTCACTGCAGGGAGGCTTTCCATCCAAACCCTTCCCTCCACAGCTGTCACATAGGGTGACCCTGTTTGCTCAAAGGCAGTCCTTGGCTTTCAATGCATTTGGCCACATGGATTCTACGCGTGCCACTCCTGTCAGCCACCATTCTGAACTCCAAGGTTCAGAGCAGTTCCACAGCCTTCCACCCAGGAAGCCTGTGCTGCATCATTATACTGGGAGTGCTGGTCCCACCTAGGGAAAGAGGGATGGGAGACAGGGAGGACAAAAGGCTGATTGTGGACTCATGAGTGGTTGGCCTCTACCCTCTCCTTGACCCAACATGGAATGGTCAGCGATTCTAGAACCAGGTGGAGTTGGTCTCAAATCCTTGAACGACTTGGCTTGGCCTCTAAGATCCAAGACCATCAGTGGACAAATGTGTCTCATGCCTGGTGCCTAGAGACTGTTCCCCAACTAGACCAGATCCTCCTTTAGCTCCTCCTGAGAAAACACCTCTTTTCCTGAGTCTGCATCTCTGCCTTGGGCCCCTCATTCCTGATCCTCTGGGGCAAATGCAGAGTGGGTGGTCAGAGCTCCTGGGTCTAGAGAGTAGGGGCGCTCTGGGGTTCTCAGGTCCTGTGGTCTGGGGACGTGACAGACAGACATCGTAGGCCATGGTTGTCCCCCTCCACTGCCTCTGCTCCCTCCCAGAAAGAAGCTGGAAGTCGAATAGGTCCCGAGGTGGAATATTTTCCAAATGTCAGTGCAGTCTGTGGCACATTACAGCTAAATGCGATCATCTCGGCGCCTGCTCTGAATGTCAGTGCACTGTGACGGTGACAAACAGCAGGCTGACAGGTGGGTCATAGCCTTCCCTCCTGGGAAATCAGCAGGCTGGCCAGGTTCTGCAGGAAGGAACATTGGTTTGGGTGGAGACCCATAGTGGGTCACAGGGTTCTGTGCAGTCATGTGACCTGGGCTTTGGTGTCCTGAAATCTTTCCTCTTCCTCTTCCTCATCACTGAGTTTTTGGGTGCATAAAGCTAAGACACCTCAGCATAGACACCTTGGGAAGGACCAGGCAGGTGCTGTGTGGGTGTGTTGTCTGGGAGTTTACAAGTGCTGGAGGACCTGTGGGGTGGCATACACACATTTCTACTGACCCTCTGTCCCTCCATGAGGCTGGGGGAGTGGTTTCTGCAGCTATACATGATCTGACATGGGCATTCTTCTCTGCCTTCTCTGTGTCATTGCCTGTGAGTACGGTGCATGACTGCGTGTGTATACACTCTCAGGACATCCGTGTGTGTGCATGACTGGGTGCACATGTTTTAGGTTCAGACATACATGCCGAGTTTGGCTTATGTGTTGCTGGGGATCAAACCCAGGACTTTATGCATGCTAGGCAAGCACTCTACCAGCTGAGCTACATAACCGGCCCTTAAAAACTCTTTAACAAAGTTTATTTTAGTGGTGTATTTGTGCGTGTGCATGTACATTTGCATATGTGCCTATAGAGTCAGGAAGGGAACATCTAATCCCTTGGTTTTGGGATGTGATACATGTGGTGTGTGCATGCATGTGATGTGTGTTGTATGTATACATGTGTTCACTAATAGCTGTTAGTGAACCACTATGAATGTGTTTGTGTGATGTTTGTGAATATGTTGTGCATGTGCTGTGTATGTGTCAGTGTAGTATGTACATATGTGGTTTGTGTATTGTGTATGTGTGTATGATGTGTGTATGCATATTATGTGGTGTGTGTGTAATGTGTATGTGTATTGTGTGGTGTGTTGTTTATGGTATGTGTGGTATGTGTGGTGTGTGTGTGTGTGTGGTGTGTTTGTGTTTTTGTATGGTCTATGTGTGTGTGGTCTATGTTGTATGTGTATGTGGCATGTATGTGTGCAGTGTATATGTCTGTGGTTTGTGTGTGATGTGGTATGTGCATGTGTGGTATATATGTGTGTGGTATATATATATGTGTATAGTGTGTGTGGTGTATAAGTGTGGTATATGGTGTATATGTGTGTGGGAAGCATATATGTTTCACATGTGTTCAGGAATGTGAAGGAAGAGGCCCAGGGGGAGGCTGTCTGCAAGCCAGCTCTGAAGCCTGGACCAGCTCCTCTTCTCGTCCTGGACTCCAGGACCTCCAGGTCAGGACCATCAGGTGCTTCCTTTTTTAGCCACTGGCTCTGTTATACCAGCCTAGCAAAAGCGTCCAGGGGCCTAGAAGTGTGAATACGCCTTGTCCTCAGCTCACTTCTCACCTGGGAGACCATTCCACAGGGGTCTGAGCCAGGATGGCCGCTGCCCCAAGATTGCAGTTCCCAAGGCCCTGACCGAAGGCTTTGGCTCCTCTGCTCCCTCCTGGAGTCTTCCAGAAGCCATCCCCCTCTAGGCTCCACAATGGCCAGGCTAACTTCCTCCTAGAGCACCTGGCAAGTCCTGACTTCATTGTCTCCAAGGCGAGAATGTCTTCCTGCCTCATCTCCCTCCTTCCCCAGCTGCTCTCCTACAAGCGGCCAGTGCCTCTGAGAGTCTCACCCAGAAAGTGGAGCCTCAGGTATTCTCTGAGAAGGAGCTCTGCCTCGCCCTCCCTTCCCCACTCATCTGCAACCTAACGGCCACCATTTATTTTTCTTCATTTGCTCTGCTAGCGGTGAGAAGCTGATGTCCTAATAGCGCTTGTCCCCCCACCTGATCCTGGAGTCCCTAAGAGTACAGAGCCTCCGGTCTCGCCCTCAGCTTCTCTCACAGACCGAGTGCCGATGTGGACAGTGGGCAGCTTCTGCCTTTTCGGGTCCCTCTGCTGAGCCCCAACACTGAACTTTCAGGTCTCGTGTTCTTGGCCAACAGCCCCACAGACTTGGCTCAACCAAACTAAGCTGACTCTGACCCGTGGGGGAGGCTTGTCCTGGGTCCCCTGGCTCAAACTTGTCCTTGTCACTCCGTTGCCTTCCTCTCCTGACAGTCCCCACATCCAGTCAACCGCGAACTCCTCCAGCCTCTTCCAAATGCTTCTCACACCCACTGCTGCTGACGCCATTTAAGCCTCAACTTAATATCTCTCTGACACTCGCATGTCTGTCTCCCTTGGCTGCTTGGGACAGGGCACCAAAACGGCCGTGACTTCAGCGCTCTCTCATGTTAACCAGTCTGGAGACGGGAAGGCTGGCTTGAGTTTCCTTCAGTCTGGCTAGTCATTGCACATGCTCTTTGTCCTCTCGAACCCAAGTGGCTGCTAAAGCTTTGGTCACGTCAGCTGTGTGCAGCCAGCAGGGAGGAGAGGAGTAGACGCAGAGGCGGAAGCCTGGGTCAGCAGTCTTTAGACAATGGTCAGAATTCGCCACCTGTCAATTCTGCATAGATTGTATTGGTTGTGACTCTGCCTGTGGGAAATATGGCTGTGATAGAGGCTGGGCACTAATGATCTTGGTTAATAGATATTCATGTGACTGGTTAAAAAATGCAGACTTGTCTGATTAAGGAAGAGGGCAAGGCTGTTGCCTCCTCTCATCCTTACTGCAAACCCCTCCTTCTAATTTTCCCTGGACACAGTACAGTAGCAGTGATCTTTCTAAAAGTGCACATTCATGTACAAGCGCTAGATTTCACAAAAGGAAACATGAGGTTCTGGTGTAATATGCATCCCAGAGAAATGAGGAGCAAATGTTTCTATCTGAGACTGTCCCGAGTACAATGTAAATACCAACCCCAGACAAGCCATTTGTGTTTTACCAGGAATTCAGGGCTCACTAGTGCCTGCCATTATTAACGCACACACACACACACACACACACACACACACACTCACACACACTCCTTTCAATGCCCCCACCTCCGCCCCATCCTCTGTAAAAGGCTCCTCATAGGAGCTGCCCAGACCTTGGCAGTCTGCACAGGGGTTTGCATCCCCCAGAGCACTCACTAACCCACAGACTTCGAGCCTTTCATCTTCTGGGATGTGTCTAGGAAGCCCGTGTTCCCAGAAAGTCCATGGCTCCTGAACCTCCGTGTTCCTGGGGTCATGGTAGGGGTGAGGAATTACTGAGGAGTCGATTGGTGTAGATCCATACCACAAACAGGGACAAGGTGGGAGTTGCTTCTTGAGCCTCAGGACTCCCTCTCCAGTGCTCTCTGTGGTCCATGTGGGTCCTGAGCTGGAATCTCTGTTTGTTATCCTCTCCCACGTGAGACCCAGGTTCCCCCAGCATACATCGGGTTAAGCCAGCCCCAGAGTTAGGAGCTGGTGGGCCTGTGGAGCCCTTCCTGACAATGAAGCTAATGAGTCCCTCCTTGCTGCTTTCTCTCACACAATAACATTTAATCATCATTTGCACAGCAGATGAGGCGTCCGCGGCAGATGCGATTCTGCGTGAGTGGTGATTCTTGCGTGTGGGCACCATTCCTGCTGTCCCAGGCACACCTGACAATCTGGGGCTGGGGCAGGCTGCACGAGGGGGCCGGGGGTACTGTGAGCACCCATGTGCCAGGGATCTGCCTCTGTGGTGTGGGGGAGGTGGGCCACGGAGGCACGTGTCTGCCTGTGGCGCAACTGGCCTGGGAGCAGGAGCTGAGGGTCTTGGCTGTGGATGAACCGTGGCCTCCTCTGAAAGTGTACATGGGTGGAGGGGCTTGGGTATATGAGAATGAGGTATCCAAAAGTGAGGGACATGCAACAGGGCAGCAGAGACTCCAGGTATGTGGGACTGGGGGTGTGTGCATGCCTAGAGTCCTTCTGGGTACCTGGAGGACTTGTCTATGGTCAGGTATATGCATGGCACACGTATGATGCTCACTTCACACATCAATACAAAAACTGACACTGTGAAGTTGACTTTGTAGCCTGTAACTGTTGCCCCAAACCTGCACATGCTTTTTTGTGCACACAGACAAGTGGACATATGTGTTCTGTGTGTCACATGGAGCTATCCATTCTTGTGACAACGTATACAATACCTTTGACTGGGAGCTTATGGAGGTGACACATATATGCATGGGTGTGGCCTGAATGGGAAAATGCATTCACTCATTGAAGAGAACCAGTGACACACATGCGAACATGAGCTTGAGAATGTTTGCAGATACATTGCATGCCTTGTATGTAAACAGATGCACACATGAACGCTTGCCTCTATGGCATACATAACATGCTGGCCTGTGATTGCATTTGCAGACCTACAGGATATCCTCTGTGTGCTCAGTGGTGCACATGCATGTCTGTACGGCAGACACAGGCAGGAACATGTCTTAGGGTGCACCGTGTGAGTGCATCCTGTGCCGGCATTCTCTTGCGGCCACTGGAGCGTGAACTCCCTCTTCAACCCGGGGCTGACAGGGCCACATTTGCAAAATGCTCAGCGGCCAGTGACAGAGCTGGCTGGAGCACGCTGGCTGGCAGGAGGTAAGTGGAGCTGCTGAATCGTGACCCAGGGGTGGGCGGTGATGACGGCTGGCTGACGGATGAGATGCGGCGCCGAGCCGCCCCCTGTGGCAGCAGCCGGCTCTCTGAGTTGCCTGAGTCAGGGAGGCAGGCATTGGATCTTGACCTGTGGTGCTCGGGCTGCCTCCGTCTCTCTCTGCTTTGTGTCCACGGCCACGTGAGCAAACTGGTATAAACCAGAGATTCAGGCCAGTGGTGGATGGTGGTGGACCAGCCTATACTCAACCTCCATCTTGCTCCTAGACCTGCCCTCTTTCTGGAGCACCATCTCCTCTCCTCGGCAGCCTCTCTGTCCTGTGTTTCACGTTGTCTAGTTCCTGTGCAGAGCTATTGCTGGGTGGGCATGGGTGTTTGTAACAGTCTGAGGTCCACACTGTCTCCTTCCTTCCTTCCTTCCTTCCTTCCTTCCTTCCTTCCTTCCTTCCTTCCTTCCTTCTCTTCCCCTCCCTCCCTTCTTTTCTTCCTTCTTTCCTTCCCTTTTTCTTTTTGCTTGTTCTTTTGAGACAGGTCTGAATGTAGCACAAGCTGGCCTTGAACTTTTGTGTAGCTAAGAATGATCTTGACTTTCTGATCCCCCTGCCTCTGCCTCTGCCTCTGCCTCTGCCTCCAGAGTGTTGGGTTTACAGACCTGTGCTGGGGATAGAACTTAGAATTTTGTGCATGTCAGGTGAGCACCCTATTGACTGAATTACGTGTCCTGCCGGACTTTGTGCCCTTGAGTAAAGCCCTCTTGATCCGTGAGCTTGGGGTTCTTTATATCAGTTTTGTAAAACGGAGCTCAAAAGAACCACACTTTCAAATGGAACAGGTCAGGGTACATAAAGAGCTAGACATGGCACAGAATTAGTGAGTCTCATATGAATTCATGTTTATCATTCGATGTTGCTTAGTGAGTCAGGTATGCTGTTATCATTATGGCCAGTACCATCACTGTCACTCAGCCTGATTCTGGAATTCTTGGTCAATTACATTAATACATCCCTTTTTCATTCAGGACCTCCCAGTCTTTTCTCACGATGATGCTGGAGAAAAGTTGGATGACAACAAAAGGGGATTTTGTTTGTCTTTCATTTTACTAGTGGCCTTGTGAAGAGGGCAGACATTATGATGAGAAGACCCTCATCTATGAGCTCCCAGGCCGAGTTGGGTGTGCCTTTTTTAGTTCCTGGTGGCACTATTCTCTGCCTAAAACAGGCAGATAATTTGGGACTCCTGGGGGCCTTGTGAGACTAACCATCAAAGGCAATGCACTCCATGAGCTCTTTTACAATCAGCCCAGATGATCAGAGATGCTCAGAGGGTGCTTGGTGCGAGTGGGCACTCTGTAGATCCCGGGAAGGGACTGAACATATGGGATGCCTCAGGGCCTTGGGGAAGCAAGAGCTAGGCAGCAGCTGAGATAAAGGGGGCTGGAGGTACCTTCCTTGTAACCCCAACCCAGAACTAGGAGAAATCACCAGAGGCTTGAGGACCACAGACTGGGTAGGTTGGCAGTGTTACATGGATGGTGACATTCAGACAGGTCAGGACATGCTGAGGGTTGATGGTGTGGTTTTTGTTTCAAGATGCCACACCAGAGCACTGTCTCCTGCTCCTCCTCCTGCTCCTCTTCCTCTTCCTCCTTCTCTTTTTCTTCTTCCTCCTCCTCCTCCTCCTCCTCTTCTTCTTCTCCTCCTCCTTCTCCTTCTCCTTCTTTTTTTTTTTGGTTTTTACGAGGCAGGGTTTCTCTGTATTGCTTTGGAGGCTGTCCTAGAACTCGCTCTGTAGACCAGGCTGGCCTCGAATGCACAGAGGTCCGCCTGCCTCTGCCTCCCGAGTGCTGGGATTAAAGGCGTGCACCACCAACGCCCAGCAGTCCTTCTCCTTCTTCATTTTTTTTTCAGACTGGGTTCTCTGTGTAGTAGCCCTGGCTGTCCTGGAACTCACTTTGTAGACCAGGCTGAATTCGAACTCATTGAGATCCATCTGCCTTTGCCCAGCCAGAGTGCACAGTTTCCACTTATTTTAACACATTCAACTTGGACCAAGTTGTCTTCTCTTTGTGCCTCAGTTTCCTCACCTATAAACTGAAGTTACCCTGTTGGTTATGAGCTAACTTTGGGGAAGTGTTCAATGTTGGATATTAAAATTGCATTTTGACCTCACCATCACCATGTAGAGTCATGGTTTGAATATCTTGTGCACTCTGATGGGTAGAGGACAGAGGTACAGAGAGCATGAGCAGGTTGTTCAAAGTCACACAGTGGGCAGACCTCAGAGCAGGAAGCCCAGAGGGTGAGTCAGGATCCGTGGGATTCTTTATTCCTGTCCAGCCCTTCCACTCTGCGGCCTAGTCAGGTCATGTGTCCAGTTTGGACCCGTGACATTGTATCCCTCTTGACCCTGCTTGAGGGGATCAGAGTCAGTCAAAGCAACTGTGTGTGTGTGTGTGTGTGTGTGTACAAAACAGGCTTGGGGTGAGAGGTCCTGCCTTGTCTCGGCTGTTAACAGCTAGGTGACTTTGAAACAGTCACCTTGAGGGTCCCTTGTAGGAAGAATGTGACTCCCACATCCCTGTCTCACTCACCACCCATGTCTCTGCCTTCAGCCACCACAGTGGTCCTCAGAAGGTGAATAAATGTCTGTAGAGCGGTGATTGTAAGACAGTAGTGGCCCCCTGAACTCCCTCCCAGTCTCCTAGGTGACTCAATGGTTGCACGTGGGACTGGTGTGAATTCTAGCTCTTGAAGGCTGGACCTCTTTCACCGAGGTTCAAGGTGAGCAAAGCTGTAGATTTCTCAGTTCAGCCTTCAAGATTGTCCCACAGCCTTCTCTGCCTCAGCCTCCTCCTCCCCCTGGTGAGCCAGTTCAGGAACCATCTGCTTGCCGGAAGCAGCCTCATTCTGCAACCTACCCAACCCAGCCTCGGCAGATGCTTGTGCGCCCCCCCCCCATGCTCTCGCTTGCCTGGCCACCTCATCCGTCTCAGGCTCCTGCTTCAAGACCCAGCAGGCCCCAGGAATGATCCACTCTCCCTCCTGTACTCCCAGGCTTTGCTGCTTCAGTCTGCTTCATCAAAGGTGTTGCTGCCAGTAGCCTCTGTCTTTGTCTCCTGGGCCTTCAGCTACTGGACGGCAGGAGCTACTTACCAGGGCCAGCCAGATGGCTTACTGGGTGAAAGTGCTTAGCCACCTGAGTTGGGTCCTGGAACCCACCATGGAAGGAGGGAACCAACTCTTGAAAGCTGTCTTCTTTTTTTTTTTTTTTTTTTTTGGTTTTTATGAGACATGGTTTCTCTGTATTGTTTTGGAGGCTATAGCCCGGCCTCGAACTCACAGAGATCCGCCTGCCTCTGCCTCCCAAGTGCTGGGATTAAAGGCGTGCGCCACCACCGCCCGGCGTGAAAGATGTCTTCTTTCTATGTGGGATGCGTTACATACACACACAGATGTGCCCCCAATAAAATGTTAATGATAATGATAATAATAATAGAACTACCTATGTGTGTAACTTTGGATATGCTGTTGCTGTGACCCTGTTTCCAGGTCTCTGAGCTAGGGCAGAATGTGTGGTGGCATTCAGGGCACACCAGCTACCTCTACATCACCACCACGGACCTTTTTGGAATGGTGAGAAGGAGTGGGAGGGAGTTTCCTGGGAAGGTGACAAGGTAACCAAGGAACATTTTCCGAGTACTTCCTACATGTCAGGGAGGCGCTGAGATTGGAGCTCAGCATCCACTAACCTCCTTTTTAGCCCCTATCACCCTGCTTTCCAGCTAGGCCAACCGAAGCTTCAGCAGTAGGTGGCCTGGGTGAAGGGTGGCCAGCTACCAGGAGCTGGGATTCACACCAGGCCCACGGGTAACACTGAGTTACCCCAGAGGAGCAGGGAGGCGGGGAGGACAGAAGACAGCCACTATCTTATAAACAGGTCCCATGTAGCCCAGGCTGCTCTCAAACTCATGAAGTAGCCAAGGGTGTCTTTGCTTTTCCCTCCCAAGTTCTGGGATTATGGGTCTGGGCCCAGTCCAGGAGAATCTTAAGTTGGAATCTAGAGAGGGAAAGACCCCAGCTCCCACAACAGACAAATAAAGCCACCACTGTGCACACCCTTTTCCTCAGCTCAGCTTGTCTCAGCGTCCTTGCCAGGGAGCTGGTTCTGATGTAGCCCCAGAAGCAGGGAGACTCTGCAGTTGCTAGGCACAGGCTTCCCTTCAGAGGGGGCCAGGGGCTGACAGTTGGGATCAATTCCTCTTCCCTTGGAGACACCCGGCTTCCAGTAACCACAAGGATAAGGATAGTAACAAAGGCGAACATTTATTGAACACCTACTCTGTGCCAGGCACTGCCCAACAACTTAACACATGACCCCTTCTCATCCTCTCAAGTCTTCGAGGTAGGCGCTGTTATTAACCTCATTTGACAGATGAGGAAACTGAGGCCCAGAGAAATGAGGCGACTTGTCCAGGCAGCTGGTCAGTGCCAGAGGCTCCACCCCTTGCTGTCTGGGTGTCCCCGGGCAGGCCACGCCCACTTCTCTGGGGGCTCTCCCATCTGGTACCTTTGGGACACCACCTCATTGTTTCTACAACAACGCAATCGGTCTCTGGGTAGTTCCCAGCACACAGTAGGTGCTTAGTAAATGAACAGCCCTTCCTTCATCTTTACTGGCGCTCCAGAAAGCCTTGGGGCGGGCATGGCAGCAGAGCCCTCCTCTGCTTGCTTCTCTCAGATCCTTTCCCCCTTCCGCGGTCCCTTCCAACCCCAAAGCTGTGTGCAGGCCAGCGTCCCCTCCCTTCTCCTGACGCTGGCCACCACCCCGCACCCCTGAGTCCTCGCAAGCTTCACCCCTTGGGGGCGTGTCGCGGCGCGGGGGCCATGCAGGTCCCCTCCTGTCGGGCCGCGCTGCCGGACTGGCAGGGCTTGGGGCTAGGAGGCCGGGGCCTCGTCGTCTCCGCGGTGGCCGGCGTAGAGCGCGGCCAGCGGTCGGAAGCGCGGGCCCCAGGCGCGGAGAAAGGCGAAGTCCTGCTCGGAGCCGGTGGAGCCGCTGTGCAGCGAGCTGAGCGAGGCGGCCGGCGAGCCCGCGCCCTCGAACGCGTAGGTCTGGAAGGCGTCGTAGGGCGGCACCGACAGGTCCGCGTCCGCCAGCGCCACCTTGCGGCTGATGAAGTCCCTGAACACCGAGAAGTCCGGCTCTGGGCTCGACGGCCCCCGAGGCAGCGAGTGGCGCTCGGAGGAGGAAGCAGCCTGTGGGGGACTGGCCGCGCCCCCGCCCGCGTCGCCACCCTTGAGCTCCCCGAAGTCGTAGAGGCTCCGCAGCGCTGACATGTCATAGGCCTCGGTGTCCTGCTCGCCGCCGCCCTCGTCGTTGTATTTGATCACGTTGTCTCGCATGTCCTCGTCCACATCCGAGCTCAGGTGGCTCTTGTGGTGACGCCTGAGGGTGAGGATCAGCAGAGCCAGCACTGCGGAGATGGGGGACAGGGAGACAGAGTGGTGAGGGCGCTGCCTGACCTCCCTCCATCCCCCAAACCCTACAGCAGAGCGTCATAGTCCCTAAAAGTCCCCATGGGTTTCCCGTTCCTTACAGTGAGAACTGAGCTGACACTCAGGCGGTGAGCTATTCATCTCAGGAGGTATGCAAATTGCAGTTATATGGCTAGTGGGACTGGGGTTGCCCAGCAGAGCTGTGCTAAGGATTTACACTCGATTTGAGGGTCACCCGTCCTCGGCTCTAGACGCTGTAAAGGTTGAAGGCACCCATCTTCTGTCCTTGCCCTCCTCTGTCCACCCCAGAATCCTCTGCTTCCCATTTCTCCGTCAGGACCCCCAGGGTTCTGTCCCGACAGCTCTAGCCAGGTCCAGTGACCCAACTCCAAGCTGCCAGGGGAAGGACTCTTCCCTGTCTCTGGTCTCAGTGTGGCCTCTCCGCCACCAGCAGGGACTTTGTAACAACCGTGGGTCCCTTTCCTCCTTTCAGCTAGAGAGGGACAGCTCACCGCAGCCCAGGTCCTGCCAAGTTAATCCCAATTAATATCCTCTGGGACCTGAAAATGCCCCCCTAGCTTGGTGCCTGGTATGGAACAAGCATTGAATGTGTGCTTGCTTGCTTGCTTGCTGAATGAATGAATGAATGAACGAGGAGTTGCCTGGAGACCAGATTGAGAGGAGGAGAGAATGAATGACAGATTCTTTATGCTTCTTGCCCTTCTTCATCTGGCCGCCAAGACTTCACCCAAAGTTAAAATCATCCTTCTCTTTCCCCATCTCCCTCCACCAGGGCTCGGAGTATGTGATGGAGACCGGGAAGAAAGGATGTAAGAGCTGGAGGATGGGAAGGGCGCTGTGACATGCTGTCTTCTAGACTTGGCTGTTGCGCTCTGGTAGCTGTGGGAATATGCACAAGCTCCAACCAGTAGACATTCCAGCAAGGACGGGGAGGGGCCAGCAGGGCCTCACCCTTAGTCCTAAAGCTGCATTGGCTGGAGCTGAGGGAGGAAGAGTCGTTTTTTTTCAGGGATGCGGTCACTGGTAGGCTGACCAGGCCCCAGTGGACAGCCACACATGCAGGCGGCACTAACGGGACTCTGGGTTATGACAGAGGAGACACAAAAAGGACCTGCGGGTGGGAAGGTGACATGCAGGGAAGTCTGGGGGATTGTGGGTAGATGCAATCCAGATACACTGTATACATAAATGAAATAAAAATGATTTTTAGTTTGCTTTATGTTGTGTGTCTGGGTGTTTTGCTTGACTGTATGTATGTAGTGCTGGTCAGTGCCAGAAGAGGGGTCAGATCCCCTGCAACTGGAGTCACAGACAGTTACGGGCTGCTGTGTGGGGAATGGGAATGAACTCAGGGTCCTCTGGAGAGCAGCCATTGTTCTTAACTGTTGAGTCATCTCTCCAGTCCCAGGAATGAATTTAAAGAAAATCTCTTGCTCAGTGATGAATCCTATTGTGGAAACAGTCCAGCATCTGAGAGGGATTCAGTGGATGGATTTGTAAATAAATGATGGTGGATGGATGGGTGGATACATGGGTGGACAGACACATGCCAAGCCCTGTGGCAGGGTTTAGACTCCGTGCGGTTCCAGACAGACGCAGCCAGGCCTGTGACCAGAGCCAGATGTGAGGGTCACAGCGTGGGGTACGAGCTCACCCCCTAACACGGTAGTTTATAACAGGGAAGGGAGTTGGGGCCGGACACAGGCCTTGCGGGAGGGCTGGAGGGAAAGACGGTGTCGAGAGAGACGTGGAGAAGATAGATGGACAGCGTTTGGAGCTGGAGACCTGGAGCTGTGGCGGGGATGCCCACGAGAGCAGATGGCGGGGCTTGCGGGCGGCGGGCGACAGATGTGCCAGACCTGATCAGTGATTCCGCCCGTCACCTTTAGAGCACTGATGTGCACTTTCTTCGTTTGTGGGCAATTAGGCAGAAATTTGTTTGCACTGCTTCGGAAAATGAAACCGCTGTAAAGTGCACCCTCTGGAAAAAGGGTTGCTGAGCTGTGGGCCGTGGTGGGGAGGGAGGAGGCTGCACTCCTGGCTTGACAGGGTCTGCCCAGAGCCTCTGCAGGGATCTGAGGGGTGCAGGAGGTGGCTGGAGGATGGGCAGCACAGGGGGGTTGTCATTTCCTGGGGGACTAGGCAGGGCCGCTGAGCATGGTCCCCAGAGAACTCCTAGCTCTGTCTACAGTCTGTACCTGGGTGGCCATGATGTGACAGCAGTCCAAGACTGTTCACATCTCTTCTCATCAGAGACACGGGTTCAAATGGTTTTTGTTATCGGTGTCTGCAATGTCTAAAGACATTGTCCCAGGTGGCAGAGTTAGAGGTGGAGACACAGACTCAGGAGACTTAACCTGTGTCACTGAAGCTAAGCCAGATAGCCTCTGTGACCCTCAGTTTCTTCATCTGAGGAACGGGTTGATACACCTGGCCGTGCAGCCCTGCTTCTCTTTATGGAGAACAGATAAGGGCACTAGACAAGAGAATTGAAAAACGACGTTTGCTGTCCCTCACCACCCCTGCCTCTTTGAAGCAAGGTTTCATATCCAATAGGTTTGTCTCAAACTCCCTATGTAGCCAAAGATGACCTTTGACTTCTGAGACTCTTGTCTCTACTTCTGAGGTGTTGGGAATCACAGCCTTGCACCATTACCCTGACCTATGTAGTACCTGGGATCAAACCCAGGGCATCATGTATGCTGGACAAGCATTCTACCAGTCAGGCCACACCTCAGCTCCTTGTTTCTTTTTATTGATAAAGGGTGTCATTCTGTAGTCCAGGTTGGTCTGGAACTTACTACATAGCCCAGGCTAACCTCTAACTTGCAGCAATCCTGCCTCAGCTTTCCAAGTGTTGAGATTCCAGGTGAGCCACCAGCCTGGGCTATACATGTGGTTTTAAACACTAGGGGGTGCTGAGCTGTGTGAGGGGCACTGTCTGCACTTCAGAGACTTCCCACAGGAGGGGCAAGCAGAGGCTGGAGGCGGGTCTAGCCAGCCTATCCTTATGGAGTGGAGACAGAGGCTCCCTTCTCGGGAGCAGTAATGGTAGGATGCTCTTGGACTCACCGATCAGAATGAGGACACAGACCAAGAGAGCAATGAGTGCGCCGGGGCTGAGGGAGGCAGCCATGACGAAGGCAGTGGTGTTGCAGGACTGGATGGTGCCGGAGCTGTCACAGCCACAGATGCGGATGGTGAGGGTGCCTGTGCTGCTCAGAGTGGGTGGCCCGCTGTCCACAACAAGGATGGGCAGGAGGAACACATCCTGCTCTTGCCGATTGAAGCCCATGTGCTGTGTGTGCACAGCGGCTGTGTTGTCTGTTTGGGAGAAACCGGCAGCGTGTGACTCAGGGCTGGGCCAGACCCCAGCGCAGCCACACCCTGATGCCGCCTTGAGGCCTGCCTCTTCACACCCCAAACTGCCTCTCAAGGATCCACACATCTGTCCCCTTATCTACCCCAATTCTGCCCCAGCTGCTGAAGATCCTCGAGCTCCCAGAGCCCATGGGTGTCCTCAGCTGTCCCGGGATTCGGCTCCTAGCTGTCTTAAGCGTGTTTTCATCAATTCTAAGAGTTTTTGTTCCCAGCTGTGCCAAGGTACTGTCCTCAGCTAATCCAAGATTCTGTCCCCAGCTGGGCCAAGGTCCTGGCCTTGGCTATGCCAATTTTTTCCCCCATTGATCTCAACAGCTTGCTTTGTCCCAGATTCTACTCCCATTTCAAATGCAGTCTGCTTTTAGGAGTCCTGTGGTCCTTGGTTGTGGTTTGCTGGACCTTGACAAATCCAAGGTCATCAGAGGTGGCTGGCAACACTGGCTGGCACATGCCTATGGCTGAGGGGCCTTTCTGCCCTCCGTGTTACTCGTGAGTTCTGGAGTGTGGGGTCTCATTAAGAAGCTGAGCTTCCGGGCTGGGGACACAGCCTTCATGGTCAGATGAGAGGACCATAGAACCCCAGACTCTCTACCCAACGTTTTACTTTTTACACAGGCGTTCAGAAAGAGGGGCAAACCACACAGTGGTACCTATTGCCCAGCATGAGCTTGCTATAGACCGGGAAAAACCGGCAAAGGGGCAGCTGCTCTGGCAGCAGAGAGTGACAGGTGGCACCCACTTCCTCTCCTTTTCTCGTCTCCTCCACATCTGTCGCACATGTGCCAGGCAGCATTGACCCTTGCTTTCTGGGGGCTCCTTTTAGTCCTGCACAGTGCGGTGGTCTGAAGGGCTGAGAGGCCCAGGGTTGACAGTCCATCTCTGTGCTGTGCCCACTGCTTGCCTGCTGGGCCCAACTCTCCTTAACTTCCCTGTCACCGTGGGTTCTCGCCTCAGACTTGGGAGCCCAGAGTCCCTTCCCATTGTTGTGGGTCCCGGGTAGCTCGAGGAAACCTGTGCTTGTGTGGCAAGGCAAACAGATCTTCCTGGGGCTAATTTGGGAGGAAATCCCAGCCCGAGGCAGAGCCAGTCTCCGCTGCCACTGCTTCTCAATAGTTCCTGCTTCCCAATGGTTTCCACAAGCCTGGTTTTCTTTACCATGGACACCGTAGTGAGAAAGAGCCCTCGGGAAGACTGATTCATGACCTTGGACACACAGATGAGGTGGGCAGCTGTCCAGATGTGACAAGGTTCAGTGTCTTATTCTACCCACCGCTATGCACATTTGAACATTTCCGTGCAAGTGTTAGTGACACCGTGGTCACCTGCACTAGCCTGCTCCGTCCTCAGTGTCCTCACCAGTAAACAGAACCAGGGTCTCACCTAGCAGTGAGGATGGATAGAATCACTCCCAGCACACAATTCCTCGTAAACGCTGGTTAATAGTTCTCCCGAGGCCACACCCCACACCTACTCCTGTCTGGATGTCCCTGCCTTGCTTCTGCAAGACTCTGCTATCTAGTACATCCTCTCTGCCTTCTTGCCTGGGCAAATTCCCCATCCATCATGTTCCAGCAAGATATCACCTCTTCTCCGTAGCCTCCTTTGGAAGTGGAGACTTCCCTGGGAAGGAGGGATTTACGGTTCCAGTGCCATGCACAGTTCTGTTGCAACACTTGTTACCTTGTAAGAAGCAAATGTGTGCCTGTTTCTCCACTATTGGCCAGCTGGACTCTGGCCCTATGCCAGTCTCAAGAACAAAGTTTGAAGGGACCACAACTCTTGGGCTAAGTGGCAGCCAAGGGTCAGCACCTCAAGTTCTGGCTTGGCCTCTGGAGCCTCCTGTTAAAGGTTGAGGCAGCTCAGGCTAAGAAAACACTGCCTACCTCCAGGGAAGAGAGGAGGTTAACTGCAGAGGGCAAAGAAGGGGATATATTAGCCGGTGGGCATTTGAAGCACACATTTAGCTATCCTAATCATGGCTAGGACAGGGTCTCCCTTGGTGTATGTGGAAAACTGAGCCTCAGTAAGAAGTGACTGGTGTGGCTGGCACGGTGGCCCAGCAGGTGAAGGTGCTGACATCAAGCCTGATGACCCAAGTTCCATCCTTAGGATCCACATGGTGGGCGGAGAGAACCAACTCATACAAGTTATCCTATGACATCCAATGCCATGTGGCATGCCTTCCCCCTTCCCACTCAGGACACAAAATAAGTAAATGCCACTTTAAAAACTTAAAGAAGTGACAGTGGGGCTGGAGGGATGGCTCAGCTGCTAAGAGTACACATATGCTCTTGTAGAGGACAGGTGTTCCCGGCACTCATATTGGGTAGCTCACAACTGCCTGTAACCCCAGCTCCAGGGGAGCCCATGCCTGTGATCTCCACCAGCACTTGCACTCATGTGTACACACACACACACACACACACACACACTTTAAAATAAAAGAATAGTGACTTGTTTCTTCATCATCCATCCATCACCTGTCCATCTGTCTACCCATCCATCCTTTATCTATTCACCCACTAACCCATTCATCCGTCACCCATCTATAGACCCATCCATCAATCTATCTGGCCTCCATCACCCATCTATAGATCTACCTACCCATCCATTCTCTAGCTTTCATGTGTACACATCCACAATCCACCTTCCACCTCCCATCATCCACCCATCCTCCATCACCCACAGATGTATCTATCCATCCTTCTCTAGACCTCGTCCATACATTCACTTTCCATCATCCGTCCACACATACACATACATCTCCCTTTGACGTCCATTAATAGATCTATCTACCCATCAGTTTTCTAGTCTTCGGACATTTGTCTACCTTCTAGCACCCATCCGTCTATCCTCCATTTACTCACCATCCTCCATCTGAGATCTATCTGTCCTCCTGCACTCACCCACCCACCCCCATTCATTTATGCTTCCATTCTCTGTATCCCACCGACCCACCCACTCTCCATCATCTGCCTGTCCACCCATCATCCATGCATCCTCTGTCTGCCCATTTAATCCCTCACTATCCATCCATCCTCCTTCCGCCATCCATCAACTTCCACACATTCATTCACCCTCCCTCGTTTTCCATCTACCAGTCCATTTCCTTCCTTCCTCCCTCCCTCCCTCCCTCCCTCCCTCCCTCCCTCCCTCCCTCCCTCCCTTCCTTCCTTTTCTCCCTCTCCTCTTTCCCGTCATTTTTCTCTCTTCCTTCTGGAGTTCTTCATTAAGGCTTGCAAGCCAGGCTGCCTGCTGGCTGCTGAGGGGAAACAATGGAGAGCTAAGTCAGCTGTTGCCGGGATCAGAGCTCAGACGCCAATGTGAGAGACAAACACTAATGGAAGGGGCCCACACCACAGCTCTGTTGTCATGGGAGCATTGGGAAGGGCCAGTGCAGGAAGAGCCTGTGAGAGGACCTGACCGTGTTTGGAGAGTCTGAGAGAGTTTCTGGGGATAAGTGACAGATGTCCCAGTGAGGTTCATCCTAGGTGGAAGAGTCCAGGAAACGAGAGCAGCCCGTGCGCTGGTGCTGAGGCTGGGGCATAGCCTGTGGTTGGAGGAAGGCAGGGCCTGTCCTGGGAAGTTTAGCAGGCCAGTTTTCGTAAGGAACTTGAGCTATTTTCTGAAAAGCAACAGGGGGCCATTGATTCGTGGGCTTTAAACCAAGAAGTGACCCAGTGATGCATCATTCATTCATTCCACAGCAAATCTGAACGGAGCACTCTCTATATGTCAGGATTATTGGAGACATGGCTGTGAATAAGATAGACATAGTTTCTGTCCTGGCTTGAACCTGCCTGGTGGCCAAGGACACTTATAACAGAAAATGCAGGCATTGACATGGACTACAGGTCGGAAGCCGTGGTGTGTTTTGTGTGAGACAATAGCAGTAGTGGCAGCAGAGGGTAGCAGACAGATTTGAGAAATGAGAGGCTGGCCCTGGCCCAGCCTCCAATTGCCAAGCAAGACAGAGAAGCTGTCTCAGGGTTGCTGTCTCCCAGTATGCAGCCAGATGTTCTGAGCGCTCAGAGCCCTGCCATACCTCCGCCCAGTGGAAGGGGATTCCTGGGGTATTGTCCTGACCCCATTCAGCTACCTTCCTCTGGGAAGCCACTGACCACTCTAAGCTCGCCCCACCCTTCTAGGCGGGACGGGTGCCCGGGAGTAGCATCCATCCATCTGGCCTGACATCCATCAGCGTCAATCCCTGGCTGCAAAGGCAATATTTATAAATCACATTTCCAAACTGGCTACACATTTGTACAAAGAAGCAGATGGGTTGGGGTAGCCGCTTGTCACCTAAGATATTTATATGGTGAGGAGGTGGGGGTTGGCATGTTGAGGGAGGGGGCTGAAGGACTGGAGGAAGGGACTTTCCATGGCTTCTCTGACTTCATCAGATTAAGGTTACCCTGTCTCCAAAGCTTACACTAGAGGACCACCACAGAAGGGAGTTCTGGAGGCCCTAAACTAGGAAGAACAGCAGGGGCAGTACCTCAGACCCCAGAGTTGCTAAGACCTTCGAACTTGGAGAGGCAGGTACAGGACTGATTGTGTCCATGGGCACCAGCTCAGGGTACCAAGGGAGGGATGTGTGGGCTGAGCTGTATTGGTTGTTGAATTGCTTCCAAAAAGATTTAAATAGCCCAGTTCCTTCTACAGCCTTAGCCTTTATCACAGCCATGCCCCTGCCCTTAGTAGAGGGGCCAATGCTAGACACAGGTGCTCCAGGGTCCAGCTCTAGCTGTCATCATTGTCCTCTGGGGTCAGGTGTCAGAGCAGAGGCACTGGATGGTAAAGATTCTTAATGTGACCCCTGAGAACACAGGTGGGTTTAACTTCAGAGGCCTTAAGGCTTCTCCCTGTAGTGGATAGGGTCTGAAACTCTTGGGAGTGACCCCAGGCCTGTTCCAGGACCAGAAGGAGGCAACATGATCTGACCCACGCCCCACCCCCACACCATGCCTCTTGACTTATTTCCTTCCAGTCCTGTTTTTCATCTGTTTGAAACTTGCTGTTTCTGCCACCAGCTTTCACTCTGTTATCTGCGTGACTCACTCCCCGGTTGCTTTTAGTTTCTATTTATTTGTGTATGTGCAAATGTGTGTGTGTGGTGTATACTTGTGCGAGCATGTACATGTGGTGTACTTGCCTGTGTGTGAGAGGCAGAGGTCAGTGTCACGTGTCTTCCTCTATCATTTTCCACCTTACCTTTTGAGGTAGGGTGTTGATGGCCTGGAACTCACTGATTAAACTAGGCTAGTTGGCTGCAAGTTTCTCGGGATCCTCCTGTCCTTGCCTCCCGGTGACAGGATTATGGAAACGTGCCACTGTGCCCAGCTTACACAGGTACCAGGGATTTGAACTCAGGTCCTCATTCTAGCACAGCGGGCACTTTGCCTACCGAGCCAGCTCCTCATCCATTTCAATGCCTATTCAGAGAGGTCCTCCTAGACTACCTTTCGGTTTCAGCTTCATGCCACACATTTTATTGAACACCTACAAGGTGCCAGCATTGCTCTGGGAACCCAAAGGCCGACAACAAACTAAGCAAGGCCCAGACTCTTGAGGGAAAAGGCTGTGATGTCCCTTCTCCCTGGTCACTCATCATGCCTGACACATTATTGATTTGTTTAATTTCTGACTTGCTTCAGTGGAATATGAACTCCACGAGGGTGGAGATTTTCTCCCGCCTGTCATTGTATTTCCAGGACCCAGAGCACAGCTTGCCACGTAGAGACTGTGTCTTAACGGTGCTTAAGAGACTGGAAGAAGAAGGGGAGAGCTTGGGGTCTGCAGCCTACCCCAGTAGCCCTCCTCCCTTGGGGGTACCCAGCCACTTGAGGCGGTGTGTATTAGCCCCATTTTCAGATACTGAAACTGAAGCTTAGAGAGGGACAGTTAGCTGCCAGGAAGTCATGGAGAGCCCCTAACTGAGCCTGGGCTGCCTCCTGGGGTCCTCACTCCTGTCCATTGACATCTGCCTACCTCAACTTTGTTTTTAAAGATTTCCATGACAATTTCAGGAGGACCTCGGGGGATGGAGTATCATGAAGAACTCAGCTCAGGCACGTGAGCAATTTGCTTCTGCAGGGGGGAGACTGAGTCAAAGAACACCTATATTATATAGAAACAGAGGTGTGTGTGTGTGTGTGTGTGTGTGTGTGTGAACCCTATGGGTAGGTGTAGGAGTGAACCCCACAAAGCTATCCGCCCATGAGGGCGGGGACATGTAAACTGACACAGGTAGATATAAAAGGAAGTGAAAGGAAAAGGAACCTCCCTTTTTTTCTCCTGGAAGCCAGCCAAGCTTCTAACTCCTGGTTTGTGCGACTCTCTCTCTCTCTGGTAAATAAATATATTGTTTTCCATATAGCATCGAATATCATTGATAGGTATGGGTATGAAACCCCTAAGTTTAGATGTGAACTGAACCAGACAGGTTCAGCAGGAATGGGCCATGAAGGACTATGCAGGGCATTTTCCTCTGAGACAACTGGGGAGGGGACCACCCTCCATTGTGTCTGTGAGGGTGTCACAAGGGACTTGAGCTGGGGGCACTTTGAGCCAGGTGTGTAGGTTGTGTACAATGCTGCCTTCCTCCATCACTCAGCTCGGAGACTGTCCTCCAACGTCTACCCCGCTGCTCCTCTGGATGCTCTTTTAGGATCATTCCAACTGCCATTCTCTGCCCTCGGGTTACATCCCTTCACTCTGCCAACCCACACCCTGGTTCCTCAGGGCTTGGTGTCAGCCATGACCTGGCTCATGCTCTGTGACCTCAGACCCAGCTCTGGCTCTCATGGAGTCTTAGCTTCTACAGAGGAGGAAGGCAATGCCCCAGCCCCCTCCCTCATGCACGCTGGGGGGGGTGGCTCACAGGTAGCTCACCTTGGATGTCCAGCAGAGAGAAATGAGGGTTGCTGGGTGCTTCTGGTACCAGGCGGAAATAGAAGCGGTGGCCACCCTGGGGCTCATCTCTGTCCACCACACTGATGGTCTGGATAAGCTGCAGGGTGGGGAGGGGTGGGATACATAATGAGGTGGAGTTGGGGGTCTGTCACAACAGCAGCCCTGGCCGTAAGTCCCTCTGGGTACCTGGCCTGGCTTGGCATCCTCACACACAGCTGCCTCGTAGGGTGTAGCCAGCTCTGGGGGATTGTCATTCACATCCAGGATCCGGATCCGTAGGGATGCTCTCGATAGCTGAGCATGATTGTCTGTAAGAAGAGTGAAGAGGAGGGCCAGAAGCTTCAGGGGTGAGATCAGACAGCTGCCTACTTCTGGGAGAGCAGACAGTGTTGATACACTGACAGACACTGTGCATTTTCCAAATGGGGACAAGGACCAGGGTTAGGGGCATCTGTGATTGAGCAGTCACCCGATGCTCAATCTTCTAAACATCTCCTCCAACCTCTGCCATCGGCATATTCACCATTCTCATGCCACCCTCACCACCGCCTATTCACCATTCTCATGCCACCTCCACCACCGCCTATTCACCATTCTCATGCCACCCCCACCACCGCCTATTCACCATTCTCATGCCACCCCCACCACCGCCTATTCACCATTCTCATGCCACCCCCACCACCGCCCTCTCCACCACACCCATCTCTCCCGTCACCACCTCACCATGGCCACCTCCACTATTGCTGCTCCATCTCCACCATTACCGTTTCCATAGCCATCGTCACCATCCTCCTCCCCACCCCCTCCATAGCCTTCACCATCTCCACCATGCCCACACCCATTGTTAATATCAGCATCCATCCCATTGCCGTTACCACCACAAACAACAGTGCCACCCACCAGCATCACCACCACCACCAGGAGCACCACCACAATCTGCGCCACTACTGCTTTTACTGCCGCCGCCACCATTGCCCGACCGTTCATGCTACTAAGCTATCACCATGACTACCAGCAACACTGTCTTCCCGGACTCTAGCAGGTCATGAACAGTATAGCATCCTCACCGCTGTGTCCATCACCCCGGTAGATCACCATCACCGTATCCATCAGCTCCATCCTCGTTATTCCCCCGTCACCCCGAGTACTGAGACCATCACCCTCATGGCCACTGTCCCTCTGTCGCCACCACCAATATGCTAACTTCTATCATCAGCCGTGCTACCACCATCTCCAGTGTAGCCTCAACTACGACCAGTCGGTTAATACCACTGTCATCTCCACCATAATCACCATTGGTACCCTCAGGGAAGCATCTGCCTTCAATGACATGTCACCTCCACTCCGGTCTCTGCCGGGTCACTTGCAGAGCACCAAATGCTCCCAGAGCACACACGCCCATCATTCAGCTGCCCTTGTGAATCCGTGGTTCACTACAACCTGTGTCCCCATACTGCAAAGGAGAAACCGAAATATGTGGGCATCTTTAGACAATGGGTCAGCTGGTGACTGAACCCCCAAATTGCTGCTCTCAGAAACCTGGTCCTGCAAGGGCCAGATGAATCTGAGGAGGCAAATTCGGTCAGCAAACTGAATGCCCATAAAGTCAAGCCGCTGTCTTACTTAACTCTGGGTCTCCAGCACAAGGCAATGATAGCTTTCCCCCCACAGTTGGGCAAATGAATGGAATCTGAAGGAATGGCAAAGATGCCTGGATTTCAGGTGTGGTTGAAACCCTGACCCAGATCTTGAGCTTGGGCAAAACCCTGACATCAGTTTCCATACCTGGAAGGTGGACAGAGCATGGCGGTTACGACTGAGCCCTCCTCTGCCACTTAGGAGCTTTGTGAGCTCAACCAAGTGGTTTGACTTGTCTGTGCTTGTTTTCTCGATTACTTGCAGAACACAGATCAGCTAAGAGTTAATAGCTACAAGGTGCTTGGAGCTGTATACACAGCTCGGAAGACTGGTACACAGGTGCCCAGTAAGTAGCCAGACATCCGAGAACTGGCCGCCTCATCCCGGCCTCTCTGAGCAGTTCCCTGAACACTGGTCATTCTATCCCCTACTACCTGAGTGCTGTTGGTAATCCCATCCTCAGCTGGCCTGCTGGCTACTGACCTCGTCCTCCTGCTATTCACTGCAGGTGCATCCCCGGGAGAGAACATGGCACTCCACTTCCAAGCAGATGCTTGGATGGTGGGAGTCTCCAGCTGGGTTGGCAGGGAGCTATTCTGGGGGAAGTCTGGGAGTTCCCAGGCAGCCAGACAGACACCCCATGAGTTTTGGAGGGAGCAGACCCATCTGCTCTGAACTCAGAGGCCGCTGGATACTGACTGCAGCTGCTGGAGAGGTGACAGAAATGGAGATGGGGAGGCAGGTGGGCCACCTCTGGGGAGCAGCGGAAGCCGGAGTCCTTCATTAGCGCTGCTGACCTCTCCTGAGTCCCCTCAGCGGGGAGGGAGGGCAGGTGATCTCCTCAGTTTACCCAGACCTGCCACCTCAGCAATTAGAGGGGCTCTTCCAGGACCGAGGGAGGGGAGTCGTGACTGGGGATGCTGAGTGAGCCGTTGTTTTTAAGAGCATGCTGCCAGAGAACTTCCACACACAGATGGAGTGCTTCTGGGAGGGGGGCGAGGAGTCAGGTGGGTTTCTGTCTCCCAGCTGATGGTGGGGCTAGTGAGGGCCTGTGTGTCCTCCCTGGCAGCCTGCCTCTGTAGTAGGGGTGTGGCTAGAGGAGGGGTGGGGAGATCTGTGAGCCTGACAGCACTCTCTACCCAGGAGTCCTGGGGTCACACTGGGAGTCCCCTGCTGTCACACCTGGACCTTCCTGGCCTCTGTCAACATGTTACACATAGGGCACTTTCCTGGGAGAGCCGGTCCTTTTGCCTGAGCAAGGGTCTCAGGTCCAAGAGGTAGGCAGCTGAGGGCATCTACTTAAAAGGTAAGCCTCCAAGTTGCCCAGGTTGCTCCCTGTAGTGTTTGTCTCAGGGAATGGGGGCTGGTATGGAGTCATCATTGCTCCTGACTGGCGTGGTCCCCTCTTCATCCCCTGCCCCCCATCCTCAACATTACATGCTCCTCACCCATGGAAATTCACCTGGGAAGCCGGTGCCCAAGGAGATTCATTGTGTACCCAACTCTGCCTTGGGGTGAATGGCAGTGTTCTGATACCTTCCAGTCCTACCTGGCCAATCTGTGTCACTCATAATTACTAATAACCACAAGGCCTGCCTGTAGCACCTTCCAGGGACCTGTTACAAAACAAATAACTCAGCAGTGTTTAACCTTGACCTCTGCCCCGTTTACAGCAGTGTTTAACCTTGACCTCTGCCCCGTTTACAGCATCCTTTCCTGTCATGACCTCATGGGTCTCCATGCAACCCATGCAAAGGTGACATCAAGCCTGTTTTGTAGATGGGGAAACTGAGGGGAGGGTCAGGAGCATCCCTGGGGCTGTCCCCAAGCCTCTTAACTAAGTGTGTGGTCCAGACATTGTCTGGCCCTCCTGCTGCCTGGTCTTTGTCGATCCAGTGGCAGCTGCTCAGACTTACCCAGGCATAGCAGACCCAGTGCCCAGTGGCAGGTGCCCCCTCCAGAGGCCAGGCCCCCCACGGCCCTCCCCCAATTGCCATCTCAGTTCAGCTGACTGACATGCAAATTAGTTTAATTATTTCTTCTTCTAAAATAAATTATATTTTGCAGTAGCTGCAATATGTTGTGTCAGGCAAAATTACATTCAATATTTTTAAACTAATTGATGCAGCCTTGAGGAAGGCTGATTGACAGCCCAGAGCTGAGCGGGCCTGCAGCCTTAACCGGTTCCTAAATTAAAATTAAACGTGCTCTGGCCTGGTGCTTCCCTCGTCAGTTGGCTCCCTGTGCATCTGGGGAGGTGGCAGGTGTAAGCCCCAGGGGTTGGAAGAGGCTGGGAAGGAAGGCTCTGGGCTCAGAGTCACTGGGCTGGTCTCTCACCCTCCTGGTGCCCTGAGGTTCCATAAACACAGCAAGCTGGGGTGAGATTGGACATTTTGGAACGGAGGCTTGTGGTTTCTGCTGACGACTGTGGAATGGGAGTCTCCTTTGTACCAAGGACACAGGAACAAACAAGAACAACATGGTCCTTTGGTGTGGTGGTAGAGACAGACACCACTCCAGATTGTGTGACAAGAATTGAAATGCTCAGGAACTGAGAGCATGCAGCAAGGAGTTCTTCCCTGGCGGGTGTGGGGACTTTTTCCATGGAGCAAGTGACATCTCTACTCAGATCCAGCTGGGATGTAACCAGGGGAAGGGGATGGAGGGAGGGGAGATTGCTCTGGGGAGAGTGATTGGCGTATGCAAAGGCCCTGGGGTCAGAGTGTGGGGGAGGCTTCCGATCTCTTCCAAGGAAGAGTCACTTATGGGGCATCTAGACCCAGCTGAGCAGGAAGCAGAGATGGATGGGCCAGTAGGAAAGGAAGGACATGGGTGTGGCCTAGTGATCAGAATGCATCTCCTTCCCCCCAAAAAAGGCCCCTGTCAGGGTCTGTGTCTCTGCTTCATCCTGCTGCGTGTGGACGAGCTGGGAACTGGAGTCAATGCTGTGCTGAGATGAGAACACAGATGCAGAGGTGAAGCCTTGTCCCTGACAGAGCTGGGTGTGGATGAGGGGCTGGTTTCAAAGGGAAAGTTTCTAACTAAGCCTTTTTAACATCTCAGCTGCCAGAACCCTTGGAGGTCTGAGAGCAACCTCAGTTGCCACTCTCAGGAATACCATCTACCTCCTTCCAGAAGGGCCTCTCATGGGGACTTGCTGATTAGGCTATGCTGGTTAGCCAGTGAATCCTAGGGTTTCTCCTGTCTCGTCCTCCTTGGCTCTGAGGTTACAAGAATTTCCCACCATGCCTAGCACTTTTATTTCCCACCATGCCTAGCACTTTTATATGGGTTCTGGGTCTCTGAGCTCTCAAAGCAAGTGCTTTCCAGAGTCCACATCCTGTCTTTGCCACCTTCTTTCATCTCCTCTGTAAGCAGAGGTTCTGTTTAACACCGCATGCCATGACAGATGACTGATAAGGCTGTGTGCAGCGAGGGACTCCCCGTCAGTGCATCCTATGGCCTATGTCCAGAAGAGACTCTGAGAAGGGACTGGGACATGGATGTGGCTGCACCCTTACAGGGACCTGCAAATGGACCCGGGAAGCCAATATCACATCAGCAGGATCAGTGGGGTGGATGCTGTGCCTCCTTGGGTATCACAGAGAAAGAGGAGCCCAGAGAGAAGGAATAAGGTGAGGCTTTCAGAGTGGCAAGTGGGGAGGGAGCCAGAGGAGATCATCTCTGTACCCGCTTAGTGTGGTGGACAGGGGAGGGGAGCAGAGTGGAGGGACCCTCTCCCTGACAGCCCCCAGCCCAGCCCCCCTTCCCCCGGAATTAGATTGCATCCCTACCCTAGGCTCTGATTAGAGCCAGCCAGCTGGGCAGAAAGATTGATCTTCCCAATTACCCACAGCCCAGGCAGGCGTGGGAGGAGGAGGGTGGGGAGCGGAAGAGGATCCAGCAAAGGGTGAGGAGACATCCTGGAGGGGCCTCCTGGCACCTCTTGCCCTGTCCCCAAGCCTCTTTCGTTGGAACAGGAGACTTGGGTACCCTTCTCTGTCTCTGTCAAGGACGTTGGCCATCTCCTTGGCTCCAATGTGCAGAGTATGGGCTCTGCCTTTGTGGTGGGACTGACGCCTCTGAGAATGGAGGGACTCCAGGTGAGTCAGGGACTGTGAAATCTGGGCCCTGGAAGAAGTTTTCCTTCCCTTGGGGCAGAGTCGGTTATCCTGTTGAGACTCCAGATACATCACATCTCTGGCCCTGTTGGTATCTGCCAAGTGCTCAGGGTCCTGGAGGCACCACTCAGCCCAAGGGAAGGTCAGTAATGATTCACACACCTCTGAGGACAGGAAGCCAGCACCTCTCAAAGCAGCCCCTACCATGCAGCCACCTTGGCTTCCACAGTTACCGGTCCTGTCTCGATACCCCATATGAAGTTACCATGAGTTATCTTACTAGCTCAAGTCTGTTCTGATCCCTTCTGTCCACCCTTCTTCAGGCCAAGGAAAGCATGAACATCCTACATCTGGTCATAGCACTGCTCAAAGACCTGCACTAGCTCCCTAGCGGCTGCACAGGGGGCATTCAAGCCCCTTCCTGCAGGCTCTTGTCTCTGCACTCCCTCCTCAGCTCCTTGCTCTAGCCATACGCATCTCCCCGTTCTCAGAGGGGTCTTTGGTCCAGGGAGATAAAAATCTCAGCTCTTAAGAAGTCTTCCTCTACCAGAGACCCACCTTGGAGTCCCTTCCCTCCCTCGGGGGTGAGCCAGTCCCTCCCTGCTCCTCGGGTCTCTCCAGAGCACCTAGTTTGCACTCTAGCTTCTCCTTGCTCAGGAAAGCCTCTACCAGACTTGTTCAGCAATGGACCCCCACGGGGTGTGAGATAAGCAGCCCCTGGCTGGGTGGATGCAGGGGAGGACTCCCTGGAGGAAGCCTTGGAGCCTGCTGTGACCTCTCCTCCCAACCTGTTCCTTCCTCAGTCTCTGCTCTCTCCACACTTCTCCAAGGAGCCCAGCACAGAGTCAGGAAGTCAGTCGCTCCTTCCTTGGCTTCTGTTTCCTCATGTGAAATGGAGAATTGTGGAACTGGGCCACCATCTCTGACATGCCCCTGCCTCAGATTCCTTCCCTGGCTACTAGTAATACCCGCTAAGTGTCTGTCAGGCACCTTACCAGAACAGGACAAATGTGATTCCCATCCCCATGGGGGATTTGTGTTTTACGTGCGACACTGACTAATGCCTTTAAATAAGCAGAGGCCACCACATTTGCAGTCTCTGTCCCTCTGTCCCCTAACAGGGCGGGGAGTCACTGCCAGTTTAAAGGGGGGAAACTGGGAGAGCAGAGGAGTGACACAGAGCTGGGACCTCACGAAGGGAACCTGTCCTCACCTCACTGTCCCTTCTCCTAAGTGCACAGAAAAGCCCATTCTCTCCGGCCCCCATGTTTACCTACATCCACCTAGTACCTGGCTGCAGGGTGCAGACCGGAGCCCGCCCTTGACAGTTTGCTGACAGTAGCCAGTCTCTAAGATGTGCACACAAACTCATCTGTATGAATGAAAACTTGGGGTGTAGGGAGATGTGACTTGGTCCAGCCCCTGTGGGAAGATTTCAACTGACTCGGGCAACTCCTTATCATGGACAGTTGCTGGCTGGGTGTGAGCTGATGACCTGGAGGAGCCTGCTGCTGCACCCTCACCTCCAGCCCCTCCCCCACCCTTGGCTCTCCACACCCCTCCCCCCAAGACTATCCCTTTACAACTGCCCTTTCCACCGAAGGATCCAGACGCAAATTGTACTTTAAATTCAATATTGGTCATTAATATTTCATGATTACAAAACGTTAAAGATAATGTCAGTGGAAGGCGCGTCTGCATGGGCAGGATGGATGACTCAGAGGTTCGGGAGAGAGGAGCCAGCATACTAAGTGGGCCCAAGCCTTTGAGGTAATCCAGCGTGACAGGCGGCTGCTCTGGCTGAGGGCGACATCCTCCGAGGGGCTCACAGAGCACTACAGCGTGTATAAATATTTCCCCTCTGATCCTTGTCACCTCTTGTTTGTTCTGCCTGGGAGCAGGTGGGGCTGTGGGACCCCTTGCTCACCCCTTTGCTTCCGAGTGTGCTGTGAGGGCACCTCAGCAGGAGGACACAGGGCCTGAGAGTACAGCGGGGGGGGGGGGTGGCTCTGGTTCCTGGGGCTCAGGCAGACTTCTGATGTGAAGTGTTGGGTCACCCTGGGCTTACATGGACTCGCTCTGTGGTCTGGTGCCTTAGTTTCCTCATTTGTAAAATGGTAACTCTATCTTCACTAGAGATGGTGTGAACGTAGTGTGGGTAGGGACTGTTTGCCACAGACTCTGTGTGTGTGTGTGTATGCGCGTGTGTGTGCGTGTGAGCGTGTGCGTGTGTGCGCGTGTGTGTGCACATGTGTGTGTGTTCGTACGTGTGTTTTGCCGGAGGTTGATGTCAATGCCTTCTCTATCACTTTCTTGCTTGAATCCGGAGTTTGCCAAGCTGGCCAGCTTGCTCTGGAGATTCCTTGTCCATTCCTCGTGAGCAACTGGGGCTACAGGTGGACTGCCATTCCTGCCTGGAGATTTGAACTCTGATCCTCGTGTTCGCATGGCAAGCAGTCTTCCCACGGAGCCATCTCCCTAGCTTCCTCCTTTACTTTTTATTACATATATGTGTGTGTGTGCACGCACACGCCACGGTGCACAAGTGAGGTCAGAGGGCAACTTGCAGGAGTCGGTTCTCATCCTCTACCTGTGGGTCCCAGAGGCTGAACTCAGGTCACCAGGCTTAAAGCTAGCCCTTTATTTCTGAAACAGGATCTGTTGTTGTTGAACCTAGGGTTTGCTGTCTAGATTGGCTGGCCAGTAACCCCAGGAGTTTGCCTGTCTCTACCTCCTGTTACTGGGATTATGTCATCATGATTGCCTTTTATGTAGAAACCGGGGGACGGAACTCAGCCAGTACTTTGTACACTGAGCCGTGTCCCCAACCCCAGACCAAGGAAGTATGACCAGGGCACAACCCAGGGAGAGCTGAGCTCTGGAGGGGGCCAGGCCGCACTGGCAATGTTTACAAAGGATTTCCCCTGAGTCTGTTTCCTCACTCACACACTGGGGCCAGCTGTAGAACCAACACTCCTTAGGCGTGGAGATCTGGTGACCTTGTCACTGTAAAGGGCTGACCTCCAGTGGGAGGAAGGCCCAGTACACAGTCAAGGCGGTCAGGGAAGCGTGGCATGAAGGCTGACTAACACTGGTTTCTCTGCTCTAAGACGTGAAGTGCTCTGTTTATTAGTTAGTACAGAGGTGAGGAGTGGGTAGGTACTATGGGTTGAAGCTCGGAGGGGTACCTCAAGCCAGACTTCTCCTCCTTCAGTCTCACCCCCTTCCCCATGGTCAGCTGGGTGGGATGTGGGGGAGTCTCTGAAGGCAGAGAGGGAAGCCATACAGCCACGGGTGCCAGGTGAGCATGCAGGAGGGAGACCCGAGGTGAGAGCGCTGGGCTTCACCCAAGGAGGGGCTTGCAGTGGCAGGTTGTCAGACAGGTGACAATCCAAAGGCCAAGGGGGGAGGTACCTCTGTCAGTCAGTCAGGCCTCTGCCTTCTCTAGGCCTTGGTGTCGGCTGCCTTGGAGCCTGAGAGGAGGCTCAGAAGGTGGAGGAACTCTCCCCCTTCCCCCAGTCCATCGCTACTTCCTCTCCAGCCACCTTTGTTCTCTCTTCCAAGCGGAGGAGGAGTGGATTCAAAGGCTCCCAGACGCCGCGCTGAGGGCTGAGCCGGCTTTGTGTTTTCCTTTAAACTGCAGTTGAAAGAGACTAAGGGAACTTCAGCCTAGGGACTTCCTCGGCCCTGCCACGGGCCAGCGGGGCCTCCGAAGTAGGAGGAGGAAGGGGAGGCGGGCACAGGGAGGAGGGGAAGGCCAGCAGGAGGGCTGAGGATAGGGGTCGGTTTGAGCTGCCCTAAGGCTGAGAGAGGCTCAGAGATCTGAATCACTCAAGTTGGCTTTCTGAGGAGGCCTGTAGAGGTGACTTGGGACACTGCGGAGCAGGTGGAAGCAGAGGAGGCCTGGCTGGCACTGGCTGGCTCTGCCCACTCCTGGTGCCCCGTGAGACCCCTCCCTCTGCTTCCCACTTCCACAGCCCTACTTACACAGACTCGAGTTTCAGGGCCCTCCCTTCCTTTCCCAGCTCAACCCTCACCCACCCAGTGGTTCCAAGCTAGGTCCCCACTTCCAGAAAGTTCTCCCCAGCAGAGTCAAATCCCTTTAGTGTTTTTGGCATCTGTGCCCTTAGGCTTTGGCCCTGCTCCCGCAGCACCCTGCCTCTGGGTCTGCAGCTCATTCTCATTCCCACTCTTCCTGAACCAGGCTGGGCTATCACCCCTCCCCCAACGCCACTGCTTCTGACCGAGCTCCCCACTTCCTCCCATCCCCCCCTCCTGTCCATTCCAGACAGCGACAGAGGTCCTCTAATGCTCAGCCCTCCCCATCCCAATCAGGCCGAGTAAAGTCCGGCCTGTCCCCACCAGTGGTGGACCGCTCTGCCCGGCTCCAACTATTTTGGCCTGAAGCAATTCCTCTAACACACCTGGCAGCTGCCATGCACCCGGGAGCCTTTGCCCAGTCTATTCTTCCTGCCCAAGCTGTCTCCCCTAGATGAGGGCATGGTGTCCTGACTGTGCTGAGGTCTTATGAACAGATCTTCCCGGAGTAACCTTTGCCCCAGAGAAACACTCCGCCTTTCCTTAGTCCCTTACTCTTACTGTTCCTTTGTGTACCATGCCATATTGTCTGACATACTAATACACCTTTTTTCCAGTTTGTGGCTGGCCTCCTATGAGGGCAGGTACTATCCCTCCTTTCTCAGACCCTAGACTGGAGCTCTGCCCGTGGTAGCTGAGTGAATGAGGGAAGAAAGTCAGGTGTATACTAGCCCTTTCTTGTGGGGCTTAGAGGGCTCTACTAGATCTCTTTCCCGGAGATCTGATCTCTCCTACACCTTATACCTACCAAGGTAGGAGCTTTGCCTAGTTTTTTATTCTGTGTCAGCCCCAACCCTTGACTCCTCCCCCATGTGCCTTGACTGACAGCTCAGCCTTCGCTCCGCCCCAGCTGCTGCCCATTGGGCTCCTCCACCCACAGGACCCAGCTCACCTGCTTCCATGGCCAGCACGGTAATGTTGTGCCAGCCAGCAGTTTCACGGTCCAGCCCCTTGCCGGTCACGATGGCGCCAGTGTCTGCATCAATGTCGAAGATCTGCTCCAAATCCGAGTCACGGTCAATGGCGTACCTGGGTGGGGGGCAGGGCTGGGCTGATCAAATGTACCCCAGTGTCAAGAGCCTGTGCCCATGCTCTCCCTACTCCACCCTACTCTAAGAGAGGGACCACCCCCTAGAGACACAACGATCAGCATCTCCCTGGAGCTGGTGACTGCTGGGTCTCAGGGGCAGGGACAGCCGTTCTGAGCTCCTGGATGGTCAGTGGGGCTATGAACTTGTACCCTACAGTTGTGGAGAGGGCTGAAGACCACATTCCTGGGACAGAATCACAGATGTCTCTCTTTGCTTTCCTAAAAAGGAGACCCCAGAATTGGGCTTCATGGTGAGAGTGGGATTAAGGGGACTTTAGGGAAGGCAGAGGTGGCTGAGGACTGACTGACTGTTCAGGGGAAAGCAAAAGATATAAAATGGCTGAGCTGGAGGTGGGAGAGGAATTTAGGACCAGGAGTAGGGTTTTTTGGTAATTTGAGCAGGAGGAGTGAAGACAGGTTAGCATGCTTCCAGAGGCCAGGTGGACCCCAGAGCCTGGGCAGCTGAGCCTGGCCTGGGAGGGTCTGTGGCTGGCCCTGCTCCTCCTGCCTGCACAGCGCACTTGCTAATCTGCAGCTTTTCAGTTGCCGCGTGAAAAAGCCCTTTGTTCCGCCTTCTTCCCAGGCCTTTGTGCTTCGGCTCCAGGCCTGAAAGGCCCGTGTCCAACACATGTCTCAGGCGGCGGAGGCCCAGAGAGGCCCCGCCAGCGCCCGCCGCCACTTTCCGCACTGATAACACAGGCGGGGGTGCAGCAGCTACACACAGACAAAGGCCTGGCATGCAGGCAAAGGCGCATTGTGCGGCCAGGACAAAGCAGCCAGGCAGGGAGGAAAGCCCTTGTCTCTGCACTTCCCGCAATGCTAGAGAGGGAAACTGAGGTCTGGGGAAGCAATGCCTGCAGAGTTCAAAGCCACGAGAGCCAGCCTTTGGAGAGGCCTGGGCTGCATGCAGGATCAAACCTCTCAGGGCCTCAGTTTCCCCATCTCTCCCACAGGGATAATAATGGCAACTGCAGGGTATGAGCACACCATGTTTGCATTTCCCGTCGCTTGCTGGACCTGTGAGACCTTGAACCAGTCTCCCACCCCCTCAGGCTGTGTATGTATCTAATTCAGAGCCACCTGGTACAGGTTGGGTGAACTGAGGGGAGGTGAGTTCCTATTTGCTGGTGGGGGTGGGGTGAAGGCATGTGACAAATTGTAGAGTGTTTTTAAAAGTGTGTGTGTGTGCGCGCGCGTGTGTGCGCACGTGTGTGCATGTGTGTGTTCATGTGGATGTGCCTGTGCTCATGGGGGCCATCAGATATCCTCCACTGCTCTCTGCCTTTGTGTGCATGTGTGTGTGTATGTGTGTGTGTGCGTGTGTGTATGTGCATGCGTGTGTGTGCGTGCGTGTGCATGTGTGTGTTCATGTAGTCATGTGGACGTGCCTGTGCTCATGGGGGCCATCAGGTATCCTCCACTGCTCTCTGCCTTTGTGTGCATGTGTGTGTGTGTGCATGTGTGTGTATGTGCGTGCCTGTGTGTGAGTGCGTGTGTGCATTCATGTGTGTGTGCATGCATGCGTGTGTATGCGTGTGTGTTCATGTAGTCATGTGGACGTGCCTGTGCTCATAGAGGCCATCAGGTATCCTCCACTGCTCTCTGCCTTTGTGTGCGTGTGTGTGTGTGTATGTGTGTGTGTGCATGTGTGTGTATGTGCGTGTGTGTGTGAGTGCGTGTGTGCATGCGTGCGTGTGTGCACGTGTGTGTGTGCATGTGTGTGTTCATGCAGTCATGTGGACGTGCCTGTGCTCATGGGGGCCATCAGGTATCCTCCACTGCTCTCTGCCTTTGTGTGCATGTGTGTATGTGTGTGTATGCACGTGTGTGTGCGTGTGTGTGCATGTGTGTATGTGCGTGCGTGCGTGTGTGAGTGCGTGTGTGTGTGAGTGTGTGTGTGCATGCGTGCGTGTGTGCACGTGTGTGTGTGCATGTGTGTGTTCATGTAGTCCTGTGGACATGCCTGAGCTCATGGGGGCCATCAGGTATCCTCCATTGCTCTCTGCCTTTGTGTGCATGTGTGTATGTGTGTGTATGCACGTGTGTGTATGCACGTGTGTGTGTGCATGTGTGTGTTCATGTAGTCATGTGGACGTGCCTGTGCTCATGGGGGCCATCAGGTATCCTCCACTGCTCTCTGCCTTTGTGTGCGTGTGTGTGTATGTGTGTGTGCATGTGTGTATGTGCATGCGTGCGTGTGTGCACGTGTGTGTGCATGCGTGTGCATGCGTGCGTGCACGTGTGTGTGCGTGTGTGTGTTCATGTAGTCATGTGGACGTGCCTGTGCTCATGGGGGCCATCAGGTATCCTCCACTGCTCTCTGCCTTTGTGTGCATGTGTGTGTGTATGTGTGTGTGTATGTGCATGCATGTGTGTGCGTGTGCATGCGTGCGTGTGTGCACGTGTGTGTGCATGCGTGTGTGTGCGTGCGTGCATGTGTGCACGTGTGTGTGCGTGTGTGTGTTCATGTAGTCATGTGGATGTGCCTGAGCTCATGGGGGCCATCAGGTATCCTCCACTGCTCTCTGCCTTTGTGTGCATGTGTCTGTGTGTGTATGTGTGTGTGCATGTGTGTGTATGTGCATGCGTGTGTGTGAGTGCGTGTGTGCATGCGTGTGTGTGTGCATGCATGCATGTGTATGCGTGTGTGTTCATGCAGTCATGTGGACGTGCCTGTGCTCATGGGGGCCATCAGGTATCCTCCACTGCTCTCTGCCTTTCTCCCTTCTGACAAACTTTACACCTGGAGCTCGCTGCTTTGCCATGCTGGCATGCATGGCCATGCATGTCTTTTTACATGGGTGTTGAGGATTTGAACTCAAGCCCTTAGGCTTTCTCAACAAGTGCTCTTACCCACTAAGCCATCTCCCCAGCACACCCCCCCGCCATCATCTTGTCCTGTCCTGGATTGATGAGTGTACTGCCTCTTGCCCCTGGCTCCCTGGAAGTTCAGACTCAAGCCGCCCCTTTCCCTGGCACGCGTGGGACAGCTCCGAGATTGCACTGCCCAGCCATGCCCTGCTCGGACCTTCGTGAAATGCTGAACTGGGCTGTTCAGGGTTGTAAGGGAACAGGACCCTCTCGGCTGCCCATGCGCTCCTGTCACCACCCCTACCTTGCAGAGGAGGTCACTGAGGCCACCAGGATAAACTCGGATGAGTGTGGCTGTGTCACGAACAGGGCATTATTCTACTAGCCAGGCTTGAGTGCATCTTCTCAAGAGGCCTGTCTTTATTTACATCAGGATGCCTTTTAGAACCACCATGGCCCTCCCAACTAGGGGTGCACAATTACTCTGCAGTAGAGTTAGCCTCTGCACCCAGAGGTGGGACTCTAGACCCAGAGTTCTTTTAGGCTTGTCGAACTAACCAAAGAAAGCTTCAATGCCTGGAGTCTCGGTCCCCTTGGTCCCCAGGCTGACCCTGCAGGTATTTGCATGGGAAGGGGGTAGAACAAGACTCTGGGTGTTTGCTCAGCGGAATCCTGGAGAGCCCTGCCCCCTTTGAAGATGGAGGAGAGGAGGTGGGCTGCTGAAGAACACAGGACTGAGGGGAGCTGGTTTCGTATTTGCTGCTGGGGGTGGGGTGAAGACATGTGGCAAACTGTAGAGGGATGTGTTGTGGGCAGAGTGGAGTTTTAGAAGTGTGTGTGTGTGTGTGTATTGTGTGTGTATTGTGTGTATGTGTATGTGTGTGTATGTATGTATGTGTATATGTGCATGTGTGTATGTGCATGTGTGTGTATATATATGTACGCAGCCATGTGTCCTGTGAGTTGTGGGTGGGAATGTGTGTGTGTGGTATGACTGTGAGTGGAGCACCCTTGGCTCCACCCTGGCTCTGTGACCAGGCCTCTGCCCCCAGACAGGTCATCTCCCTCCTTTGAGCCACACTCAGGGGTCTGGGAACCTATTCCATGTCTCTTCTCTAGGGGCACATTGGCTCCCTGTCTGCTGCCTCAGGACCCTTGCTGTTCCTGCTCCTTGGAATGCCCTCCCCACATCTCCACACTCTGGCGCTGTCATTCTGCTCTGTTTTTTCCCTCAGGAGCCTGACCACTCAATGCTAAGTGATTCCCCCCC